>NC_063200.1:25292475-25662475 GCF_017589495.1 Alosa alosa | reverse complement strand
GAGCAAAATGAACATGAGGTAGCATAGCTTTTTAGTTTAAATATGCTTTGATTGTTTGGGCCCAATTGTTAAAAAAAAAAAAAAACGGATTGATTTCGTTATCGGATTTCAGTTACCGGATTTCGGCTATCGGATTTCAAATCTTGAAAATGGGTTGTTCAAAGGGAAACAAGGATCTTGAAATTGGATTAGATCACATAATCTATTCTTGGTTTTGATCTGGATAAAACCTTTGTGTTGTTCAAAACTTTTGAGTTGGATTGGAATAAATTTGATCCATAAAATTAGGATTACCCTGTGCTGTAACGTTATAGTGTGCTAACCTCCACAACCCAACAGTATTCTAACAGTATTCTATTCTAGTATGCTAACCTCCACAACCCATCTGAAGGAACTGTAGGGGGCGATGTGGGTTGAGGTAGAGTGAGTGTATGGCAAGCAGGCAGAGCCTCGGTCAGAAGGCTCAATGGTATGGAGTGATGACACGGAGATGGCAGGTTTTGGTGCAACACAAGTGAACTTTATTTGAGTTTCAATTCATCTGTTCTTTTGTTCTTTACTTGTATGTGTGCTGCATCAAAGAGGAAACAAACAGAAAATGGAGTAATCAGTGAAATGGGGTAAATCAGTACAGATCCCAACTCACAACAATAAACTGAAATCATATGGCTATATAAGGTACAACTAAACAATACTTGACATCCCAAGTCAACCAACATCATCTAATCATCTCGCACATGCATCTCTCACATGGGACTCCAACACACCAAACCAACAAACAAAGACCTTAACTTTACACATGATGGCAGAGCTACTCTACAAACTGATAAACACAAAAGTCATAGTAAGGGTCATTAAAGTGATGACTTACGTTAACTCAAAGACGCACACAAAGCAGGACACACTGGAGTGCTGGTTTGAGATGAACAAACGAGTGAACTGAGGGCAAGCAAACAATTTATCCTGGTCTGAGCCCCTGCTCCGGAGCTACAGGGTTTTCCAGCAGGTAAACTGGGCGTGGTTAGGTGGCAGAGCCAAACAATCCTGCAATTTCTCCACAGCACTTTCATTTCAAGGACTTTGTGCAGATTTAAATGTACATTCGAAAATGAGAAACAATATAATAATAATAATTATATATATATATATATATATAAACTTAGGGAGTCTTTTCACCAACAGTATTCTAACAATACTCTATTGTAGTATGCTAACCACCACAACTCAACAGTATTCTAACAGTACTCTATTCTAGTGTGCTAATCTCTACAACCCAATAGAATTCTAACAATACTTGATTCTACAGGACTAATTATTTGTTTTGGAGTAGATGAAGGGTTTGATAATGGAAGGCAGTGTTTCCCAGAGAATTGAATTGTATTTGTGGTGGTAGGTGAATGGGGGTCTGTGTTGGAGTCAATAAGATAAACAGCCTATAATTATACAGTTACACAAGTATTATTATATTGACAAGTAGCTGTAATGTTATAGTGTGCTAACATCCACAACCCAACAGCATTCTATTCTAGTATGCTAACCTCCACAAACCAACAGCATTCGAACACTGATGCTTCAAGTGGGATTTGAACTCTCAACCTAAGGATCACCAGTACACTGAGCCACTGTCAATCCGAAATGTTGTCCCTATTGTTTTTGTAAGGATTATTAGGGGTCCGAGCAGCGTAGCTGCAGGACCCCTATTGTTTCTGTACCGTTCATTTTTGGCCAAATTTCTGTAAAAGTCATACTGCAGCCTAAACCTTAACTCCAGAACTCTTTCAGGTATGGTTACCAGTACCCCCCTCTACCCATAACTCAAAATTTGGGGTACTGCACCCAAAGGTGGCGCTATTGGAAAAAAAAGTTAATTATGCTAATTTCTCCTTACCAGATTGACCTAGACTCAATATTCTTTCATCATATTAATCTCTACATTCAGATGCATCTTTTCCACCCTGGTCTTATGCTCTAAAAATGTTTACTTTTGCCACAATTTCAGAGAAAAGCCAAACATCATAAAAAGTTTCACAGGCTTCAAAAATTTTCTTCACCAAAATTCTCACAGACAATGTTTAGACAAGTTGTATGTATGTGCAGCTATGTCTACAGTATAGAGAACCTTCTCTACTGACATTGAAAGGCATAAAGGTCCATGGGAAGAGCTGAAAAGAAGACAAAGAAAATGCAACACAAAACAATCAAAGTATTATCAGCTTGTTGCTTTAGCTGATAGAGCGCTTGCGTATCTTGCAAGATCCCTCCACCAGTGCTGTGGTTGCAAGTTTTCCACTCAGCTCCTCAGTGCTCCTCTGTGAGTCTCTGAAAGGGTACACCTCTTCAGTGAGGCGCGTTGCAAAGCATGGCATCGCCTTCTTTCCTTCCAGGTCCCCTCCACTTGCCTGGAAGTGGTAGGCGATCTGGTAATTCAGCCGCGTCATGAGACGAGTTATCTCCAGGTCACGACCTCCGTCCTTTTCCAGAAGGTCGCAGAGAGTCTGGATGAAGACTGAGCCTGATGGTTTTTTAAAGGCGCTGTAACCTGCAGACCAATATGAACAGTATTGAAAACTGTATGGAATAAAACTATGGAAAATATGTAACAATGTTATAGTGCTTTTGTTTGACATACACATCCAGTGGCTGAGATAGAAAGATGAAGTTACCTGGAGCTGTTGCATACATGACAGCTGTGTTGATAGGAATGGAGAGATAGTCTGAGAGAATATCATCTTCATCTGAAACGGAGCCTGAGTCCATCTCTATTTCGACTCCACTGTCTAACATGTCGCCTCGACATGCCTACAAAAAAAGGATAAATTAGATTCAAACATGTAAGTCTGCATACTGGGTTGGAGATTGGCATATCTCAGAGTGCATTCATATCATCTTTGGGTTATCCAAGCAGATGTGGATTTTGTCACAGGGCGATTCCATGTAAAGGTCATCCTTACCATGGAAAAAAAAAGTTGTGCATGCATACGCAAATAGAACTGTTGTTAAAATCTTCATTTAGGTCTATATTTTATTTTTTGTAACTGATCTGATTGAATTTGGTGGAGAATTACACTCTTTTTACATCATAAATATAGTGTGCAACCATACAGAAACAACATTTTTCACATGGTAATATTATACATATTTAAAAAGTGGATAAATGGATCCAAGGTTCAAACAAATTGTGTCATTTGACAAATGCCAGATTGACAAGGGAATGGTAGAGCAATGCCTATGCTCAGCTTGCCTTTGAGAGCACAACTCCTTACATTTGTAAGGCTTTTGTTTTTAAGTCAGCAAGTTCCATGGCCATGTCACATCCATAACGTTTTATAGGAAAAGTTTATGCTACATATACAGTGTTGATGCGACAATGCCCATAGTCTGTGCAAAGCTGATTTATATCAATGTAAAGTGTGATGACCAAATTGTGCCCCTTTCTTACTTTTAAAACCTTTAATGGTGCTGCTTATGGATGTGGCGCTATGGATGTTACATAATGTGAATTTACAAGACTGGAGACTTTATTGTACCTCAAAGCCGATAAAACGTCTGTTCTGGTGGCATGTCAGTTTCAACACATTTCACCTTAGTGTTTACAATTGACATTTCAAAGATTATTAGGTTGATCAAAACCACAGGGAGGCCTTGCCTAACCATTAGCAAAACAAACATAATATTAAATATAGCTGCAAGCAGCATTGAGGGGGCCAAGCAGTTAAGCTGGGATTGGATTGGACTGGACTGGACTTGACTGTGTTGTGTTAGATTGGATTGGACTTGTTTTAATTGGACTGGACTGGATTCGAAGGTCACCGAATTTATTGTGTGTCCTCAAGATGTACTCCTAAGTCCACATACCAAGTTTGGTTTAAAGTGGTGAAAGTGTTGATAATTATAGCACCCCTAGTGGTGAAAGCACACCAAATTAATTGTGCATCCTCAGGATGTAGTCCAAAGTCCAAATACCAAATTTGGTTGCGATAGGTGAAAGTGTTGCTAATCATAGAGCCCCTAGTGGTCAAATGTCACCAAATGTATTGTGGGTCCTTAGGATGTGTTTACGAATCAACGTATCAAGTTTGGTGTCGATACATAAAAGTCTTCCTAATTATAGCGCCCCTAGTGGTCAAAGTATACCAAATGTATTGTGTGTCCTCAGGATCAGGTCCCGAGTCCATGTACCAAGTTTGGTTTTGATAGATAAAGGCGTTGCTGAGATATGAGCTAATTTCCTGTATCTCTAGCGCCCCCTAGTGGTCGAAGGTCACCAAATGTATTGTGTGTCCTCAGAATGGGATCCCAAATCCAGATACCAAGTTTGGTTTCTATATGTGAAAGCATTGCTGAGATATGACCCTACTTCCTGTGATTATAGCGCTCCTTAGTGGTCAAAATACTCCAAATTTATTGTGCATCTTCAGGATGGGGTCTCAAGTCCGTGTACCAAGTTTGGTTTCAATATGTGTAAGCATTGCTGAGATATGAGCCTACTTCCTGTGATTATAGCGCCACACAGTGGTCAAAATTACCAAATTTCTTGAGCCTCCTCCTAATTGGGTCCTGAGCCCATGTAACAAGTTTGGTTTTGATACGTGAAAGCAGTGCTGAGATATCCCTTCACTTCCTGTTTGGTGGCTTCACCGCCAATTTTGATTGGCTGTTACGGGCGAACGGTTTTAGGTTTGAAGACAAAAAGGAATACATTTTTTGAGGCTTGGACTGAAGATTATGTGTGTCAAGTTTGGTGTCAATCGGACAAACTTTTTGACCTGTGAAAACTTTTAGGTGTTTTTGATTAAATCCAATATGGCGGAAAATCCATCATGGCGGAAAATGACGTCATAGTTGAACTCGGCTTGGTCCAAGGATTCCAACGATACCTCATATTTGACAATCGAGCCAACGCGTCAAAAGTTACTTGTATGAACGCACATCCAACTTTGGCCTGTTGGTGCCGCTAGAGTGCTCGAGGTGCCAACTTGAAACTTGGTGAAATTAATCATGGGACTGTGCCTAATTTGTGTGCCAAATTTTACAACTTTTTACCAGACGGTTCTATGGGCTGCCATAGACTTCCATGACGGAATAATAAATATAACCGCAAGCGGTGATTTACGGGGTCCGAGCAAAACGAACATGAGGTAGCATAGCTTTTTAGTTTTACATATGCTTTGATTGTTTGGGCCCAATTGTTCAAAAGAAACGTGATTGGATTTCGGTTATCGGATTTCAGTTACCGGATTTCGGCTATCGGATTGGATCAAATCTTGAAAATGGCTTGTTCAAAGGGAAACAAGGATCCTGAAATTGGATTAGATCACAATCTATTCTTGGTTTTGATCTGGATAAAACCTTCACTTTGTATTGTTCAAAACGTTTGAGTTGGATTGGAATAAATTTGATGCATAAAATTAGGATTACCCTGTGCTGTAACGTTATAGTGTGCTAACCTCCACAACCTAATAGTATTCTAACAATACCCTATTCTAGTGTGCTAACCTCCACAACCCAACAGTATTCTAACAGTAGTATTCTAGTGCTTAATCTCCACAACTCAATAGTATTTTAACAATACTCTATTCTACAGGACTATGCATTTGTCATGGATAAGATGAAGCGTCTGTTAATGGAAGGCAGTGTTTCCCACAGAATGGAATTGTATTTGTGGTGGTAGGTGAAGGGGGGTGGGGGGGGGTTCTGTGTTGGAGTCAATAAGATGAACAGCCTATAATTATGCAGTTATACTTGTCTTGCACCCAAAGTCCTGACAAGTAGCTGTAACGTTATAGTGTGCTAACCTCCACAACCCAACAGTATTCTTAACAGTACTCTATTCTAGTATGCTAACCTCCACAACCCAGCTGAAGGAACTGTAGGGGCTGATGTGGGTCGAGGTAGAGTGAGTGTGTGGCGAGCAGGCAGAGCCTCGGTCAGAAGGCTCAATGGTATGAAGTGATGACACGGAGATGGCAGGTTTCGGTGCAACACAAGTGAACTTTATTTGAGTTTCAATTCATCTGTTCTTTTGTTCTTTTACTTGTATGTGTGCTGCATCAAAGAGCAAACAAACAGAAAATGGAGTAATCAGTGAAATGGGGTAAATCAGTACAGATCCCAACTCAGAAACAAACCAATTGACATTTGAACAATAAACTGAAATCATATGGCTATATAAGGTACAACTAAACAATATTTGACATCCCAAGTCAAGCAACATCACCTAATCATCTCTCACATGGGACTCCAACACACCAAACCAACAAACAAAGACCTTAACTTTACACATGATGGCAGAGCTACTCTACAAACTGATTAACATCACAAAAGTCATAGTGAGGGTCATTAAAGTGATGACTTACATTAACTTAAAGACGACACAAAGCAGGACACACTGGAGTGCTGGGTTGAGATGAACAAAAGAGTGAACTGAGGGCTGAGCAAACAATTTATCCTGGTCTGAGCCCCCTGCTCGGGAGCTACAGGGTTTCCCAGCAGGTAAACCATGTGGTGGTTAGGTGGCAGAGCCAAACAATCCTGCAATTTCTCCACAGCACTCTTTCACCACAAGCCCTCCTTACACTGACAGACTTTGGAAAAGATTTGCAAAGATTTGGAAAAGATTTTTTGAAAGACTACAGTCTCAGACCCTCTCACATCTAAAGACAAGTAGTAGAGTTTTAAGTCACAGACTATGATTTTGCAATGACTAGGATCTTGCAGGGTCACTATTTACAAGACTGCAACACGATTCCTTTAAATTATTACCCATCGTGCAATAAATAAACAGGAACTGAAAATTGTAGCCTACTAAACTCAAAGTCGTATTTTCGTGTTTCTGCAGCATTGTTTCATGCGTGACATCCTTAACCGATACAGAGTTGTTCTGTCAAGTGGAAGAGCCGACTAAATATGTATAAGAAATGACAAATATTATAAGAATAACAAATAATTATAGGCTACAGCTGTGTCGGAGTCAATAAGATAAACAGCCTATAATTATACAGTTACACTTGCCTTGCACTACAAGTCCATATTGACAAGTAGCTGTAATGTTATAGTGTGTTAACCTCCACAACCCAACAGCATTCTATTGTAGTATGCTAACATCCACAACCCAACAGTATTCTAACACTAATGCTTCAAGTGGGATTTGAACTCTCAACCTAAGGATCACCAGTACAAGGAATTATCCCACTGAGCCACTGTCAATCCTACATGTTGCCCAGTCACATTCACATGGTGAAAATGTGTATTGGTAAACACACAACAAGAAAAACTCCAAGCATACATTTGACAATAAAATGAAGGGCTTTCCTAAAAGAGTACACCTGAAAACTTTTTTGAAATTCTGGGGCAATAAGACATTTGTAGAGAAGAATACTAATGGATGAAATATAAATATGATAGACTTTATGATGAAGGAAAAATAGTAAACAAAGAAGTTCCCCTGAATGTCATAGAGTGTCTCGCATTGTGATTCTTGGCAATTGATGAGTGTGAATGTTGATTGGCTGATGTCATTCAGGTGCTGTTCAATGGTGTGAATCTTAAATGACCAATAGCATGTGCAGCTTGATCCTAAAAGTTCTAACAGGGATTCTAACACTCAACCTAAGAAACACCAGTACAAGGCATTATCCCACTGAGCCACTAACAATCATACACACTGGGCAGTCACATTCACATGTGAAAATGTGTGTTGGTAAACACACAAGAAAAACTCAAGCATACATTTGACAATAAAATGAAGGGCTTTCCTAAAAGAGTACACCTGAAATCTTTTTTGAAATTCTGGGGCAATTAGACATTTGTAGAGAAGAACACTAATGGATGAAATATAAATATGATAGACTTAATAATGAAGGGGGAAATAGTGAACAAAGAAGTTCCCCTAAATGTCAGAGTGTCTTGGCATTCTGATTCTTGGCAACTAATGACTGTGTATGTTAATTGCCTGATGTCATTCAGGTGCTGTTCAATGGTGTGAATCTTCAATAACCAATAGCATTCGAGCTAGAGCCTAAAGCACTACCAGGGATTCAAACTCTCAACCTAAAAAACATCAGCACTAGGCATTATCCCACCGAGCTACTGACAATCCTACATAATTGGCAGTCACATTCACATGGTGAAAATGTGTGTTGGCAAACACACAACATCAAGAAAAATTCCTAGCATACATTTGACAATAGAATTAAGGGCTTTATAAAAAGAGTACAGATCTGAAAATGTGCACTGTTAATGGTATCCACATAATGATGGTTGTATGGTTGTTCTCCAAGGAAAAAAAATTACTCATATAGGAATATAGGTGATATAGGAGAAATGGGCTGAGTGGTCAAACTTTATTGGTCTATATCTCTGAAATGGAAAAACATATCCAAATTATTTTGATAACTTTTGTGAGGCTTTGTCTAAACATTGTTTGTGAGTAAAAAAGTTACTTGTATGAACGCACATCCAACTTTGGCCTGTTGGTGCCGCTAGAGTGCTCGAGGTGCCAACTTGAAACTTGGTGAAATTAATCATGGGACTGTGCCTAATTTGTGTGCCAAATTTTACAACTTTTTACCAGACGGTTCTATGGGCTGCCATAGACTTCCATGACGGAATAATAAATATAACATGGCAAGCGTGATTTACGGGTCCGAGCAAAACGAACATGAGGTAGCATAGCTTTTAGTTTTACATATGCTTTGATTGTTTGGGCCCAATTGTTCAAAAGAAACGTGATTGGATTTCGGTTATCGGATTTCAGTTACCGGATTTCGGCTATCGGATTGGATCAAATCTTGAAAATGGCTTGTTCAAAGGGAAACAAGGATCCTGAAATTGGATTAGATCACAATCTATTCTTGGTTTTGATCTGGATAAAACCTTCACTTTGTATTGTTCAAAACGCTTGAGTTGGATTGGAATAAATTTGATGCATAAAATTAGGATTACCCCTGTGCTGTAACGTTATAGTGTGCTAACCTCCACAACCTAATAGTATTCTAACAATACCCTATTCTAGTGTGCTAACCTCCACAACCCAACAGTATTCTAACAGTAGTATTCTAGTGCGCTAATCTCCACAACTCAATAGTATTTTAACAATACTCTATTCTACAGGACTATGCATTTGTCATGGATAAGATGAAGCGTCTGTTAATGGAAGGCAGTGTTTCCCACAGAATGGAATTGTATTTGTGGTGGTAGGTGAAGGGGGGTGGGGGTGGGTTCTGTGTTGGAGTCAATAAGATGAACAGCCTATAATTATGCAGTTATACTTGTCTTGCACGACAAGTCCTGACAAGTAGCTGTAACGTTATAGTGTGCTAACCTCCACAACCCAACAGTATTCTTAACAGTACTCTATTCTAGTATGCTAACCTCCACAACCCAGCTGAAGGAACTGTAGGGGGCGATGTGGGTCGAGGTAGAGTGAGTGTGTGGCGAGCAGGCAGAGCCTCGGTCAGAAGGCTCAATGGTATGAAGTGATGACACGGAGATGGCAGGTTTCGGTGCAACACAAGTGAACTTTATTTGAGTTTCAATTCATCTGTTCTTTTGTTCTTTACTTGTATGTGTGCTGCATCAAAGAGCAAACAAACAGAAAATGGAGTAATCAGTGAAATGGGGTAAATCAGTACAGATCCCAACTCAGAAACAAACCAATTGACATTTGAACAATAAACTGAAATCATATGGCTATATAAGGTACAACTAAACAATATTTGACATCCCAAGTCAAGCAACATCACCTAATCATCTCTCACATGGGACTCCAACACACCAAACCAACAAACAAAGACCTTAACTTTACACATGATGGCAGAGCTACTCTACAAACTGATTAACATCACAAAAGTCATAGTGAGGGTCATTAAAGTGATGACTTACATTAACTTAAAGACGCACACAAAGCAGGACACACTGGAGTGCTGGGTTGAGATGAACAAAAGAGTGAACTGAGGGCGAGCAAACAATTTATCCTGGTCTGAGCCCCTGCTCCGGAGCTACAGGGTTTCCCAGCAGGTAAACTGCGTGTGGTTAGGTGGCAGAGCCAAACAATCCTGCAATTTCTCCACAGCACTTTCACCACAAGCCCTCCTTACACTGACAGACTTTGGAAAGATTTGCAAAGATTTGGAAAAGATTTTTGAAAGACTACAGTCTCAGACCCTCTCACATCTAAAGACAAGTAGTAGAGTTTTAAGTCACAGACTATGATTTTGCAATGACTAGGGATCTTGCAGGGTCACTATTTACAAGACTGCAACACGATTCCTTTAAATTATTACCCATCGTGCAATAAATAAACAGGAACTGAAAATTGTAGCCTACTAAACTCAAAGTCGTATTTTTTAGTTTCTGCAGCATTGTTTCATGCGTGACATCCTTAACCGATACAGAGTTGTTCTGTCAAGTGGAAGAGCCGACTAAATATGTATAAGAAATGACAAATATTATAAGAATAACAAATAATTATAGGCTACAGCTGTGTCGGAGTCAATAAGATAAACAGCCTATAATTATACAGTTACACTTGCCTTGCACTACAAGTCCATATTGACAAGTAGCTGTAATGTTATAGTGTGTTAACCTCCACAACCCAACAGCATTCTATTGTAGTATGCTAACATCCACAACCCAACAGTATTCTAACACTAATGCTTCAAGTGGGATTTGAACTCTCAACCTAAGGATCACCAGTACAAGGAATTATCCCACTGAGCCACTGTCAATCCTACATGTTGCCCAGTCACATTCACATGGTGAAAATGTGTATTGGTAAACACACAACAAGAAAAACTCCAAGCATACATTTGACAATAAAATGAAGGGCTTTCCTAAAAGAGTACACCTGAAAACTTTTTGAAATTCTGGGGCAATAAGACATTTGTAGAGAAGAATACTAATGGATGAAATATAAATATGATAGACTTTATGATGAAGGAAAAATAGTAAACAAAGAAGTTCCCCTGAATGTCATAGAGTGTCTCGGCATTGTGATTCTTGGCAATTGATGAGTGTGAATGTTGATTGGCTGATGTCATTCAGGTGCTGTTCAATGGTGTGAATCTTAAATGACCAATAGCATGTGCAGCTTGATCCTAAAGTTCTAACAGGGATTCTAACACTCAACCTAAGAAACACCAGTACAAGGCATTATCCCACTGAGCCACTAACAATCATACACACTGGGCAGTCACATTCACATGGTGAAAATGTGTGTTGGTAAACACACAAGAAAAACTCCAAGCATACATTTGACAATAAAATGAAGGGCTTTCCTAAAAGAGTACACCTGAAATCTTTTTGAAATTCTGGGGCAATTAGACATTTGTAGAGAAGAACACTAATGGATGAAATATAAATATGATAGACTTAATAATGAAGGGGAAATAGTGAACAAAGAAGTTCCCCTAAATGTCAGAGTGTCTTGGCATTCTGATTCTTGGCAACTAATGACTGTGTATGTTAATTGCCTGATGTCATTCAGGTGCTGTTCAATGGTGTGAATCTTCAATAACCAATAGCATTCGAGCTAGAGCCTAAAGCACTACCAGGGATTCAAACTCTCAACCTAAAAAACATCAGCACTAGGCATTATCCCACCGAGCCACTGACAATCCTACATAATTGGCAGTCACATTCACATGGTGAAAATGTGTGTTGGCAAACACACAACATCAAGAAAATTCCTAGCATACATTTGACAATAGAATTAAGGGCTTTATAAAAAAGAGTACAGATCTGAAAATGTGCACTGTTAATGGTATCCACATAATGATGGTTGTATGGTTGTTCTCCAAGGAAAAAAAATTACTCATATAGGAATATAGGTGATATAGGAGAAATGGGCTGAGTGGTCAAACTTTATTGGTCTATATCTCTGAAATGGAAAAACATATCCAAATTATTTTGATAACTTTTGTGAGGCTTTGTCTAAACATTGTTTGTGAGAATTTTGGTGAAGATTTGATAATTTTTGAAGCCTGTGAAACTTTTTATGATGTTTGGCTTTTCTCTGAAATTGTGGCAAAAGTAAACATTTTTAGAGCATAAGACCAGGGTGAAAAAGATGCATCTGAATGTAGAGATTAATATGATGAAAGAATTTTGAGTCTAGGTCAATCTGGTAAGGAGACATAAGCATTTTTGACAAGAGCGCCACCTTTAGGTGCAGTACCCTAAATTTTGGGTTATGGGTAGTGGGGGGTACTGGTAACAACACTTGAAAATGTGAAGTTTCTAGGACTTACGGTTTATAGGAATATAGGTGATCTAGGAAAAATGGCCTAAGTGGTCTAACTTTATTGGCCCATATCTCTGAAATGGAACAAAATATCAAAATTCTGACCGATAACTTTTGTGAGGCTTGGTCTAAACATTGTCTGTGAGAATTTTGGTGAAGATTTGATTAATTTTGAAGAGTGTGAAACTTTTTATAATGTTTGGCTTTTCCATGAAATTGTGTCAAAAGTAAACATTTTTAGACCATAAGACCAGGGCCAAAAAGATGCATCTGAGTTTAAAAATTAATATTATGAAAGAATTTTGAGTCTAGGTCAATCTGGTAAGGAGAAATTAGCATAATTAACTTTTTTTTCCACCAGCGCCACCTTTGGGTGCAGTACCCCAAATTTTGGGTTATGGGCAGAGGGGGGTACTGGTAACCATACCTGAAAATTTGAAGAGTTTTGGAGTTACGGTTTAGGCTGCAGTATGACTTTTACAGAATTTTGGCCAAAAATGAACGGTACAGAACGGTACAGTGAACGGTACAGCTACGCTGCTCGGACCCCTAATAATAATAGGAAAACGTAGCCATAGCCTATTTTCAAGTGGCCTAATAACGAAAATCTGAGCGATTATCTTCCTGTAACTGTCATACTGTTGTTGTACAGTAACTGGATTATCGTGTTAGCTGGTGAAGATGGCTGACTTTGCAGCTGGAGTTAACATAGCAACCTCCTTTTGTTGCAGATCTGTTCAGCCGTTCACATCTGCTTAACACAGTTTCATTTTAAATGTGATGCGATATGCCAGCATTTGAAGTGTCAGGACCTCTGTAGGTAATACCCACAGAGTAACATAAGTCAGGGGTTCCCAAACTTTTCCACGACAAGGCCCCCCAAATACCACTAGGTTCTGGCCAAGGACTCCCTTGATGTGTTATTAAACCCATTGATAATACTACGGCAAATGTAAAAATACATTAAGCTATTCCTAATAATTATTTTAGCCACAAGCACTTCGCTATGGAGCATACAGTGTGTAAAAATTGTATTTGGGGCTTTCTGTTATATGAGAGCTATCACTCTACTATCATTCCCAGTCATTATCATGGGAAATATAATGTTCAGATATGCCTCACATTATTATAATGGCATTGTATAACAACCCTCATAGTAAAAGGTATATTTTACATTTTTCAAATGTATTTATTTGTTGCTTTTATTTTTCCTTTCAACTTGCTGAGGCCCCCATGGCACCCCCTCGCGGCCCCCCCGGGGGCCCCGGCCCCCACTTTGAAAACCACTGACATAAGTAACGGCAGCAATAAACTAGATGTACCGCATAGCGGTACAAAATATGACCATCTTTAATTCCTGCATATTCTCTTCGCAACAATAAATCAAGCTTGTCAATTTGTCTCCATTTCCTACTCCTGCAACTCATGTGCATGTAAATGAGTGTGTGCATATGTGAGTTTGCTTTTGTTTATAAGTGTCTGTGTGTGTGTGTGTGTCTGTGTGTGTGCATGTGCGTATGCGTGCCTGTGTTTGTGTGTTTGTGTGTGTGTGTGTGCGTGTGTGTGTTTGCATGCGCACATGCGTATGCGTGCCTGTGTGTGTGTGTTTATGTGTCTGCATTCATGTGGGTGTATGTTTGCGCATGTGTGCGTGTGTGTGTGCTTGCCTATCTGTATGTGTGCGACTGTGCGTGCGTGTGTGTGTGTGTGTGTGCATGTGCGTGTGTGCACGTGCGTGTGTGCACGTGCGCGTGCATGTACTTTATGTGTGCAAATCACAATTGAGTGGGTATGGGTTAGGTTGATGTGGGCTCTTGAGACTAACATACCATAAATATTTTGTCATCTTGGGTGCAACGGTTCAGGTAGGGCTAGTTATTTAGGGGAGTGGCCACCAAGTTTCATGTTTCCTGGTGTTTCAGTAACCCGGGAATCACTGACCAACCTGTTGTCCTGATTCTTCCTGTGTCTCTTAGTGGGCACTGAGGAAGTAATAATTTCATCGCTAGTTTTTCATGATTACTATTTCAATTGTTTCATATCAAAATTCACTACTTAATTATGTGTTTATGTAGTTTGTCGAGGACTGGTTCAGACACGTCACATCCATAACGTGAAACCGTCACATCCATAACGCCAGTTTTACATAATGCATTACGAAAATGAGGCATAGTTTCAAAAAGTCACACTTTTTGTGTTCATTCAAGTCTCCTTCATGCTACATATATCATAGTTTCGGCAGTTTCCTTCAAAATTCAGAGTTTGTAGAAAACCTGTAATCTCTCACAAAAGTGTGTCCATTTCATGTCACATCCATAACGCTGATAAAATGCCTAGGATGAAATTGATTATATGAAATTTGAGGATTTCTCAGTATTCAGAGGACAGAGGTTGCATTAAAAGTTATGGAAATTAATTCACTGATACTAATTTTGCCCCCACTCTAAGGCATTTTGTTTACCAATATGAGTCCAATTGTCACATCCATAACGCTGGAACTGCCCCACATATTTACTGGAGTGTGCATATCATTGGCAGAGGTAATATTCTTTAACACTTTCATTAGTGAAATGACATCTTACCTGCACAAGAAAAAGCTTTGTCTTATTAACCATGGTGAGGTTATCAAAGAAACCAAATATCTGAGAGAGTCTCACGTGATTGCCATCTGACCCAAACACCACTCCTTCCTCTCCATGAGTCGAAATAATGCCAATGAAGCAGTCAACAGTCTTTTTGCTCTCTGTGGAGAGAAAATATGGCATAGTGATTAAGCACAATATTCCCAAAAGCATATGACTTTCTGGACTGACAGAAAAGTACTAATTAAGTGGTATCCAGCATATTCAAAAGTGACAAAAAGGCTCACTTTTGAAAAACTACAATATTTTGTTTTAAAAATAAGATACATAATATGTGTAATTCAAACCTTGAAATCCGTTTTTACATAACCAAATACTAAACACAACTAAATGCAATTAATACCCATTTAACACAGGCTACACACAGCCACAACAATTACAAAACACACCTGCTTTAAACAGTTTGTAGATTTCTTGAGCTGTTAGGTCATTATGCATCTCCACTGTGAAGCCAAGGTCGCTCAGACATCTGTTGAGCCACAGGTTGTCCATACTGACTCCACACCGCTTTTCCAACTCAACTCCACGATGGAAGTTTTTTATAGACACCACCACAGCCCTGTTGCAGACCTTACTGCTTCCATGTGCTTTGTTACAAAAACTCATGATGAGCTTCAGATGATGGTAAAATGTTACAATTTCACTGTGGAAAATAACTGCACAATAAATCAATCAATCAAAGCAAAAGAGCTGACAAAAGCTGTGCCTATACCTCCCAAGGATTGAAAGAACTGACGTGCAAAATCACACACATACAAGTCATATGTATGCAGCAAGCCTTTTTGTCTCAAGGTGTGCAGGGTTCAGCCCTTTCAGGTAGTCTGTGGTTCAGCCCTACCTGTCATTTGTTTTACTTTCCGTTGACTGTCATCACGTCTCTTAGGTAATGCTACGACGGAGTATTAGGGCCACACATGAAGAAAAAAATATTTTTGCCATGGCGAGATTAAACTCGACATTTCGAGAATAAAGTTGAGATGTCATGTATATGCTACGGCAAAGTACACTACGGTTCATGTCTTTCTACAACAGTCATTTACTACATTAATGATGAAAACAAGGGCATTTCTACGTGACCCCAAACTTTTGAATGGTAGTGTATGTGTATCCTCGATGACTTTTCCTTTGCACTGCCATGGACCACCTAGTCTGATTTAACACTCCAGCCATTGCTTTCCTGGAACAGCCATCAATAACAGTACAAGACAATGTCATCACCTGTCACTTGCCGACATTCTGCATTAGTCATATCCTGTGACACTGGCTAGTCTGGCTAGATGATTGGGAATGTAGATGGAAGTTTGCGACACCACTGTTTCCTCCCATGCAGACGATAAGGCTGAAAGTGCACAAATTCAGATCATACCTGCTTGCCACGTCCACATACGTGCCTTTACGCATTCACATGGTGAGAGGTGTATAGTGTGCAGTTACTGTTCACAGCACTATTCAATAAATAATTTTGGAGCATTGTTGTTGTGTGCATTCTCATGTGTTTCATTAGCTGAATTTCACTATTCACATATTTTACGACCCAAAATATTCAAAACATATGGATCAGAAGAACCTTATAGTCTGGATGTTATCAGTGTCATTTTTTTTTTAAAGTAACAAACTTCAACCAAATAACAAAGCAAAACAAAAATAACCTAACAAAATATATGTGGAGGTGCACGTGTGCCTTTATGCAAACAATCTTGACATGTGTCCAATAGGTGTGCGTCTGTAGGAACATTCTGCTCAATCCTCAAGCAAATATTGTACATTCTGCTCATTCCTCTTCATATACACAGAGGAATTCCAAAACCTAAAACTATTCCAAAACCTAAAACTATTCCAAAACCTAAAACTATTCCAAAACCTAAAACTACTTTCGCTAGTTTTTAACTGCCCGTGTTTTGCAGAATGCTTGATAGGAACAAAACCAATCTCCCTATAGGAAACAAATTGTTGAAGCCGATTTTATGCCAGTGTCAGACCATGGAGATGTGATCTGATTCTTTAGAAATGCTGCTGCTTCTTCACTCAAGGCCCTGGACACAGTCTATCACTATGCCCTTAGATTTATTACAGGTGATGGCTATACTCACCATTGTGTCCTTTATGATTAAGTGGGTTGGTCATATACATTTATCTACAAAGCTGAGCTGGGAAAGCTCAGGGAACATACTTCCTGAATGAATATTTAACACACTGTAAAAATTAACTCTCTGCTTCCCTATGGTCAAATCAGATAAGTAATCACAAACCTTCCTACGTCAATTTGTACCGTTTTTTATTAATTTTATTTTATTTGATTTTGTTATTATTTTCTTCCTTCCCCCTCTACAAATAAAATATTAGTATTTTATTGCTAATTTTGTTTTTGGTTTATTTTGTAGATCTACAATAGTCTACATTGGTCTACACTACAACTATTTCTTTTGTTGTAATGTCAGCATCCCTGAAAATGAGGACTGTACTCAATGAACTTCTGAGAATAATCTGTAATCTGGTGTAACTTTATTTATTTCATATAATATTTCATATATATTGATGGCCAAAACTGGTGCTGCAATCACTTTCACTGTTGTATCCCTCCCTCCCCCTGAGTTGATGCCAAAAACACAAACATTACAGGCCATTTGAAAAACACAACATGAACATGATTTCTTGGCCGAACTGTTGTCAGTGATATAAGTATTTCATGATTTCTTAATGTCTAGTGACATATCAGGGCCATTTTATGATTAACTGAAATACATTTCTTACATATGGTTCCTTTAACATGTAACATACACATTAAACATTTTAGTTTAAAACTACATTATTTCCATGTTAAAAAAAGTCCCTTGCCATGAATACAGCTTTCTCAGCTCAATAGAGACCCACATTTTTCAAAATATATGGAAAAATACAGCCAACTCGGCCAACTGGAGAAATAGTTCCAAAACATACAGACCATGCGTTAAACTTAATATCCTTTTCACTTATAACTGGCAACTTTCTGGTTCTCAACTGTGTTCTCTGTCCTCACTGCATCACAAAACACACACAGGTCC
Organism: Alosa alosa; assembly: GCF_017589495.1. NCBI lineage: Eukaryota > Metazoa > Chordata > Actinopteri > Clupeiformes > Clupeidae > Alosa > Alosa alosa. Next base: position 25,644,551 of record NC_063200.1, on the reverse strand, counting down.
CAGGGGTTTAAACAACCTTTTGTTTTCATAAGGTTTGCCGATGTGTGTCGACCATTTATCTTAACGTATTTATTTATGCATTTGGCTGATACTTTTATCCAAAGAAACTTAGCGATACCCAGTCTCCCTGGGACACCACAGGGTTAAGTGGCTTGATCAAGGGCACAACGGTGGCAGCCATCAAACACATAACTGCTAGTCCGGCTCCTTGGCCACTCCACTGCATCTCCCTATCTGTGCAACATGGGGGAATAGTTCTATACATGTGCATGTCGTGACTGCAACACATGTTTGTTACATGAGATGAAAGTTCACATACACATTTTGCCAACAATCCTTTATCATTTTATCAAATGCAAACCAAATACAGTAGTCTGTTGTGTTGAATCAGAGATTGCAATTAGAGCTATTATACATGCCAACCTCAGAAGGCAGCTGCCAAAACCAAATTCTGGTTTTGTCTGATTGGTCTTGCCTGGAATATAAGGCGCTCATAATTAATGGCCTGGTGCATCAGCCCACAGGTGCTGGGAAATGGAGCCCTGGAAATATGTTGTATCATTGGCCTGAGGGCCTTTAATGAGACAGACAGGGCACGTAAAAACTTGATCAACTAAAGTTGATGGGCCTGTTTCCCAGACATGAGTCAAGCCTAGTCCTAGACTAAAAGAAAACTTAAATGAAACATCCAAAAAAGCTTTTAGAAAACTTAAATGAAAAAATCCAAAATATGAAATGCAGACTTTTGTAGGATACATTTCTAATGGCATACACTCATAAATTATAGATTGCTTCAGGGAGTTATGAGATCTTAAGTTGAAAGATCAGATCAATATAAATAATTCAGGAACTGATGATCAATATGTGCAATTCCTTTTTTGCAATCATTTTGTATAGGGGAAAAAAGTAAGCATTTCAAACATTTTCTTGAAACATTTTCTATTGTAATGTTGTTGTTGTTGACATGGGTACTGATTGGATTTTGAGTGTTCTTCACTCTGATACCAGTGGAGGGCAACCTAATGCTACCAGTAAACTATATGTCTTGCAATGAACAGCAGATGTCAGTCTTGCCCATGCAGTAGTATTCATGCAAACCTTTTATGATTTGCAGAGGATTTGAGTTCATGAATCACCTCAGAGTCTGGTCAACGCTTTGGTTAAGACTGTTTTATACACAAAAGTTACACTATGCAGTATTTACTGGACCAAAATATGAAGGATTGGTCAACATCATTACTCCAAACCTCAAACAGTAGGACATATTACATTTGTATTCTATGCCGAAAAATCTCTGAAACAGGGAAGAATGTGACAGCCACTCTAGATACAGCACAGGGGGAAAAGATTTTTTCTTAGATTTATTTTATGTTGGAAAAAAAGGCTACATTTTTACTGTGGTATGCCAGTAATATCTGTGCGACCATTTTCAGATTTCCATTTCCAAAGTCTCAGACCTCAGAAATGTTATCTCTCTGAGTCAGCAGTTGTCAGATCCCTCCCCTCTGAAAAGTAAGTGCTTTTAATGTCTGATTCCGCTCCAACTTCATGTATGACCCCATTCCAAGTTCAAGTGCCTAGTATACCTATACTGTGTCATTTTATTCCCAAATTAGCGCTTATTCATGCATATCCCACTGAATGCAAAAACACCCACAGGGCTGCATAAAGCCTGGTACCTAGCAACGCATCTCTCTCCAAACACAATTTTGAGCCATTCTTAGCACCTTGATTGCCGCCTGCTGAATTGTCATTTGAGCTCAAAACCTGTCATTTCAGTCTACCACAGTGCCCGGAATTGATTGCCCTGGTGATCTTGAAATTATGGCTGTGTCCATTCTGCAGTTTCCTTGGTGGTGCATGGCAAGACCAAAGCTTGTCTAAGTTAAAGTTGAAGTAACTCTGTGCCTGTCTTCACCACAACATCAGCCATAGAGTACAATTCTGCTGAACCTCAACAGCTAAAAGAACAGACAACAAACAGCTTGACAAAGTCATTCCAATCCCCTGAATATTTTCACATGGCGCAATTAAATGGGCACAAGATGTTCTCACCAACTTGATTGGAGGAAAGGGGGAAAGAAAAGACAAGAAAACTGAGGAAAAAAGAAACCTTTTCTGGAAAATTGACTAAATCAGGGGAAAGTTGTACTTGCTCAGGTTTTTACGGGGCCCAGGAGTCCCGTTGGGCTGCAGCAGCACTCGCGAGGGGGGCCTCATCTCTCAGTCCGTTTGTTGTGCTCACTTCAAATGTCTCGGCCATTAAAATTTCAGTGCCGTCACTCAGCGGGAATCAGCCAGGACAGACCAGAGAGACGGAGATGACGGAGAGCTGTAGGCCTACGCGCGGCTTTCCACGCTAATGCGCTGCCCACCACGTAGCAGTTCCTCCTCACTGATCCACTTTCCTAAGCTCGGGTGGTTGCAAATCCATGCCAGGTCTCATGTGTGATACAGACAGTCATCGTTAACCTGGCCAGCATTCATTTATTAACTAAATTTATTAGTCACACAGAGAGTGTATATGTCAGTGTTTCACAAAGTCTTCAAGGATGGATGCACTTAAAAAAACAACAACTATGTTGTTATGTAACCAGAATGGAAATCCAAACACAATTTATAAACTGCAGTGAGTGGGACTCAAGCTTATTGCCTTGTTGAGTTACATCATGGCAACATACTGATGAGAGAGAGCCGGCCCTTATGCACAAATGATAATGATCAGTAAATACACCACCACTCACAGTTAACTGTTGCCCCTTTCATTAATGTCAGATACTTTAGGGGTAATCAAAAGGCTATGGATAAAACATTTATGAGGCCCTATTTCAGTGTTGGTCAGCAGGGTAGCCAACCTCCACAGAGCAGCCCCTGGAGTCCAGGGGATGTTGATGAGAGGAAGAAGCAATCGATTTCCCTTCCAGCTTGGCAGAGTGGTGAAATGCAAAAGGACATTTCCAGTGTTCAGGTGAGAAGCTCACATAAGACATGATGGTTGTAAGGGTGAAAGGTGACCACTGCACTCTAAACTTCCACATTTAAACTGATATGCGAAGCAAATATCAAGTATTTCTCACTGTGGTGATTTGGATGCTAACTATATGGACTGCAGTATAATGTTCTAAATACAGTTAGATGACTAATTAAATTATCTGGCCTCAAATCATCATCAAAACAAATGTAAATTGAAATAAACTCAAGCACTCAAAATGTGTACCCAGTATCCAAAAACTTGGAGGACTTATTTCTCGTGTCTGTCTCTTACACCCAGTCTGTGAGTGTTTGTGTGTAGATGGCTTATTGGGTCACTTCATCTCCCAGTTAGCTCTCTCTCTCTCTCGCAGGCCTAATTGGTTGTTCCCTGGCAGCCTGCAGCATCCCAAGGGCCACAGAAACTCATAACCTACCTTCCATGCTCTTTGCTAATTGAAATAGCTAATGAGGTCTCCTAGGGCTCCCTCTCCAAACCTCTTCATTAAAGCTGTGGCAGAGAGTCAAGCTACAAATAATGGCGCAATAAAGATCTCGAGAATTTTGTGGGAACATTTTCTGTTTGGACATTTCTCTGCCACTGACCACATATAATCTTTTTTACTGCCTTAATGTATAAATTCAACGCTGTGCTCAAAACGGTAAACCCTGAGACATATTATTTTGTGATATTCTATAATCTCCCTTCGATTATGCTTAATCACTTGGTCCAATTTGTACAGAAAAAAAACAAAACACAAACACTACAATCTGTTAATGTAATGACTCACATTCACCCACACACCTCCTGTTCAAGTACACTTGATTACAACACGAACATCCTAGCCCTTTTTCAGGCTAAAGAGGGTAAACCTCTCAGGCCAACTCTCACCTGACAAACAAGCGAGTGATTGTTGAGCTCGTTGGGAGTGCGGGTGGGTGGGTGGGGCGGAGCGAGGCAACGCCGCCTATGTGTGAGTGATGGAGGGGACAGCTGTGGCCTGTGCCCCGGGGTCTGGGGGCCTGCAGGTCTGGGGGCCCGTGGCGTGATTTACGCCGAGCCCCTGAGCAAGAAGGCAGATAAATGGTCCAGAAACGAACGGGGGAATGGAGGGGGGGGGGCTACACTCGTGGAGGGCCATAAACTTTTGGGGGACCCCATGCCGAGTTGTGCGCAGGCAGACAAGAAGCTACAGTTGGAGTTTCTATATCCTCAGGGTTTGAGTTTCAAGCTGGGGCCGAGAAAATGTTCGGAAAACACATGATTGTAAAAAAGCTGGAGTGCAGTGCCACATATGCTGGGTCGGGTCCAGTTTAAATCCTTCACCACCTACTGCGCAGCGCTTTTTCCTCCATCAGTGATACTTTTTTACAAAATAAAAATCCACAGGGGTGGACATATTTATTGCAAGCGAAAGACTACTAAGAATTCCTGATTTGATTTACAAGAGCAATGTCAAACACTGTAATTTGGGCTAATTTGAGTGGAGTTACTCAACACACAGGGCATGATCACATGAAGCATCTTCGCTTAAAAACACAATGGAGTCTTTAGAAATAACTTGAGGTTTATTATCTATGGAGTCTTAGGAGAGTCACACACACAGGGTTAGGGAAAGGGTGAGGTGGTTCACAAAAGTATAACAGGAAGCCAGTACTGAACACTCCTAACTCCTAAACTGATAACTACCATTAGATTGAACTAAAAACTACAAATGGTATTTTGTTTTCATTTTAAAAAAAAATGATGGAGGGGAAAACTTTATACATTTGTCTTTTTTACAAAGAGAACATTGGAGAAATGCAATTGTAAAAGGTAACCGTATGGCAATTTACAAAAAAATACACTTTGTTTCATAGAGAGAAGCAAAACAGAGGGGTGGTCAAATATTGACCAATAATTATTCCTTTTCATACTATTTTTAAAAATGGTCTAATATCTATAAAAAGGTAAAAAGCAATATACAGCTGTAAAAAGTTTTTTTGTCGAAAATAACGAAAAAACAACACAAAAACAAAAAACATTTTGATTCAATCTGACGATTTGGTAACCAGGGAGAGGGGTTGTGTCTGTAGCAGGGCATGGTGGGAGTGCAGAGCTGCCTGGTGGTAGGGAGAGCCTGGAGAGAGCATGGAGGGGTGCAGGGAGGTGAAGGGGATGGGCCGGGACAGCAGGGAGGCGTGCTGGCCCCCAGCAGAGCCCAGGTGGAGCGAGAGGCTGGGGTGACCGGAGGAGGCAGAGGAGATGGAGGACAAGGAGGAGGAAGATGAGGTGGAGGAGGAGGAAGAGGAGGAGGAGCTGCTGGTGGAGGCTTTGCCCGGCAGGGGGAAGTGGTGGGGGTGGTGGTGGGAGCGTCCCTCGGGCTTGGTGGTGAGGGACAGGGGCTGGGCCTGCTCGGAGTGGGTGGCAGCGGGGGCGGCCGGGGAGGCCAGCGCGGCCGACGGCGTGGCCGGGGAGTCCAGCATGCTGCCGTGGGAGGAGGTAGGGCTGTCGCACATCTTCTCTGAGGACAGGTACGGCATGCAGGGCTTCTTGCTCTGCGGCGGCGAGAAGCTCTCTTCTGAGGAAGACACGAGAATATGGATGAGCACAATCATAGTGAATGGATCCCCTGATTCCAAACCTTGATTCAGGTGGTGGACAGTGGTGGACTACCATTTTATGGGATGCGGACACTGCATGTCCATTTAACTGGTGAATTATGAATGAATAAAACAAGAGGAGTGTGTGTGAAATGAAGGCCATGCCCCAAACAGAACACTATAAAACAGAGGGGCACATACCAATGTGAACAGGAAAACCCAGAGAAACATTCAGATATGGGAAAAACACACTGTTGCACATGTTACACACTGGCCCACAGAGAGAGTTGGAAAGGGAAAGAGAGAGAGAGAGAGAGAGAGAGGAGAGAGAGAGAGAGAGAGAGAGAGAGAGAGAGAGAGAGAGAGAGAGAGAGAGAGAGAGAGAGAGAGAGAGAGGGGCTGACAGAGAGAGAGAAAGAGAGAGGGAAAGAGAAAGCAAGAGAAGCGTAGAGAGAAAGAGAGAGAGACTGACAGAGAGATCATGAACACTACAGCATGAGACTACAGCAAGCAGCTCAGGGGAGCAGACATACCAGCCAGTGTTAGCACTGAACCTCGTATGCTGCTTGTGGGAGAGTAGAGGAGACATGGGTTAGTAAAATGGTGGAGAGGGAAAGGCTCAACTCAGGGCTACTGGAGAAGAAGTGCACAAGTGTGTGGGGGGACTTTTACACTCAAAGTGCTTTTTCCACTGCCAACAGTGATGCAATCTACTGTATGGCGTGTTGCAAATGGATCACATCAACCACAACACTATATTTTGGTGCAACAGTTTGTCCACTCACTGACCAAAGAATGGACACAGAGAAGCCACCTACCCTGTGGTGAGCCGTCAGGCTTATTTTCTCTCTTCCTCTTCTTCCGCTTGCCCTGTGGAGACAAACACGTGCACGGTGAATCAAATGAGCTTTATTAAGGAGTGCGCTTACAGGAAAAGCATTCTCGCTGAAACCACTGCGGTCAGTCCTGTCATGGGGCGAAACACTCACGTAGTTGTCCCGAGCCGACCAGCCGGGGTAGAGCTGCTGGTGCAGTTGCCTCTCTTTCCTCGCCAGCTCGTAATACTTGGCCTGCTCCTCACGAGACAGGGAGTGCCACTGTATAAAAAAACAAACACACAAGCACGGAAATGAATGGTCAGATTCTCAGTATGTCATGTGACCAACAGTTTTATGTAATAGTTAAAGTTATTTGGAAGGCACACTAGTTACATAACAATAGCTGAAAATATGTTCCCCTGATTTACAAATCAGATATGACAGAAATAGATATAAATTACAGATTGATAAGAAATTCAACACTTCTGTGTGTGTGTGTGGGAGTGAGTGAGTGAGTGAGTGAGTGAGTGAGTGAGTGTGAGAGAGAGAGAGAGTGAGTGAGTGAGTGAGAGTGAAATAGAGAGAGAAAGTGTCCTCACCCTTCTGCCCAGTATCTGATTGATGGCCGCACTCTCCTTAAGTGTACACTCCGCCACCACTTTGGCCCTCATCTCTTTCATGTAGAGCATGAAGGCATTTAAGGGCTTTTTGATATGTGGCCTCTTATCTTCTTCCTTCTTGACGGGTACAGAAGATTTCCTGCACGGAGAAAGGATGACGGTTACAAGACTGTGCAGCATGTCTGTCTGTGCTCAGGGAGGATGTTTCAGCAGCGGCTGTGCCAAGTACTGTGACCATGTGATTCACTGCTTTCAGCTGCCCCAGTGTTTCGCTGGTGTATGACATTAGCTGTAGATGTTGGATACTGCCTGTGTGTGTATGTGTGTGTGTGTGTGTGTGTGTGTGTGTGTGTGTGTGTGTGTGTGTGTGTGTGTGTGTGTGTGTGCTGTGCCCCATTTCTGACCCCTGGCCTCTTAATCAGGTCAACAGAAGCTCTGTTGTGTTGTGTTCATACTAGAGGGGAGGAAAAAAAAAGACTAAAACATACCCGTGCATGGAACTGCTGCCGCCCTCGCCGTGGTGCTCTTGTTTGATAGCGGGCGAGACTATGGCTGGGTGCGGGATGCCCGTCTGGTGCAGGCCGTGGGACGGGTGGGGCACCATGTGGGGAGAGAAGCGGCTGGACACCAGGCTGGGGAGAGGGGGCATGGTCAAGCAAGTGGTAACCAAAGGGCAATCAGTCACAACAAGCACAGAGCTACTGTCAACTATACACAATCGCTCCCAAACATTATTGGATTACATTTTTTTTTTTCTGTCCAACAGTCACAATTTGTGGACACATGAAGAATTCAACAAACAGCAGTCGTACCTCACAAACCCTGTGCACAGAGCCTCCAAGCCCAGTTCTCAATGCTTAACACAATAGCACATTGTTATATAGCTGCGTCAGGAAAAAAGCAGCACCTCTATCCCCGATCCCACATTTAAAGCCATGTTTTTTACCAAACTCCTATTAGGTCACTATGACATGAAAGACAAAACTCTGTCAAACAGACTAAAAAGAAGAGAGCATTCTTAAATAAAAGATATCATGATTTTTTATACCAGGATCAGAGCAGAGATTGTGTGTGTGTGTGTGTGTGTGTGTGTGTGTGTGTGTGTGTGTGTGTGTGTGTGTGTGTGTGTGTGTGTGTGGGGGGGGGCTTTTTCCACATCATAGCAGAAAAGAGAAAAACAATATACCTTGAGCTGATAAATAAAATACAAATATCTGCACAGAATGCACACCGAAGCACAGGATCAATAGAACAATGTTTCCTTCTCTTGTGACACGGGATCTTACAGTAGATCTACACCAGAGTCAGTTTTCTGGCTGTATAAAGTTGTCAACTCTCACAACATGCACCCTAGCACTTCATATCGCTTTTGAAAAAAGAGAGAGAATCAACTCTTTAGGGGAACAACTAGCCTCTCATATGACTTTCAAACCCACTGCAGTCAGATAATACATTCAAGGCTTCTCGCTTCTGCCTCATTGATGTACGAACTCAACTCCCCATTGATTATGCAATCCTTTCATCTGAACACGACGAGCTAATAGACTCAAAGTCGCAGAAGTGGGGAGGGGTGCACTTCAAAAGACTTTTTTTATCCATTTTTGTAGCATTTCTCTCCATGCTGATGAGAAACAAAGGTGCTGCTACGTGGCTTCTGACAGGAATCCATGAAAAATTTAGCAGCATAATTTTATTCTTTGTGCAATTTCAGAGAGAAGAAAGGGCTGAGCCCAGAAAGCCTGACAAGCGTTCGTTTGGTTTGTTCACCGGAGCACGGTACACAAGCACCAGGACGGCGCGAATGATCATTTATTCACTTCCCTGGCTTCAGAGTCAGCAAGTCTGTGACAGAAGCAAGCAGCATCGCAGGGAGTGAGAGAGAGGCAGAGAGAAAGAAAGAAAGAAAGAGAGAGAGAGAGAGAGAGAGATGGCTGTGGCAGTACAAACAGTGTTTGCTTGTCTAACCTACCTAGACATGGAGGCATTCATGGCCAGAGCTGGGTACGGGTGTCTGAAGCCTCCTGGGGGGATGGAGTACATATGTTGGCCTTGTCTGGGAAGGGATAAAAAAGTAGACAGTCAACATTATGGCCATGCCACATCAGATCAGACATTTAAAGAGTACAGCACAGTGTGCTACTCAACATTTTATATGCAGCAAGATAAAGATTTTGATAAAATATGCATAGATGCTAGAAACATAAAAAAAAAAAAAAAAAATGTGTGTACTGTACAAAGTAGGATTCAAATGTGATAACAATAATGTAGGGTGGACACAGAGAGTGAAGTGGAGACTTACTGAGGAACCAGCCAGCCCAAGGGGTGAGGAATCTGCCCCACTGCCCCCGGGGAGAGGGGGTAATATGGGGAGAGTTCAGACGGATGGGGCGTCCGTGGAATACCTAACAGATGGAATATGGTGAAATCAGTCTGAATCAGACAAACTGCAACACAATAGCTATGATATAAAAAGAACCTCTGGGAAGCCAAACTATACATACCCACCCATAATAGGCATCTTAAACAGAAGCAGACTATATTTAGCTGTATAATGGTTAACTATGTATGCATATTATGTGCAACTCGGTACATTCTTTATGGTTTCCCCATATAGTAGATCGCTTTAAAATGCACACTGTACTGGGCATTCATTCTGCTGCTTGACATTTTGTGTGGGTGTAATTGAAACGGCTCGCTGGGAAGTGAGGAGAGAGAGAGAGACAGAGGGAGAGAGAGAGGGAGAGAGAGAGAGAGAGAGAGAGAGAGAGCCGGGGAGGAAGAGAGCTGCATACCTGTTTTAGGGTCTAGGATCTCAGGGGAGAGGTGTGAGGGAGGGGTGCCGGGAGAGAAGTGTTCGTTGCTGTACGTGATGAGGGGAGTGAGGGGGTGCACATGGTGGGGATGTTGGACCACTGGGACTTTGTTGGACTGTGGGAGAAAAAGAGAGGGAGATAGAGGGAGAGTAAAAAAAGGAGAGGAGAGAGAGGGAAGGAGGGAGAAGGGAGGGGGAGAGGGAGAAAAAGAAAGGGAGACAGAGGGAGAGTAAAAAAGGAGAAGGGAAGGAGAGAGAAGGGAGGGGAGAGGGATAAAAAGAAAGAAAAGGAGAGAGAAAGAGAAGAGAGAGAGAGGGAGAAAGAGTTAGAGCACAAAAGCTGAAACAAAAGAGGGCAAATAATAACAAGCTGCCTCGCTGGAGACATCCAGTTGACCTCCATCCCGTTTCATATAAAGAGCGGCGCCTGTGCGTCTTCCCAACAATAGTGTGCGCCTGCTCTGTTTACTTTCCCCTTTTCTTCGGCTCGCTAAGTAAACAGCGCTCGGGCAACTGGCAGAACGAGAGCTGCGAGTGTGAGGAATCGCACCTAAAGCCCCCAGCTGCCCCGTAAAAAAATAAAAAAACGGCCCGTGCTGGCCTCTGCAGACGCCCGGGGTCCGTTTATGACGGGGGAGAGGCCGTCAAGCTCCGGGCGCGCTACACTCGCTGGCCCCTGTAAATGACGCAGCACGCACGCACGCACGCACGCACGCACGCACGCACGCACGCACGCACGCACGCACGCACGCACGCACGCACGCACGCACGCACGCACGCACGCACGCACGCACGCACGCACGCACGCACGCACGCACGCACGCACGCACGCACGCACGCACGCACGCACGCACGCACGCACGCACGCACGCACGCACGCACGCACGCACGCACGCACGCACGCACGCACGCACGCACGCACGCACGCACGCACGCACGCACGCACGCACGCACGCACGCACGCACGCACGCACGCACGCACGCACGCACGCACGCACGCACGCACGCACGCACGCACGCACGCACGCACGCACGCACGCACGCACGCACGCACGCACGCACGCACGCACGCACGCACGCACGCACGCACGCACGCACGCACGCACGCACGCACGCACGCACGCACGCACGCACGCACGCACGCACGCACGCACGCACGCACGCACGCACGCACGCACGCACGCACGCACGCACGCACGCACGCACGCACGCACGCACGCACGCACGCACGCACGCACGCACGCACGCACGCACGCACGCACGCACGCACGCACGCACGCACGCACGCACGCACGCACGCACGCACGCACGCACGCACGCACGCACGCACGCACGCACGCACGCACGCACGCACGCACGCACGCACGCACGCACGCACGCACGCACGCACGCACGCACGCACGCACGCACGCACGCACGCACGCACGCACGCACGCACGCACGCACGCACGCACGCACGCACGCACGCACGCACGCACGCACGCACGCACGCACGCACGCACGCACGCACGCACGCACGCACGCACGCACGCACGCACGCACGCACGCACGCACGCACGCACGCACGCACGCACGCACGCACGCACGCACGCACGCACGCACGCACGCACGCACGCACGCACGCACGCACGCACGCACGCACGCACGCACGCACGCACGCACGCACGCACGCACGCACGCACGCACGCACGCACGCACGCACACACTCTCTCTCTCTCTCTCACACATACACACTATATGTATCTCTCTCTTACACACACACAAACTAAACATACTCTCTCCCTCTCTTACACACACCACACACACACACACACATCCTCTCCCTCTCTCTCTACACACACACACACGCACATACACTCTAACACACATACATAAACGGACCAGCCCTGGCTTCTCTTGGGCCTGAACTATCTTCATCTGTTGACATTTGATGACAGCAGCAAGATTCATTTACTACTTTGCAGGCAAACAGGAACACAAAAAGAGCGCAGTGCTCTCGGGTTCAGTCCATGTGAGAGGACGCGCAGAAACCCGAGAGGTCAGCCCAACTGGCGGGTGTGTGAAAACTCACACTCTTCCTCCAAGCCTGGTAGTCGTCAAGCCGCATGTCTGCCACACTGGCTCCTCCACCAGGCAGGGGCAAATGGTGTGCCGAAGGTCTGCCGCCACTTCCTCCTCTTCCTCCTCCTCCAACTCCTCCACTTCTTCTTCCTCCATACCCCCCACCCCTCCGCTCCCCTCCCTCTCCTCCCCTACTTTTCCTGGTGCCAAAAAAATCTCTGCTGTGTCAACACTCGGCCCGTTTCGTAAGCCTCTGCTGCCGACACTGACACCCACAGCGCAGTCTGCCGCCAGTCGGGCCCTCTCCCATGCCAAATGCATCGGACGAGGCTGGCCACTCCAGGAATCCCAAGGATCCATATCAGCACCCACGAGACACGGCGTTCTGTTTTTAAAACGGCACCTCTCCACTCCTCTCCTCTCCTCTCCTCTGCACTCCACTCCGCAGGCTCAGGCCACAGACCAGCAGGCGCTTTACACACAGAACACAATGTCTCACAAACACCCATGGCGTGAGCAAGAGTAGAAAAACAAAATTGGTTCCATTTCTATTTACACACTCTAAACGTACGTAATCTACGCTCACCAAACCACATCATTTTCATTTTCAATTGCTGTGCCTTTTATTTGGATCAGACAAGAACTAGTTCTTAGGTCTTTACTCTTAACTCTTTCACTGAATGCCTGCCATGCTTAGACTGGTGTTTGCCTGTGGTGTCCTATAGGGGGCAGTGCTCAGCTCTCTGGTGCCCTTCTCAGCAAGCCCTAGCTATAAAAATGATGACCAGTTTGCCTCTCAAGCCAGACCAACCACACTAAATAGGGCCACTAAAATCATCTCCATCTTAATTATGTCAGCCAGGGGTCAGCCCACGGAGACCACGGCAGTGGGCAGCTGACAAACGTCTCAGAAGCCACTTAATATGTGCTTAACATCGGTAAAGGGGACATTGTACATTTAAATCCTCTCAGTGGTAGAGTCAGGGTACAATTCTAGTGCTTTAGAGATTGTTGCGTACAGGAAATACTATAGTCTATTATATGAAATTTCATGGCATTTGGTTAAATTAAATAAATTATGTATGCAAACTAGATTAAATAATTATGTTATAACTAGCTTTTTAAAAAAAGCTGACACAAAATTGAGATTTGCAACTTTATCAGTTGTGAGATAAGCACAGAGGGTATAAATGGATCAACCCCTGTGGCTGTTAAAACAGGAATGAAGCTAAGATAACTGTGCATAAGATAAAGCTATATACTGCTAGACTGGATGGCAGCAAATAATTAACTTCACATGTGGCTATGCACTGTAAAAGCCCATTGCCAATCATAAAATGTCTGAATGTGAACTCTCTGGGATACTTGGTGTATCGCCTGATGACAATTTAAGGAAAGTCCCAAACTTTGGGAATGGGCCTTGAAGGCCGGCTAGTCACATGCAATTAAACATCAACTAATATGATAGAAAACAGAATCAAAGCACTTTCAATGCCATAGTCAGGATGCTTGAATTGGCTCAACTAAAAGCACATGATAAGACCTTCCCATAAGGGCCTTTTAAAAGGCCCATTTTCCTGTCACTGAAAAACATCCCATGTCAGTGCCGAGAAACTTCCAATTGTCAATTGACTAAACAAAGCGACAGTGAGAACTGCTATTTGTAATCCGATTTCTGGAGACGAGTTGTAAAGAGTTGCCTAGCTGTAAGAAGCAGGACATTCTCCTGTTTCAAAGAGCAGTCTGTGTAGCTCACAACACAGCCTAACAGCTTGCAACAAGATGATAAATCCCAATATTCATCGGAAGCTCAGTGACACACAAGTCCACTACAATGCACCTTGTGAGCACTGCTCCCTCTCAGGCAATCTTTCATTTAGCATTACAGAGTCATGCCATCAATTAGAGGATGGGCCATTATCCCTGAATCAGATGGCTGAAACACCAATTCTTTAAGAGAGAGAGAGAGAACCATAGAGAGAGAGAAAGAGAGAGAGGGGAGAGAGAAAGAGAGAGAGGGGAGAGGGAAAAGAAGGGAGGGGAAAAGCTGACTGCTCTTTTTTAGTGCAGGGAGGGAGGGTGAGCTTTAACCTGAGCTCAGCAGCAGCAGTGTGGCAGTGGTGTGAAGTTTGACACCCCCGTCTCGACTGATACGGGTGAGTGCTCCTCGGCTCGGAGGCGATGGGCCCCGGTCACACGCGCTGACCCGGGAGTGTTAAACCTCCGGAGAGGGATTTCCACTGGCACCCTCCGAGCCTTCTGCCTGACACGTCGCACCACATGACTGGAGAGGGAAGAGGGGGGGACAGCCAGTGCACACTGCCTGGTCTGGCCTGACCAATCACTTCATCATATCTTCACAATGTAGAGCGAAAGAGAACTTTTCTTTGGGAGGTCCATGACGCGTTTAATAAAAGAACAAACGTTCTTATCGGAGCGGCAGGCCATACCACACGCTCCTTCTCTCGCCGAACCGCCCGGGCCCGATTCCAGGCGATCAGGCTCAATTAGTCGTGTCTGAAGAATCCATTAGCGTGGAGCAGATGCGTGCAGAGTGTTTGAAGTCGGGAGGAAGCCAAAGATCCAGATTCCCTCCTCCCGCCCCCACACCCGGCCGGCTCTCCGCTGCTCTGCTCCAAACCGGCAGGACCCAAGAATCCCCCACAATGCCTCGCATCACCTGCCCCCGCACCGCACCGCTCCGTTTGATGCTTTATTCATGACCCCCACATCGCTCTGCATGCTGGGCATGCATCTGAGGAAGGGGGCTGGCAAGGGTGGGGAGTGTGTGTGTGTGTGTGTGTGTGTGTGTGTGTGTGTTTGAAGGGGGCCGGGGGGGGTGTCCTGCCTCAGCCCCCCCACACACACTCAGCTCATGGCACGCTGATGCCAGCCGAATGCTAAACAAACCTGTCTCCTGAATAATTAAGCATCTCGGACCTCGCTGGCTTACCTCATTAGCATGACTGCCGTCTGGACCCGATCTGCACAGACACAGAACGGGCTGCCACAGCATTCGGCGCACACACGCACAGACGCACACGCACACGCGCGCGCCGGATGCTCCCTTCCCAGCCTGATTTACTCAACAACAAGCACAAGGCAAACGTGTTGGCATCGGTCATGTTGATTTGATAGGGCCTACTTTCGTAACACTCGGTGAGACTTCATCAAAGCTGCACCATTCGGGAACACTTTTTTAAAAACGATTTCAGCATTCCGTCACACTAGTAAAAGATTGGCATCACAGAAACTTATTCCACATTAACCAGTAAAACCAGTTGGCTTGTCATCAGAAGCATTATTCAAAGCAGTAATCTGATATACACAAGGCTAAAACTGCGTTAGTGGTGATTTTTAGACATAAACACTGTTCACTTTGTGACTTGGGTGCAGGCTGCTGGTTACTGTTAGGTCAGCATTCATTGTAATGAAACCCCTAAATTGGATTCCCTCATCAGCCCTCAGGTCACCTGAGGGGCCATTCTGGAATCTTCCGGGTCTATTTTGCAGGCCTTGACCAGCCCTTGAGTCAATGATCGCATTGTCACCATGGCATGGGCACAATCATTCAGCCGAAAAAGTGTGTGTGCTAGTGTGTGTGTGTGTGTGCACGAGTGCGAGTGTGTGTGCTGTTGGAGTGTCTCCGGAATGGATTAGTCGCCATTTGGAGCGAGGCATTCCTGAGGTTCTCCGCCGTGGTGTCTAGAGGGGGTGATGTAGGTCAAGAGTTGGGTCGCATGAGTGGCGGGGAGCTGGGGAGAGGGTGGTGGTGGTGTGAAAATAAGTCTGCCGCTTGTTGACACTCTGAGCGACAGGCCTAAGCCCTCGGCCTCTGTGGGACTAAAGCTAAAAGCCCCGTGCTTGTGTGGGCAAAATTAAACACAGATTTAACAGCGTGCCTCTCTCTCTGGCCCAACCCCCCAACCCCCCAACCCCCCCAATCCCCTCCCAGTCCCCCCATACTGTCAGCCAGTGCAGATTCACTGCCCTGACATCCATTTACTCCTAATCTGACCCCAGGCAAATCCATCTAGGATTCTATTTGGCTTGTCTAGCTATGCTACATTTCCAGTTAATGCATACTGGAAAAGCCTAATTAAGACCCCGGCTTTAAACTAAAGATTATTAAGTGCCAAACATTCAGAGAGAATGTTCTCCAAATGATCCATATAATTTATTATGAGTAATGCTGGGCAGTGCACAGCGACTTCGCTTGTATCCGTTCTACGTGGCGGCAGCGGCAGGGTAGAGGATACTTACTAAGTGCCCTGGGGTTGGAGACCTGGCGTCTTTGAGGGCAGCTGCTCCGGGGACATCGAGGAGAGGCCATTTCATTTGCAGGTACTGCGGAGAGATATGAAAAAAAAACAAAAAAAAACTAGAATGATGAGAAACAGGCTAGAAAGAGAGTGGAACACAATGTTCTTATGGACTTAAGATAAACAGGAATTCATTCATGCGCTAGGCCTCCTCTTCTGTCCAGCTCAACAACAGCATGTTTCAGGAAGTCTTCTAATGCACACAGGTCAACTCAGTGCAGTGTCTATTTTTGAAGTGGACAAGTGGTGTAATGCAGATATTCTGGCTAAGGCATAAAAAAAACAGACTGATAGGGAAGTATGAGTAAACACTGGGCAGGCCACATCATGAGCCACATCAGTCTGCACAGCTGGTCAGAAATATGAAGAGCACAGGTTTACAAGGGGAGGTGGATCAGGGTCGGGGTGGGGTTGGGGTTAAATATCCACATGGGTTGGGACAACGAAATACGGCTCAGCAAAAGCCAGCAGAAGGGAAGAAAATGGAGGGAAAAAAAGTCTAGTGTGTCAGGGAAAGAGGGGGTGGAACAGCTGTGAGGAAGTCCCATAAGGCACTGGGAGAAGAGGAAGGCCAGGGGCAGTCTGAGAGGGAGAAGAGCCAGCGGGGCCCATGGTACAGTATGGTGCTCCCCTCTACACCACCAGCTCCCCCACCCACCCACCCATGGGGCGTCTGTGGTCTATTGACTTGAACAGAACAAATGAGCCAGTGAAAGGAGAGAAGGAGAGAGTTATGTAGTGAGGGACGGAGGGAGAGAGGGAGGGAATGGACTGAGAGAGTGAGAGAGTAGAAGCCAGGAGTGAAGAGAGGGAGTGAAAGATTGAGTGGATGGCTTATTCTTAAGTGCTCCATTGTTCTCTATGCATCTGTCAGGGTGTGATGTGTTTTTTTTTTTCTTTTTCTTTTTTGCATCTCGCATGTTTTCTGCTTTTTCTCCACCCAGTGAGTCATTTGTAAAAAAAGGTTAAGCTCTCTGGTCCTTACCATGCAAACATCTGGTTTGTATGTCTGAGAAAATTCTGGATTGGATACTACCGGGCATGGACTATCTCCCAACAAATTCCAAAGATTCAGAATTTTAATTCAGAGTCTACAGATAGAGTTTGGCCATCTGAAAAAGTACCCTATATAAAAAGTACAAAAAAGTACCCTATATAACACATAACAAATAGGACTTGACATCATGTGTTGAGCAGTGGCCAAAATATTTTGCCACTATTTGCAAAGTATGACAAACTATTATTACCTTATTACACATTCTTGGGTATGCAATGGGTTAATAATGCCTCTAAGAGGTCCTTAAAACTTCATTCATCACAAGTGGGATTGCTGCGAGGAAGGAAGTTTGGATAAGACTGAAGTCTAAAAATGGAAAAGACATTATGGGCCTGATGGAGAGGGGGGGGGGGGGGGGGGGGCTGGGGAGGGGAGGGGGGGGGGGAGGTGTCAGCGAGAGGGGAAAAAACAAAGTGAGTCTGTACGCCGATACCAGTATTGTTTCCTCGCAGATGGCAGGATTTGACAAGTACGCGCTGCCCTTAGTGGCGATATTGTGACAGAAAATGGTCTCGTGGAGGTTGCTTTCTCCTTCTTGTGAACAAGCCTCTGCTGACTACAACCGTGGCACGAATCACACAGCGCATGCTGAGGAATGCACTGCAGAGGCCTGCAACCTAATCTCATGCCTGAGACGGCGAGGCCGTTCTCCCAGAGTAACGTCCACATTTCTACAGGGCCTGGCACACTGGACGGCCTCTCAGAATGGCCCCTGCTCCTGCATGCCAAAATCTCAAGCCTCCTGTGTGTGTGTGTGTACACACACACACACACACACACACACACACACACACACACACACACACACACACACACACACACACACACACACACACTACATGACCGTGGCTGTCCTCCTCTGCTCGCGGGCGTCATAAACACTGACGACCTGCCGCCATTGCCCACACACCACCAAGCGCGTCTCTTCCACCACTGCACCTTTGCATGCGCTTATCTTGAAGTCCAATCACTTTCTGCCCCCATGCAGACACACGGAGACACTCATTAAAACATGGATGGCGTTTCCCGGAGGCATTAAGAGCGAGGCCAAAATAAATGACACAGGAGCCAGGGCATTTGAATGTTAAATTGGAATACTGCGTCTGGCTGCGGCAAACGCTTGACCGTACATGATACAGACTTCATGTTGAGGTCAGTGGGAATAGACACACACATTCCTCTTTCACACTGAACTTCTGAACTGTGACCACCATCACTGTTTTTGTTCACAATGCAAATGAGAAATGCATTTTAAATAAAAAAAAGTTGTTTGGGCGAAACTCTGTGAAAATGTTTTGAGCTCAACTGCCATCTAAACTAGAAGCAGCATTCTTTACTGACAGGTGCTACATACCAGGGAAGGGGGGGGGTAGGAGGAGGAAAAAGAGAAAACAACGGAGAGTCTGGTCAGACGAGAGAGGTGCAGATTAAGTCAGGTGCTGATTAAAATTCTTCCAAGGCGATAAGCTTGTGGCTCGAGATAGATAATGATTTCTAAACACAGGGAGGAGCGGTTGCGTCGGCCATGCCGGCAAATGTCAAGGAAACGGAGCAGCTCCAAGGCCAGTGGCGAGATTAAATACCTGTCAGAATCTCACACAGCTCCACTGAAGCGCTGGAATCTCAAAAACTGGTCGCGATAACCCAGCGCGTATCAAATCACTACATCAGCATACTGAACATACTGAATCTCCGGTTAAAACATGCAAGCCAACAGGTCCGGCTTTGTTCGCCACTCAGAATACCACACAATGGCCCTGACAGAACCTGTATGGAGATCGTCATCAGCCATTATGTCTTCACAAATCTGCAAACAGCCGTGGCTTTTTCTAAGGACCATCCCTTGCTCTGGGAAAACAAAACCACAATGATAAGTCCCGAGTCACAGCTTATGAGTGAGTGTGTGACATTATCATCACACCACGGGCTTTACCGGACCTGCCTCACCTCTGAATGAGCTCAAGTTGTCAAGGCCGCTGTCGGGTGGAGCCAAGTGGGTCATATCAATCACTCGCAGTAAGCCTAAAAACCACCCCGCACAATTCCATTCCTTTTTTTGCAACCGCTACCGCCGTTACCACCACCCTTTACACACACACACACACACACACACACACCTAACAACAACAAACACAAAAGATATACAGACAGCTCTGCAACAACAAGGGAGAGCACAATGATCACAATGGAGATTCAGGACACCCCCCCCTCACACCACATGAGCAGTTTGCGGCACACAAAGGCCTGGAGATTACTTACATGTATGCCTACGGGGCAGGCTCAAACAGACTGGCACAGAGAGGGGCTGGCCTCACCTGGCTTTTTTTTTATTTATGCGCCTGACACCTCTCGCTGGTCTTTTCTCAGGCAGCCGGCGGGGTGGACACAATGGACCACCGGTGGTTTCCAGCCCTCCCCTCACCCCAGGCCGCCCATTCAGGCCCATTGTTTGTTTAGCGCTGGGAGAGTTTCCGATAATTAAGTAAACAATTCCTCGGCAAACGACACCCGTCGCTGTGCTAATTGGAAATTAATATGATGGGAGAGAGGGGGACAGGGGAGTTTTCCTGAGCCGGCATTCCTGGCCTTGGGCTACGAGGGGGCAAAAAGAGCAGGGGAGGGGGGGGAACTCTTTCCCATCTCGCATTGATGCCGAATGGAGTCAGAGTGCAAAACAACAAAAACAGCCCTTATGAGGAGCGTGCAGCGTTGCACACATGCATAACAAAGCTAGCAAAAGCACTCTGCATGTCAGTATATCAGAGGTCAGGCTTTTTGAAGGGAGAGTTCACTTGTATGGGTTATGCTGGTATTAGTAAGTGGGGCCTTCTTAATGAGGCAACAAGTAAAGCCTCCATGAAATGCCCACAAATCTCCTATTGACAAATATAATCACATTAGCCGTAAAGTGAGGGAAAATCCTGAGTTCATCTGACTAAGATCCAAGTGGTCAGATGAATACTGGGATTAACTGCATGTTGCAGCAAAAGAACATAAAAGTAAGTCTTTGTTTCACTAGCAACTTCACAGTATAAGACCACAAAGTACAAAGGAACCCTATTCTACAGAGAGAGAGAGCGAGAGAGAGAGAGAGAGAGAGAGAGAGAGAGAGAGAGAAGAGAGAGAGAGAGAAAGAGAGGTTCCACGCATGGGTTTCTCTTGCATGGAAGGCACACTTAGAGCATGATCAATGACTGACATCTAAATAAATCACTGGTGACAGGGGACTTGGGGGATGAGTGGCGGTAAATGCCGTGGCTGTGTCCTTTCCTGCAGTCCGCGTCTCTGGCCGGCGAGAGAAGGGTAAACTCACAGACATTTGTGTGTTAAAGTGGCCCTCACTCCCAGCCTTTGGGCTTCACAGAAGACCCTGTTTCACTATCAAAAAGAGACTCATGACTGACGGTCTCTCTTCCCCCACCTCCACCCTACACCCCCCCACCCCCACCCCCACCCCCACCCAAGTTCCCTTGGATACCATTGTGACCTCACTGATAACATGGCTCCTTCATTCACAGCCCAGCAAAAGAACTGGTTCAAAGGTCAGCCATCCCGAGAGCAAGGGGTTTCCATGGCATTGTGGCCCATTTAGGATGAGCGCAGGGCCCCTTGGCGCGTTCTTATTCATCAAATAGCTCGTAATGTAAAGGTCTTCAGAAAAGGAGAGAGAGGAGAATACCCCCCAGTTAAAAAGCCCAAAGCCCCCAAATCCCAGGAGGCAAAGCAGAGATTTTCTTCCCGTAAAACAGAATTACAGTACTGATTCCAGTCTGGAGTATAACCCACAAGCACAGGCCATTGGGGCTTATTCTATGTGCAATAGCATCAAATTTCTAAAGAGAAATTCAATCATGGAGACAAATAAATACAGCCTAACATCACTTTTAAAAGAAGTAAGTGAGTCACTAATCCTCCTGAATACGTGATCTATTCTCATGTATACACTTCTAGACAGACTGAAAACATTCGACACACCAATGCACACATATACAGACAGCAATAGAAAGGGAGAGAAAGGGGGAGAATTTAAGAATAAGAGCGCTATTGTGCAGTAAGACAAAACGGTAGGTCAAATAAAACCGAACACATAATTAGGACCACAAGAAAGCAATAAGGTGCCTGGAAAGAGTTCTGTTTTCCTGCGCAAGGAAAATGCAGCCATCCTCCTTAAAGTCAATTACAAGTCAGTTATGCGGTTTCCAGTATTTTGGTATCTGGTTACAGCTCTGGAACAGAGAGCTGTGCATAGGTTAACTACGCATTGCATAGACTCATACCTCCCCAGCCTCAAACCTGAAATGTACAAATGCATCAGTCCACCAAACTACACATTGTCTTTGTACATTTGCGTCTTTTAAAAAAAATAGCATGGGTTTTTTTAAGGGGCTTTGCCTTTTTTGTCATTTGTGGCTGTGAATGTAACAATGGTCTGGTATGGGATGTGATTAAAAAAAATGTCATCTTTCAAAAAATAATTTAAACATGTGTATAAAGACCACATTTTATGAGGAAAAGGCACTTTTTAAGAAGACAAGGAAACAACAGAAAGCCTTAGAAGCCTCATACTAATGCAAAGCATAATGAAAACAAAGGGCTTATTGTGTTCTGTAGACACCCCAACCCACACACACACACACACACACACACACACACACACACACACACACACACACACACACGCACAAGCATACGCACACACACAAACACTCTCATACATACACACACACACACACACACACACACACACACACACACACACCCCTGAACCCCCCTGTGCAGTCCACTCACAGCAAATAAAACAAGCCTAACTGACGACCACAACACCCCAAACGCAGCACTCCCAGCCCTAGCTGAGGGGTTAAAGGGAGAACTCTACATGACACATCAGTAGGACTCCAGTGACCTTCGGAGACTACTGGATTTGGCCCAGCCTTATGACAGCATTTTGGTTTATCGTTTTTCCATTACAGCCTGATGCAGGCACAAAACAGCCATGACAGACCACAGTGGTCCAGAAGGGCAAGAGGACAGCACAGTGCAGAGGAGACATGGACGTTAATTCCAACACACTGAATACTCATCAACATATGTCCGAAATGTCTGCTCAAATTAAAGATGATACTAGATGTCCACTGAATACAGGAATAATTCTCTTCCTGGTGAACTACATGGCTCTGAAACCAGAAATGAATAACTCCTCCAAATGTGGGCCAGTTTTTTAAAGTGATTATGAGGACCTGCAATACATTTGCAAAAAGAACACTAAACAATAGTGAAGGATTGCAAATAGTATTGCCAAGGAAAAGAAGGCTATTAAGAGAGCACAAAGATTAGCAAAATCACGTTCTTTCAAGGGATTCTTGGTTTACACTAGCAGTAATATGAGAGGGTACTTTAGAGTGACCAGAATGGGGAAGAACAATGTATACAACCAATGTTCAGATTTTAATCTTGGATTAAATAGATATTGGCATAAAGGTTTTGATTCAAATAGATTCAAGGGCCGAGTTGTCCTAGTGTCAACAATATGGAAATGCATTACGTCAGAACCCACAACCCAGAGAGGAATCTAGTTATCTTTATACACTTATGCTTATCTGTTTTAAAAAAGAATGAGAAGAATTTGACCCACAGTTTCGTGTCACTGTCCAACTGCACCCTGTGGTACAAGGACTGAAATGTCACTCCCATGAAATGTCACTCGAATGAAAAACCAAAAACCACTACATCCAAAATACACAAGGATCTCTAACAGATTTCTCTTATATACACTGTCGTTCAGAAGTTTGGGGTCTTTAAGAAATTTCCATTCCACTCCATTATAGACAGAATACCAGATGAGATCAGTTGCATTGTTTTTTAATCAGGGCAGCAGTTTTCAGATCACATTATGTGCTTACACAATTGCAAAAGGGTTCTTCAATGTTTTCTCATTTAGCCTTTTAAAATGATATCAGATTAGTAAACAGAATGTGCCTTTGGAAGTGTGTACCTATGATGGATTGCAACATAACAGCTACACCCTGAATCCCCAAAAAAAAAACACCTCGTCAAACCAGTTCCCTCCTGCAAACAATTAGTGTCTACCCAAGGACTGTTAAAAGTGTGGATGCAAGTGTGAGTATGAGGTTGCGCATGTTTGACTGCAGAAGGAGCTCAGGAGTGAAGACGTGGGGAAAAGAGGAGGTGGAGGGAGAGGGAGAGAGGGGAGTGTGAGTGTGTGAGTACATAGGGGTGAGAGAAAGGCGGGCGGGCGGCGGGGGGGGCTTGGAGTGCAATTATTGTGGGAATTTATGGTCTGAGAAACAATTTATAAATCATGGCGTATGGGGCTAACACAACCCAGATTTGACTGTTTGCAGCTGGAAGTGGGGGCTCTGCAGATGAGCATAGTTAAGAGCAGTGTGGCCTGGGCTGTGATTGCGGTTTTCACAAGGTTGGGGTAGAAGAGGGAACCGTGTCAGATAGATGGTACCGTGGTCCTGACAAACTGAGCTCCTTTCAGATATCCAGCTCTGCAGAGAATTGTTTACAATTGTTCACAAGATGTGTCAAACTTAAACAACATGTACACTGGCGCCACCGCTGCAAATTGAAAACATGAATATTTAATCAAACTAGGCTGTTTCTTCCCAGAACTGCGTATTTGCAATAGAGGGGGAGAAAAAAAAACTGATATCAACGTCTTAAAAAACAAGGAGAGTTCTGTTTCTTCAGGCACATCCAGAGGGGGGGGGGGGGATGAAAATGTCGATGTGAGAGGACAAAAATTTTGAACAGCCTCACTCCCCAGTAAGGGGAAAAAGGCCCTCTCCTGCTCAGCCCATCACAATGAAGCACTCATCTGGAGAAATGGGGAAGAGCTCTGGGGGTTTTCACAAGGCCTCCACTGCGCCTCTGGGCCACGGCTGCAGCTGTGAATGGGGAGGGGTGCTTCATGCCTTGACCGACACGACCCAGCTGGATAAGAAATACACTCGCACTAAACTCGGGTGGGGGGAGGAGTTGGGGGGGGGGGCGGTTTTTTTAAAAAGAGGAAAAAACAGAGCTACACTACAACACAAGGCCTACTTTTCTACTGAATACACATCATGTGACAATAGAATCGCTCAAAGTCTCCAAATGCACGGCTCCATCGGTGGTCAAAATAAGGGCTTCTCCCAGTCTGAGGCAGAACAGGCCCCCCGATGACACACAATGCTGTGCTCCTGACCAATCATGCTGGCCGAGCTTTTGTGCCAGCAGTTATGTCACTTCCACTTCACCAATCTGAATGTACAGGACTCAGGCCAGTGAATGAAAGTCTGTTAAGGGGAAAACTGGAGCGTTTTTTCCCTGTTTTGCTTTTTTTTGTTCCGCTTTTCTAATTAATCATTACGCCTTCGAACGCACTTTCTGTTAGGGACCAGGGAGAAGCTCTGTGAGTATGAGTGTGAGTGTGTGTGTGTGTGTGTGTGTGTGTGTGTGTGTGTGTGTGTGTGTGTGTGTGTGTGTGTGTGTGTGTGTGGAAGGATGGAGAAGTGAGCAGAGGGAGGGGCGGTGGGTTGCGTCTGTTTTGTGCAAGCTGTCTGACAGCTTAGAGTGAGCCCTAATGGAGAACTCGTACAGGGGGAGCTGGGAAAAGGCCACCAACCCGCGCGAGAGAGAGACCGCGATGACCCCCCCCCTTCAAGAATCCAGAAGCTTTGGTGCCCACTCATCTGTGAGTCACGTCAACAGGCCCTGAACCCTAACCTTTCACCCCGAGTCTGAAACAATGCTCTGAGGTGTCCCCCTATGTCCCAACTGAGTGGGGCTTGTCAAACCTGTTTCTGCAACAAAGTCTAAAAAAAAATGGTCACAATGAAACCCTTAAAAAAATAAACACAAAACTCGAGAATTGTGACGAACGATATTCTAAATCACTTCAACAAGAGGGGGGCCTGAGGGTTTTTCTGCGTCAGGATCTTTACATTTGGCATGGCTCATTACGAATGTTTTACAGTATCTGAAACGATCCTAAATGGAGGGGATTAGGAGATTGGCGGAGCGAAAAAGGGAAGTATTCTCTGGGCCAAGCAGCGCTGCCCTCCGTCACCACCCTCCAGGCTTTTGTTGGGCCTTTCAGGCTATACTGAACCGCTGAAAGGCCCCTTTCATGCTCACTCCCATACACTCCCTGTCGCCCCGGCCAAGAGTCACTATAGAACGTCCCTCATTTCACATGAGAACCGGGACGGCCAGCCCACCCCCAGATCCTGCCCACAAAGGGGGCTCTCCACTGCTGGCCTCTTAAGACAGTGCATGGGCCTGATCGGCCCACCACCAGGCACACAACATGTCAATAACGTCACCAAAAAACACGGAAATGGCTGGGGGTATTAGGAGGGACTGGGTGCATGTCATGCATCTATGTTCAGGTTCTCTAACAGCAAAAACACAAATTTGCTGCGCTGCTCCACAGCATCCAAGACAATACTGCAAGACCGTTAGTAAAAATAGAAATGCAAGACGGAAATAGAGGCTCTTCATTTTCAGCACATCAGATTTCATTGAACCAATTCAAGGCTTATTTTTTTTTCTTTAAATAGAAAACTAAATGTTATAAAGTAAATAAGGCCAGAGAAGTTCAAGCCAGCTGCCATATTGTATGTTCTTAAGCAGAACACACACAGAGTGGGTGAAGACAAAGTGAGAGCAGGCCACAAAGCAAACCTTCAGCTTTTTTGTTCTGTTTTGTTTGGATATCTCAAGGTGCAGTGAGCAGGGCCAGTCCTTTCACATTATCGTCACAAAGAGAGACAGACGAGGTCTGAAAGTCCAACAGTAGCCGAGGGAAAGCTGGTTAAATAGGATCATCTAGCATCCACCCGCATGCAGGAGGAAACGCTCCTCGCCGTCTTTATTAGACCCAAGCATTTCAATGGCAGGGCCGGCTGAAAACAAGCATAGCTCCATTTAACTTGAAAAGACGAGGAAGAACAATCCCCTGAAAGAATCTGCATGTCGAGTTGGCAGGTTCGCGCTCTTTGGCCTTACTTACTCTCAAAGAATAATAAAAGAATATCTTGATTGTCAGTACAAGCTGACGACTGGTGAGCTCAAGTCTCTCTCAACAAGAAAATCTTGATTATGTCTGATGATATCAGGTGTCCTTCAGCCCTTTCTCGACTTGGCATGGCATGGCGAGGCAGAAGACAGAGCCCATCTTTGTCAGGGCACAAGAGGTGCAGACGAGATAACAGTGGCACAGGCTTTGCGGACTGGAAGGCCGCCAAGCAGACAAAAAACATCTGCTGATGGACACTTGCCCATCCCTTGCCCACCTGGCACCTACAACGTCAACCCACCCCTACTACCCCTCCCCTCGCCCCCTCCGATCGCCCACTCACCCTCCTTCCCCTCCACTCCCGCCCTCCCTCCCTCCAAGCGTCCTGCTCCACTTTTTCCCACACACCCACACCCCCAACCCAAAGCCCCCCCCAGAGGCCCCAGGAAGCTCTGACTGTGAGGCTATAACTGAAAACAGCTGTTAAAAATACCAGACTGATGAAGCCTGAAGCCCCATTCACCCCCCACTCCCCCCTTCTCACCCTCCAACTCCACTTTATCCCCTGCACAATCAGGTTTTATTAGTATGGATTGATGCATGAAGTCAGTATGTGGCTTCGAACGCCAAGTGTTGCCATGTTCTCTGGAGGGGAATGATAAACAGCACCAATACACATGCAACCACACATGAAGACAGGAAGAAGAAGAGGGGGGAAAAACACTTGTGCAGAAAAATAGTGGAGGAGGCCCAGCCCCATCTCTATCATCTGCCAACACAAAAAGCCTTATCAATAGAGAATGAGGTCAGAGGCTCGGCCCTCATTCACACGTGGGGGCTGAACTAACACAGAGACTTCAGCGAGGCTCCAGTCAGCTTTCCTCTAAAGAAAACACAGCCATGTTCCTTACAATGCTGCCAACTGCTGAACCATTCTGCAAATGCACTCACAGAAGTTTGCTCCCTACAACAAACATTTACTTATATCCCATTCCAGATTTGTGTGTGAGTGTGTGTGTGCTTTTTTTCCTGCATGAGGAGCATTGCTTTGAGTTCACAGCCTTGAGTATGACAAGCGAATGCAGGGATCAAAACTAAGCCAAACCACAAAATACAGCCTTTCAAATTCCTCCATGGATCTACAACCCACCATGATGGATTGTTTTTCACTTTTCTTTTGAATCTTTTAATGAAGCAAATCTGAGGTCAAACGTTCAGCTAATTTAACATTAGTGTGCTGTTGAACAATAGTGGGTCTCGCCATGCAATTCTGCAGGAACTCTTCCTGCACAAACTACAGTAGACCATGTTTCAGGGTAGCACGATTTCCAAGATGAAGTTTAATCGTCGGGTGATATTTTCTCCTTTCCCTTCTCGATTCTGACCACCATATCGTATCAAACTCCAAAACACAACCACAATCTACAAAACATATCCAACTCTTTTATATCCACTGTGGGTACACTGAGACAGTACACTGAAAGCTAATCAATCAAGTTGTTTTCAAGACTCACAAAGGATTAAGAACAAACATTCCACAATAGAATGTCTGCAATGACGCAACAGAAAATATGGTTTGCAATATTAACTTGGGCTTGTGTTTCTAATTAAACCATGGAGATGTGCATAAATCTCCAACTAATATGATGATAGAATATGAACAAACAATTTAATGTGAAAGACAAAATTGCATGTGTGTCTTTCTATCTTTCCCCTTACATTTTTGCCTATGCTCCATATGTGCATATGCCATATGTTCTTATGTATAGCTGGCTAACCAGATGTGGAATTAAGGGCATCAATGGCTAAATGGTGTTAAAATAAAAAGAAATAAAAAGAAGGTCAAATGCCTTCAAATTAATTTGGATTTGTTGAGTTTGGCTTTACAGGCAAAAAAATCCCTTCCCATAACACATTAAACCTGGATAAAAATGTAAAGCTATGTTTACTTGGTCATTTGTACAAACATTCATGCACTAGCTTTTAGGTTTCCTTTACCGTCTTGCAGTGCGAGAATGTTGCCCTAACTTAAAGGCCTGGACAATGTCCCCTCTGTGGCTGAGGTGGAGGGGGGCACTCCCTCCCTCCCTGCCTCTCTCCACCCCACCCTTCTCCGAGTGCTGAGTGTGTGGAAAAGGCCCGGCCTGTTGACAGGACCGCTCTCCTGAGCACTGTTTGTTTATGTAAAATGAGGCCCTCTAGTACGCAGGACAATTCCGCTGTTTACTTTATATTGTCTCGGAGGTCTTAAAATACCATAGCAGTGTATGGAGTTGGAGAGAAAGAGAGGGGGGGGGGAGGACTTGAGAATGAGGAGAGAGAGAGAAAGAATGAGAGAGAGAGAGAGAGAAAGAGAGAGAGAGAGAGAGAGAGAGAGAGAGAGAGAGAAAGAGAGTGAGTCGTGAGCCAAAGAACAACTACATGTTCCAACAGAATTACTATGCAATCGCTCTTCATTTCACTGTCACTGAAGCCACTCATTCCAATCAGAGCACTTCATTCCAATAACATTGCAAGATTATTACAGTTAATGCTTGGCTCCTCGGTGAAACAAACTGTTCATAACAAAACAAAGGTGAATGAAAGGCCAAACAAACACTACTTCACCAGATGAGGGCAAATATCTATGGCTATTTCACTTAAAGGTCATCTAACAGGATAAATTGTGACTAAACTTAAGTTTTACAAATTGCACATACTAATCCCTGCTAAGCTTTCCTCAGAACATTCAAACGTGCCTTCTTGTATTTGTATTTTGAGGCCCATCCCTGTGTGTTGCTCAGCAACTTAGTAAGCTGTGAAACCATAGCAATTAAGAAGCCTATAGTGGTCATGGTGATATGCAATGAAAAGTCATAATGTCTGCTAACTAATGTTGTAAATAAATGAATGCATGAGGTCACCTCCCTCTACACTTTGACAACAGCTTTTTTTGAACAAGGATGTCTTGATGTACGTATATGAAGGAGCATGCCACTCCCAACATTATGGTTTCAAAAAATCTGTGTGAAACAGGTCCCCACAGCGCTTTATCAGTCAAAAATAGATGAAACGGAGTGCGATGCAGAAGTAAAAAAAATGCTGGATCTGCATGTGCTAAAAGAGGACAGTGAGAGAGTGAAAGAACTCCCTCAGCAGTTATTACCATAACCTGGGGTTATGGCTAGCATTATAAAACTATCAGGAGACCCATGCTCTTTGACCAGCAGGCTACTGTACGTGGTGTAATAGCTGAATAAATGGACACATGGTGTTTCAAAAATATTTGCTATGGTTTTATCTCCTGTCAGTCAAAGGTGTCCCAGTATCACTATATCACTGTTATGTGAGGAGGCTGATGACACTATCAGCACTTAGACTGTTTTCAACTCTGGGCACTAACATGGGGGAAACAGACAAGACCTGGAGAACCCTTTTCAACTGCAGGTTATGTTTATGTTCTGTATTGAGTGCCAAGGAGTACTATAAACATTTTTTGTTATGGTTCAGTAGCATTGCATGTTTACCTCACGAAAAGACCAAGTGGCGCTTCAAGAACTTGCTCGCTCAAATGTTTAAACACAACCTTTCCATTGTACAATGAGAAAGATGTGGTTTATGTTGTTGCTTCTGGCTTTCCCTGACATCAGAGCCGGGTTTGCAGAGGGACAAGTAGAAAGCAATCACCTTGCTAAGGGTTTCAGCAAGCTAACTTATTCTCAGATCTGTAACAAACATCCACTCACCCCGAGAGGCTTTTACTGCCAACCATTTCTGTGCTAATACACATTCAATAGTAAAGAGTTAATACTATAGCTTCCCATGTTGCTTGATGATGTTAAAAATAAAGACTGTAACAAACTTTTAACCCCTATACATCATCATCTACACAATTACTACCAAACCATAATGAATGCTTGGCAAATATAATAGCACTCCTACTTATCAAACAATTGCATTCAATCAACATGTGAACCATTCTTGCTTAGATGCACTTTTTAACACAACCAAGTTAGCAAAAAGGATTAATTTCAGTGGTCAGGATTGATTTAGAATGCTCCAGCATCTGTGGAACTATATTTCATGAGGAAAATATAAGATTAATGCATGCTAAATATACTTTGCACTGTCACCAAGCCCAGATGTCTGACCTTGAGAGCAATAAAGCAGTTCACTCCCAATCAGGACCAACAATGGCCCTCTGGATAACTGGTGAGTGTCCTGCCAGAATTCTGGACATCATTTGTGTTTTTCAAATGAGGCATTACATTGCAAATTACACTCATGTACGCACACATGTAGCCTACACATGTTGGCCAAAAGTTTCTATAACAATAACAATGTTTATTAAAAAAAAAACAATACGCTAATCACAGAGAAACTTGGTCTGGAAACGGACACATTGTCCAATCAGAGAATTACAGTTTAATTGAAAATCTATACCAAGACCTCCACACGATTGACGAAGTCAATCTACCCACTGAAACGTGATAATTCACAACACTGCAATCATCCTCACAAGGAGCAACATTGTAGCGCGCAGAAACAAAAGCCTACTAGACGCATTCCAGT
The DNA here is from genome assembly GCF_017589495.1 of Alosa alosa. Lineage (NCBI taxonomy): Eukaryota > Metazoa > Chordata > Actinopteri > Clupeiformes > Clupeidae > Alosa > Alosa alosa. The sequence goes on along the minus strand of NC_063200.1, from coordinate 25,613,729 downwards.
TTCCACAGGATGGATGAATCATATCTGTCTGGACTTGTCACCAGCGCAAGGCTCTGCCTATTCGTCTTGTTATCACAATAATAGCGGATTGTTAATTGTGGCTGCATGGGACGTTGTAGGAAACACTCGTGCTTAACACCTATTTTGACTTCAGCGAGAGAAACAGTCAGACAAAAACTTCTCTATAATAACTTTAAAAAACAAACAGGAGTAATGCGATACGAGACATGTGCATATTTCAACAAGTGACATGGGGATCATTAGTCTTTAAACCTCTCCAAAATATATTATGTCCATTTTCGTTTACACGTTGTCCAAATGTTGGCGCCTACCAACTCAAAAACAACAGCATGTCGCGTTGAGGTTTATGTCACCTCGAAGAAACAAAGGACTGCTCCTAAGAGGCCACTTGAAGGGAATATGGCGCACAGCTTGGCGCTACATTGACAACTTTTTATCGCTTGGCTGAAGAGCATGTCTGACAGCGGCTGTAAATATCCACTTAAAATCGCTGGAGTGTTACTGAGTTAGAAAATGACAGTAATAACCGACACTCACCGTCCTTGCACTTGGTGACAGGGATCCGTTGGAAATGTATGGGTTGGTGAGGTCTGGGATCATTAAAAACGGATAGCCATGGTAAGGGTGGCCCTTAAAAAAGCCTCCATCTTGCTGTCTTCTCAAAGCTATAGGGACAGTAAACATATTAATAGTAAGGTGAGACAGATAAGTTAAGGCACAACATCGAACTAAATGTAACAAGTGATCATAGTAAGAGTATTACCTTCTGCCAAGTACTCTCTGTGCTTCTCGTAACTTTCTAGCTCCGGTCTGGGCAGTGGGCGCCTGTCCGTTTGCTGATGCACACAAAACAACGGGAAATTATGATACCACAATACACTCGGATTTCTAATATTTCTGTAGAACTAGGTTATGTTATGATGTTGTCCCTGCAATAATCTTACCTCGGAATCAGATGAGCTGCTGGTGTTTTCTGACTCATTCACAAGAGAGGACTTCACGTCGTCCAAGTCCCTCTCCGACGATACATTTTCAGATATTTTCTCCTCCTGTTCGCCCTCGTCTTTAAATGATATAAGTTCGTCATTTGCCCCGAGATCATCTCCTCCACCACCATTAAGCTGTGGCATTTTGAAATGAGGCAATCCGAACTTTTATATGGAGTTCTCGAAATGTTATGATCCGTATTGAAAAGCTCCAAAAATCGGTATCCCAAACCTACAGATTCAAAATTCCACACACGATCATTTTAAACCACAAAATGAATACCAATGAAGGCCTAGCTATGACTTTCTAACACCTTAATCTTGTATTTACTAGTTTAGACAACATACGGAGTTGTGCCTCGGTGTTCTTCTTTAGGAGGTAGTTTGGAATCTACGCGCTTTGAAAGACCGAGCAAGTAAAAAGTCATCCTTCGAAATCCATACGAGCGTCTCGATCGGGCACCTCTGCAAAAGCAGATATCTCCTCCGAAAAGTTTTCTGCTCGTCTGGTGTGCTGCCGCAAGTCTTGGCGTTCCTGTCCAGAAAGTTTCAGTGTTGCTGTGCTCCACTCATTTACTTGTTGATTCACATGGAATCTGCATGACCGACGGATACATCCAGAATCTCAAGCCCTGTTTTCAGGATGCCGATCCATTTTAACGCTTTTAAGATTCTGCTTGTTAAATTTCCACAAGGTTTGTTTTTTGTCTTGAGGAAAAATAGCCCCTTTGACCTAGGGGTAAGAAAGGGGCTGTAAGTGTACTTGGTTAGCTGAAATGAAGTGGAAGGAAGAGGCCCCCTCATTAGAATACAGGGGAGGAGTTAGAGTTGAAAACTGACGCTCCATTCACCACTGACAAACTAGCCATACCCTTAAAGGCACAGGCACACCTCAGAAACCACGTCTATGACTACGATAACAAATCAACAAAACATCACAAATGGTTTCTGTCATAATGATTATGCATTATTGATAGGTCTGTATATTACCAACTACAACAAATATAATATCTCCAGGCTGCAACAAATTATAATGCTTATGTGTAAAACGATTTTCCAGGCTACACTGTAGGCTATGATAATCCAATAAGTTTGATATTCTCCAGGACAGTAGGTTTTAAGGCTGTAGTTAACCCACCGCTGATGTTTCAAACCACATGGCTGAAACATAAGTCTGAATGTTCTGTTCTCCATCCCCCCCTACCCCCTGACACACACACACACACACACACACACACACACACACACACTTACACAACTCTCTCCCTCCCTCTCGCCCAACATGCGTGCTGCAGCGCTGTCTGTTCCAGGCCCCCTCTGACCTCTGTTTGTCTGCAGACACTGGCATCTCTGCCACCTCCTGTGTCTGGATGCTCCTCACCGTGGGGATAATAATGAGACCACTGCCGTCTAATTGCACGTTGGTCTGCGGAGCCTGAACAATGGGAATGGCTGCTGCGGCTTGCCCTCACCAAGCACCCTCTCTAGCCCACGGGGGCACAACAGGGACCATGCCCTGACCATCCGCGTCCATCTGCTTAAAGAAGTTATCAGCAGCATTGTACACCTCACATTGGGATTTGACGATCCGGCAGGAGCACATTGATCTAAAAGCTCATCATGGACAAGGTGCCTGATTTGCTATGTCTTTTACCTAAGAGAAAATGAACACAAAGAATGGCTCTAAGACACTAGTGTGCTCTGAAGTAGGAGAGTAATGATCTCAGCCCATTTGTGTCTCCTCTGTCCCTGCCCCCATCCCTCACATTCCCCTTCTATTGTTAGATGTCATCATGAATTAATTGTTTGGTCTTGATCTTTGCACTCATTGAATTCCCTCTGGTATAATTCCATTCATCCCTCTTTAACAGGGAGCTTGATGAGAGGTCTGAGAAAAGTTTCGGACAATAGAAGATGACTCAAACTCACTGATGTAGTTCTCCTGCAAAGATCCCTGTGCAGCTTCCAGCCACACCAAAGTGTTTAAGTGGCTAAACTATTGCTGTCAAATAGTTATATAATTAGTCATGATGTAACATCTTTTCACTTTTAATAATTGCTTGATAATTGCATTAATTTAAAGAGCAAGTTCCACAATGATTTACATGTGAATTGTGCATTCTTCTCTGTGCTGTGGTGTGCAAAATGCCACTCTTTCACATCTCATTTTTTGGTTTGTTTGTTTTCTTTTTTGTTTTTACACGAGAAAACTGATTTATGATTAACCATAGGATCTGAAATAATCATGATTTTTATTGATACCTGTTATTCACACTTGTGCTTCATATTTTAGAGAAGTGCATAGGAAACTTGGGTTGATATATAACTCAACCTTACCCACAGCAGAAAAAAATGAATATCAGGGAAGGGGGGAGTAAGAGAGAGAGGTATGAGGAGGGAATGCATTATTCATGTGTTGATATATTAAATCATATGAAAGATTAATTATTGACATGTTGACTTTGTGGTTATCTATAACATGGGAATTTCACCCACCATTTCCTCCCCTGTTGGTCACAGATAAATAACATATCCACCAGTCTTCAAACCAGGCCTCCCCCAACAAAATTATGAATAAATGACGAAGAGAACACATCAATAAAACAGCACTTATGCGAACAGGTGCATGTTAAAAACAGTTCCACTCTTCCACTTCTGTAATAAAGAAGATTCATGAACAGACTGATGACTGGCGCACCTCCAGAATATAATATATACAGACTGTCGAGTGCCCTCTAGCAACATGGATGTCGTTAACCTAAAGGGGGAAAAAATGCAAGTGATTTCTGTTGGTGCACAATAAGAAATATGGACAGCATATCTTATTTTTGCTTTTTTTAGATGGAGGCACACTGTTGTGTTTAAGGTTTGTGGCTGTTGTTTTTCTCATGCTTGCCCTGCATTGTTTTGGTTCAAGCAGAGCCTGTAGCTAACAGGAAGAGCGCTATATGCTGGTTTTCGCTGGGTTAACCACAAATACCGATTGCGCCAGATCAAAGGTGAAGCAAAAGTGTTGAGGCTTTACTCTGTGAAGTAGCACTTCTCTCCCTCGCCAGCCTCCGAAGCATCCCCCATAACAGCTTGGCACATATACACGTTGTCGGCCTTGTTCCAGGGACGACTTGGAAAAGCAACCCTTTCTCTCTAATCATCAGAAGCAAGAGGACGTCTGCCACAGCACACATGAATATTGCATTACCTGCCATTTCTGACTCTCTCCTTCTCCCTACCCTACTTTCACCAAGATGAAATGAGCATTCACGCTTGTGAGGCTGAAGCAAAGCACTTCTGTGTGTCTAGTGGAATATAATATTTATTTTATTTTCCCTGAAATTTTGAGGAAAATCAGTTTCTGTGTAAAACAAGGACAGACATGACAGAGGACGGCAAACTTTCCCATGCCACCTCCTATGAGTAAATCAGGAGTGAGATGAGGAACTGGCGATTGCTGTTACACTGAAACAAGGCTTTCTCCTTCCTTAAAGTGTGAAAGGTCAGTTCTCAGTCCTGAACGGGCTTTTTTGCTGCTGCTTTCTCACACACTCTTCACTTCTTCACAGACTTGGCAGATGGTTTTCTTTCAGATATGAAACCCCAGTATTGACTCACTACTCACTAATAACAGACACCATTTTTCCCAGCCTTTTTGTTTTTTTACGAAGTTATACCAAGTGAGGAAGATATGAATTTACCAGTTGTGAGCAGGCAGCAATTGGCCTCCTATTGATTGTTGATGGCTTGTCAGCAGGACACCAATGGACTGTCAATCCTAGATCTCCATGGGCCTCATTAAACCCTCACTAGTTCAATGTGAGTGTGTCGGCTGAATTTGCATGCATTTGAGTGTGTGTGTGTATGAGTGTGTGCATGTGCATGCATGTGTTTGTGTTTTTAACAGTAGAGTAACAGAGAGAGAAAGTGTATTTGTGTTGTAGATGTAATGTGTGTGTGTGTGTGTGTGTGTGTGTGTGTGTGTGTGTGTGTGTGTGTGTGTGTGTGTGTGTGTGTGCACATATACCAGCTACACATTCAAACAGACTCACTTATACCTGTCGAGTCTAGGTAGCCGAGGGGCTTTCTCATTGGGCCTCAGGTTTTGACTATACAGTGCTACTAAAGGGTCCTTCTTATCTGTCTGAGCAGGACACACCACACACGAGATCATCCGTCACACTCTTCGACAGCCACTATACCATCTGAAACTGGACAGAGTGTAAACACGCTGTATATGTGATAAAATACAGCAGTCTGCTGTAAGCGTATGCACGTGCTCTGGATTTGTTCCTGTGCATAGCCTCCCAATTGACATAATTACCTTCACGTTCATGGGAGCCAGAGAGAGGCCCCCAGACTAGCTCCAATGTATAATTAACACAATAAAACTTTCAGCAGCTCGTGGGAGCAGGCACATTTTATAAGAGCGCCATAAATAATGGATTGTAGTTTCACCTGAACAGGACATTAAAAAACCCTGGGCTGTAAAATTTATGAAAAACAGACAGGATGCCAAAGGATTTTTTACTCATCACATCTGTACATGTTTTTGTTAGCTAAAGAGGAAAATGTGTAAGTTGACTAAAGAAACACTTGGGTAATGTATGTGTCGTGTCTCTGTGTGTGTGTGTGTGTGTGTGTGTGTGTGTGTGTGTGTGTGTGTGTGTGAGAGAGAGAGAGATGTGGAGCGCTACTGTACTTGGAAAAGAGCTGGACGGGGGGGCTTTGTGGGTGAACAGTATTTTTTTAATTTGGGTAACTCCTCTCTATGTTGCTACAGCTTCAGGGATTTATTATAGGAAGATCACTGACAAACTAATCCAATGTATAGACCTTTGCACTTCTCTGTTTCTTTGATCCCTCTGGTCAACTTCTGTTTGACCAAAACAGTAAAACTGCTTGGGGCTAGATTTTTAGATGAAGGCAAATGTATAATTTACTCAAGTCCAGTTGTCAGTTCCCCCTTTACTCTTTTTCTGTTCCTCCCTGTCTACTTGTACCAACGTAACTTGTTTCACCACATGTATACTAGGTTTACTTCAGAGGGCATGTGCATAAAACTGAATTCCCATAATATGCCCCAGAAAGCTTTACTTAAATGAGTTGTTGAGGTCTTGCTTATCCGTATTAATATCAGCACTCAAATTGTCAGATGTTTTTTACACCTCAGTGCATTTTGCAAATCCCATGTACCATGGGGTACCAAGCCAGAAAACAGGTCACCTGAGAATCCACATTTCTCAAATGCATCTTGTATAAATGGAATTTTGTAATTTTGTTAAACTGTATGTTATAAAATAGTGATTGCAGAAGTCTCATATTCATTTCAGTGTCATTTTCAAATGTTTTAAACACAATGTCTGAAAGTCTGGGAAATAGGATCATCATAATTGGCTTAGGATAGGTGGGTAAAGTCCACATTAGTGGCACAAAGTAGATTAAAACCATTCCATTTAAAAGAATTGGGTTAGGATATCCCATCAGCAAACTCTGCACGCACACACACACACACATATACACAGTACACACACACACACACACACACACATGCAGAGAGGTATACAAAGCCCACAGGTAGGGTTCTATGTTCTGTCATGTGAGGCTATTTTGTGGAATTTCAGCTCCAAACAATTTTCTTTAAAACCAAGGTCTCCAGCAGATGGACTGTACGATGTATGATATTTGCTTTGAAAATATATGCAAATAACACTGTCTTTTCTCACTTTACAAGCAAAGTAAAAAGACAAAGCGCTGGTTGGACCCATCATTCCTGTTTGACTCCAACACTCAAAGATGAATGTTTGATTCCTCATGAGGTTTAACAGCACATTTCCCTCATAAATGTCGCCTGAGTGCATATACATGTGTTCTTCTCATAGATTTCAGCTCTGTGCACTCAGCCCAGTCTTTATGTTGGATCAGATGGTTGGTTAGTCTGCCAGGAGACTTCATCCTGGAGAAGGGAAGCCACATTCACTCTGAGTGACTCAGACATCAGGTGTTTGTCTGTGTGTGTGTGTGTGTGTGTATTTACAATGCAAAATAACTTCTTCACTCTGCATGGGAAACATGGAAGAGCAGTGGCTTCTGTTGCAGGGGACTGCTGCTACTGCCCATAGACACGCACTGCAGTTTGCACTATATGTGAATTCCACATGCAACAAAAACTATGTGCAGCCAGCTGGCGGTAACCCGACCCAGAGTGAGCTTATCTGTGCTGGCATCTGCGCCACTTCCTCCAGCCATGGCTCTGCTGGGGAAGAATTCTTCCTTTGTCTCAGTCTATGAGGGCCCTATGTGAATCCAGTCTCCTCCATCCAAGATATCTTCATTAACGTCTCCTCAAATATGCCCTGTTGATGTTCAGCCTGGTAAATATTGTGCATGTATTGTTAAGGTGCACTGATGTGCTGTGGTTATTGTTTTGGGAGGTAGTTTGAGCAGAGTCTGCTACAGGTGGCTGGGCCAAGCCATAACAACCATAATGGGCCTTTATCATAACATGATGAAGTGGTGTCTACCTTACTATAAATTACACGTATCATCTGTCACCCTCAGCATTCAGTTTTACAAAGCAAGAGGGAAAACAAGTGAAAGAGAACTATGGGATATGACTCCAAATATTAAGTTGTAAAAATAGTAAGTAAGGGTACTGTAAGCAATGCATTGAAATTATTTTTTCTCACTTTCTTTGTTTAGTTTCACCTTTTTGCTCACTTTTTATTGGAGCAGTAAGGAACAGAGTCTAACAATCACTTTTTATGTGCTGCCTTGTAAAAGTTTGTAACATAAAATTACAGCATAACCAACAGTGAACATCTATATCTGTTGCTACTTACTCCCTTTTTCTGTGCGCACCACATTTTTGGGTGTGGACCCGACTTCAACATTATTTAATGTTTTTCTCGCAGGCCCTAATAAAAACACTTAATAAGTCAAGGGAAAACATTTTGCAAGGGCCAACTCAAGATTATATCATTTTCTGTTATTTTTAGCACCAAGAAGGAAGGCGTTGTGTGTGTAAGAACGCAGTTTTGCTAAAACCCAACCAGCCAAAGAAAAACAGGATAATTTCTGGCTTGTGTTCGTGATACACTATGGAATTATACTAGTGAGCGAGGAGGAGAGGAGAAGAGATTAGTGTATGAGAGGACTTTGCTGATTTCATGGTGTGTTTGGTCCCTCTCAGCTCATTTATGTTAAATGCAGTGTTGCGTTGCATAGCCCGCTTTTCTGCTCCGACATCTTGAAGAGTTAAATGTCAGAAAATCGCTTTTTAAAGATTAATATGATGTAGAGGTAGCTGATAGAATTAAATGGATTAATAATTAACATTTGAGGCCAGACAGCTATGACAGACAACGGGCCAGACTCATTCCTAGCTTTTGACTCCTCTTGCAAACATGTCTTTCACATATATCTGATGCCTGACATTCTTGCAATGCTCCTGAGGCATTTTCAAGTTTCCACAACATTGCGCAAACATTGTAGAGGGTATCAGTATGGAGTACCTGCCCTGGGGAACATGAGGGATTAATCTTGATGATAGCTCCAATCAGTGATGTGTTCCTAAACCTTAACAAGCAGCAGCCTCCTCCAATGTCAATCTCACCCTGTCAGAGGGCTGGGTATATCCGTCTCAGTAACTGAGTCAAAATAGCACTGACTCTCCTGGTCTCCTGATCAATTCTGTTGAGTGACATCAGTTTATTAAGAATATTTGTTTTTTGCATTGTTGCATATAGTATGACAATATCTTGTGGGTAGGCAGTGTTTTTTAAATTATTATTATTGCTGTAGTGTGTTGGCTTCAAATACAGTAGGGTGGCACTTTTCAAAAATCCCTCACACCAAAAACACCTCATGGAATATACCATCTGTTAAAATAAGTAAAATAAACTCTCACACTTACTCCTGGGCAGTAGGCAATCCATTAGCATAAAGCAAATGGAAGGGACTGTCCAGCTATGACTTCCCTCTTGACAATACTTTTTGCAGCTGCAGTTGGCTCTTATACACAAACTGACACAGCTGGTTAAGAGCTGTGTGAGAGGGGAATGTTAATCCACAGATTTTTTTTTTCCTCCTGTCTCAAAACCCCTGAACTTTTGAGGAGGAGCAACTGTTACAAAATGACTATTTAAAAAAAAAAGTTCACTAAAAGTAAAAGGAAAGACTCATTCTGGCTGATTTCTTGTGATCCTTTTCATGAGTGTGAATAGTTTGATGTGTGCACAGTATTGCAACAGAATGCATCATGATCCTGATGGTTTTCAACTCAATTTCAGGTGAAGTTTCAAACCCTCATGAATAAGGAGTGGAATTCTCCTTCATCTCGGATTCCTGTCATCAGTCTTGAGGAGAGACAATACAAGTCAGCAGAAGTCTTATTTGTTTGACTGAATGATAAATGTCCCATGTGTGCCTTGTCACGGAGGGGAGTAGTAAAGCCTAATGGGGTCGTGTTGATGTTGAGTTCAGGGGTTCTGGAAAAATCTGAGACAAGTTCAGTGATTCAGCCCTTATTCCACACTTCAGCCAGTGAAAAGGTGCAGCCACTGAAATTGCAAAAGGACTATAGACCAAGGGCCACAGGATTTGAGTAGAATTTCAGTGAACTAAACTACTTTTGACTGCCATTATAAAATTCATCTGCTCAACATTTTAAGACCATTAAACTAAAAGTGTCCATTCCCAGCTTATTCTGATCATCGCTTGCTGTGTCATTTTGTAAGGGAATTTGTGTCAAACTCACTCCCACAGTGACGGCTTTGCATTTACAATTATAATTATCTTGAGATCGCTTTTACATTGACCAGGAGAATGTTAATTAGTGTTAAAAAATCAAGACATTACCACTAACCTCCCATGACATAGTCCATAAAAGCTCAGTCTTGGAGTTTAATTTTGGGTGTGCTCCGGGAAGTTGATATGAATGCACAAATTTTAGTCATGACTTCTCTGGACGTTTGGGGATTCTTTTTTTTGTCCACCAGCTTGTGCATGGTTTAAAAATGGTAAATGATGCATAAAAGATGGGAAGCCCATCCTCTTCACAATCTTCTTGATATCAGCTTAATAGCGCCAAGTTCCATTGGGATGTTTATTTTTCATTGCTTCAGTTTATTTCTATACCAGTAATGGGTAGGAAGCCTGATTCAAAAATGAAAAAAAAAAATATGTTTGTGGGAAAGCGCTTTCTTACTTTTTTCCAGGGAAGTCAGTGCTTTGTGGTGCTCACAGACACACAAAGAAACACCAGACCAAGACAGAAAAAACCCCCTATGCAAACAGGCAAATAGAAAAAGTTGTGTGGGCAATCAGGAAGTGTATTATTCTGATTATGAGGGGACTGACCACTCCCATGGCTACCTTTGAAATAGTTCACGGAGGGGGTTAAATATTGAAAGTACAGAACTGTAAAAGTAATACAGGCGTAATTCCATATCATTAATGCAGCAATACAAAATTCCATGATGGTACATGTATTGCCTTCCACACAATCCTAAACTCATGTTGGTTTAAAGCACCCTTGGGCCCTCAAAGAGGTAAGTAAGGGACAAATGGCAATTAGTAAGAGTAACTTTCACATATTATCAGATTATAAAATATGATTCAGGATAACATTTTAAGGGTATTTAGTTAGGCCTATTCACTAGGTAGTTGACTGAAAACACAGCTAGTTTCTGTTTAAATGTATCAGCTAAACCATAAATTGTGCAGCTTGAGCCTAATAATTCATCATTGAAGAACAGTAGATGAGCGGTAGCTTAACAGTAAAACGGTGTGTGTGTGTGTGTGTGTGTGTGTGTGTGTGTGTGTGTGTGTGTGTGTGTGTGTGTGTGTGTGTTGGCATGAAGAGGAACTTCTGTCTACTGCATATGGTAACAAATGGTTGCTGTCTTGAGGGAGGATAAGGTATTTTGGCACAGGGCCAATTTATACACAGGATCCCCTCTCTCCCCTTCCCCTTCCAAGCCGGCCTGTGTTTCTGGCAGAGCTGTTGGGCATGTCTATCATTGTCTGTTCAGGACCCATCTCCCCATCAATCCCTTGACCACCACCACATACCCCCACCCCCACCCCCACCTAAAGGCCACAGGAAGTAGGGGCAGGAGCAGGGGGATTACTGGATGGATCCTACTGCTACATGTGCATGTGTAATGACCGAGAGACGGTAAGAGGGTGGTTTGGTGGGGGTGGGGTAGGGTTGGAGGTAAGAGGCCCTATGCAGAGACGCCTTGTCTGCCATATCGTTCTGCTGTAAGGCACATGCTCTGAAATCAGCCCTCCACATCAGCTCCAATGATATAACAGGCAGGAACATCGATTATGTTTTCATTTAAAACTATTTCTTGAATGATCTCGTAAATCACAGCAGACAACCAAAGAAGTTGACCTGGTATATTTTTGCGGACTTTGGTGACCCCAAATCGCCACTGACCCTGTGTTGGCTGGAGACAGCTTTCAATTTCGCAGGCTATTTTTAATATCTCGTTTTCTGGCTTGTAATTCCAGACAGTGTTTGTTGAGCTGTGGCATATATCAGGAGAGGAGGAAATCCCTCTTTTGTTCCTCAAGGAAACAGAAATGAAGGGTAGAGGCGGAAGGATGTGTCATGGTATTTCAAACAGCTGGGGAGGGCCTGCCAATCCTTTGGTGATAAACCTGTTTGGACAGGGACAACTTGAGCTGTCAAAACTAAAAAAAAAAAAAAAAACAATATTGGGATCCAAGAAAAGTACCCCCAAAAAAAAAAACACGTTTTCAAGTTCTTCCAATATCTGTTGCTAAGTAAAAACAAATAGACTCCTTGGCTTTTAATTTAGATATGTGTAAGATTTTCTTTTCATTTGTTTAAAAAAACTTTTTTCTTCAGCCTCTTTGTCATGCATTGGGGGTCGTTAGATTGTTAAACAGTGGTGGATGAGGCCAGCTTTCCACTGCTAAGCACTTACTGCATTAGAAGAGGAGAAGGGGGCTGTGCCGTCTAATTGCCACCATGTCAAACTCCTCAGGGAACCCACTGGCGTAATCCTGCTGACTACAATAGACACAGCCCGGGCCACCGGTGTTAAGGGAGGGCAGGTTTAATTTGGCCTCCCCGTGAGCTAGCCTCTAGGACTCTCACTGTAGGCCTATGGACACCCGTTCAAAAGGAACACAGAGATCAGAACTAATTTATCACTATATTTTTGATGTATTTTTCATGCGATGTGTTTTGAATTATTTAACGCAAACGTGTGGTAATGTTTGGTTTTGATGTGGATACAGTTTCATGTTTTAATTTGAGCTTTGAGGTTATGTTGACACAGTCACAAACACTCATGTCAGGGAGCTTAGGTTCTCTAAAGAATACATGATTATCAATTGCTTTCTGTTTCCAAACTATTTCAAACAGACTCCTCAATTTAATGAAAAACAGATTCATGATAAACAGTGAGCATAAAATTGCTGTTGTGAATACCACAAGCATATATTTCACAAGATCTTTGTTTAGTAATGGCCTGTGCAACTTTTGAGAGGGATTTGTTTGGCTTGGACAGAAGGTCTGCACTGTTGCAGACACCACAGTGTGGAAAGGAAATGGGGTACTATTAAGCCGAAAGTCTTGCTGTTAAAACAGCAGCTCCGTCTAAACTGTCCCTCCTTGGCCTCTCACCCAAACGGCAATTAAACACTGTGGGTATTGCACTGACCACAGGCAAAACAAACAATGTCATTTAGCCCACCACGTCCACTGGGCTGTAAAAGTCACCGCTGAAAAGTGCCAGAGAAAGTTGCAGTAACACCCAAGCAGCCACCCATCAGCCCAACAGTCAAACTGTCAATGCATAAAAACCCTTAAACCATAAGTGAGAAAAATGGCAATGCTAACAATGAAACAGCTTAAGGAAAACAATCCCAAACTGTTTATTTAATTGGATTGTGCGAGAGGAACTTAAAACCTCTGCATGTGACATTAACACTTCTTACTTCTGCCAGTCTTAACCACCACCCATCCAGTTAAATAAAGCACAGAGCACACACAACGTAACGGTCTTCTAGGAATACCCGTCTCTTTGAAACTTTCCTAATTGATTAATAAAATCACCACCATGAAATTTCTTTTTATTCTCTCAGACTAAAGCCATTAAAGTGTCTCAGAGCCATTTCTCCACACCAGCCATGTGAGCTAGCTCTCAGAATGTAAAGATAGCTTGCAGGAATATTGTGGAAAGGTATCACTTACAGGGGCTTTACTGGCGGGTCATTCATTGAGAGACATCTCCATGTAACAATGCTAGCTTGTTTTCCAGTGCACTTAAATGGTACAGAAAGGCATGCAAAGGCATGTGTAGGTCTCACATGAATATGGTTTGTGGATGGAGAACATTTTCCCAACATGACCAAGAAAACACACACACAAACACGGTGGAGTTAATTAGCACAATGCAGCTTTATTGTGAGAGAAGTTGATAACAGCTGTCAATAGGTATTACACGCGCTTCCTTTACACACACTCACACACGCACACACACACACACACACACACACACACACACACACACACACACGCACGCACGCACGCCGCACGCACGCACGCACGCATGCACGCACACAGTCAATCTTTCTCTCCGTGCACCTTGCTTGTCATCCACATATTCCCAGTCTTTCTTTTACAGTCACTCTCTCTCTCCCTCTTTCATCACTAACTCTTTCTCTCTTTCTCTCTGCACGTGCGTACAAACAAGGGGGTTGGCCCCCACACGGCTTGGGGCCAGCAGGCTGCATCTGGCCGCTGAATGGATGTGCGCATGGCCTGACTGGCCCATTCAAGCCTGGCGGTGGGGGCCAGGGCACCCAGGGAGCAGGCCCAGCTCAATGGAAGGTGTGAGGAGGAATGTTAATGGGCCCTAATTAAGGATGGGGCTGATAAGGTGATAAAGCGAGTGCATGGTGCTTGGCTTGGCAGTCATATGCAGGAGGAAGAAGGAGAGGGAGAGAGAGATAGAGTAAAGGGCAGACTGAGTGAGAGAGGGAGGGAGGGGGAGGAATGGAGGTATGGTTTGGTTGGGGGTAACGGGGGAGTAATGGCCAGCCCCAGGGAAGTGTTTGCACTTGAGTTGCATTCTGTCGATTGGCTCAGTTGGGGTCAAGGTATGTATGGGGGATTTAATCACACCCATTTTAGCCATTGACTCATTTACTAACATCATTTTTATGTTAAAGCAGATGTTAGTGGAAAGTGTGTGTGTGTGTGTGTGGGGGGGGGTTATGTGTTTCATGGGAGGAGCTTCAATTCTGTAAGGTAAATGTGTTTAAGGGAAATTACTGATAAGAGTTTCAGGTAAAAGGCCCTTTGTAATTTCTTAGTTTTGAGATCACTTAGATCATCATAGTTTCATAGGCATGCTTTCAGAAGACCTGACCTCAGAAATTACACACCTGTGGAACTGTCCCTGTTAAACCCTGTCACTTAAAAACTAAATCACTTCAGTTTTCCTGTCTATTTGAATAGTCTGTTCAGTTTTCACAGTTGCATGCTGACAAGGCCACCAGTTGACTGCTAATGTTGACTCACAGACTTAACCCAGACTGGAGGAAATGGGCCTTGAAATAATGTTTACACACAGGATAATGCTGCACCTAAATTAGGAAGTCCAATGGGATCTATACGTCTAGGCAAAGATTGTGTGGATTCTACACTATGACAATGGGGGACAAATTGGTTCAGACATTTTATCAAATAAAGAAAATTGAACCGGAAGGAAATTGTAAATAACAAATACACTCTGCAAATTGTTTTTATGAAGGGATCAACATTTTCAGTATCACAAATTACAACAGAGGCCTATGCTGAGATGACAACATTTGTTTTTTTTTTCCATGCTCTTTACAAACAATGAGTATAAACAGGATTTAACGCTATTTATGTCTACAGCCAGGAATTGCACAAGGTAGAAAATAGTTTTGGTTGACCACGTGAGTAATTCACAAAAGTTCTGTGCCATTATGAAAATTGTAACTGAGGTCACCAGTTTCAATGTCATTACAAAGTGGCAAACCACAGGGAGAGTTCAGAACTGGATTTGATCATTGAAAATTGTTGCTTATTCCCTGTCCCTCTCCCAAATCCCTTTCTGTCTCTGACTTACAGAAATTTGTTTGGCTAGCATGGGACAAGATTACTTATAAAGTTCCCTTCAGGGAAAGTTGTTGCTGCTGTGGAAAAGACAAAATCTGAGAGAGGGAGAGAGAGATGTGTGTGTATGTGTGTGCGTGTGTGTGAGAGAGAGAGAGAGAAAGAGAGTGAGTGAGTGTGTGAGTAAGTGAGAGAGAGAGAGAGAGAGAGAGAGAGAGAGAGTGAGTGAGTGAGTGAGTGAGTGAGAGAGTGTGTGAGAGAGAGAGTGTGTGTGTGAGTGTGTGAGTAAGAGAGAGAGAGAGAGAGAGAGTGAGTGAGTGAGTGAGTGAGTGAGAGAGTGTGTGAGAGAGAGAGTGTGTGTGTGAGTGTGTGAGTAAGTGAGAGAGAGAAACAACAATAAAAATGAAAAACCAGCACTGTGTCACTGGGGTAGAGGGGAGTGCTGCAGCTCGTAGAGCCAAACCTTGACATCGTGCAGGATGTGACATGGGAGCGTTGCCCTGCCCTGGCTCGGAGAGGGCCTTCAGGGCTTACACTCCAGTTACAGCCCCAGCACTCAATTGTCTACAGAGTGTGAGAGGCCACAGGGGCAGACGCTCCCTATATCATACCTGTCAACAGGGCTCGAGCTCGACTGAGACAACCACAGAGTTTCGGCAAAGGGGGAAGACCACGAAACCTGAGAATGGAAGAAACCAGGTCTGTCATGGCCAGACAAAGGCTCTGAAGCTCATAGTCGGGAGCAGAAACCTGCCCAGAGGCTGGTGGCTAAGGCTGGAGTGCAGACAATCCTGTGCTGGGCAGTGATACAGTGACATGGTGACCAGACCGTCTTTTTTGGGGAAAATGCATAGTCACCATACAATTTGCACAGACATTTTGCAGTTTACATTTACATGTATTCAGTTATCAGTGAGTAAGGCTGTTACTAGTAATAAATTAACCCAAAGAAGCACCTTTTACAACCATACAACCTTTTAGTACAATGATAGTTTCTTTGTGGAGAGAGAATAAATGAAAAGGTCAAACACATTTGACTCATTTTCTCATGCAAGGAACCTTGCCACCTCTCAACAAATGGTGAATATGTGAGTGGGAGCAGGGGGTTATTCACTGAAAATTATCTAGATGATGTGGCATCATGTGCATCAGGTGTTCCTTGGGTTTATAAGTCATACATGCATTCCTTTGTTCTACATGGGCATTTTCAAATACTTGTGACAATCAGATCTAACATTAGCCTACATGTAGAAAAATGACTCAAGATTCATCCAGCCCAAAAAGTCAGATATGTGTTAATTTCTATTCAGCGATTCAAATCTGCCTCAGTCATTGCAAGCACCTCTGATTGAATAATCACCACTATGTGGATACTGTTTTTAGAATTGATTTAGATTAAGTGTTAGTTAGTATAATTTGTATTTTAGTATATTTTTATATATTGTATTAAGTGTTAGTTAGTATAATTTGTATTTTAGTATATTTAGCATATATTCTTTATCTTCTACTGTCCTTATTGCTTAGTTGTGTTTTTATATTATATACTTTAATTACTATTTCTGCTGTTAAAGAATGTGTTTGTGTTGTATGTATGCTGCTGAGACCTTGAATTTCCCCTAGGGATCAATAAAGTATCTATCTATCTATCTATCTATCTATCTAAATGAAAAACTGTAATATAGGTACAATAGTCTGAATCATATAGAAATGACCAAAATTAGGTATTCTAAGAACTATTCTAAGAACTATTACTGTACTATTGCTGGGTGGAGGAGTAGGCTTTAAAGAGCAATTCAGATTTGTACATGACGCATCAGGGCCACTTGCCCTCAAACAGTGGCAAAGCAGTGTTGACAGTCTTATGTTTTCCGAGAGCGCCCTCAGGTGATGAAAATGAAAACAACAGTCATATTCTCTCAACATCAGCAACCACAGCTGAGGGACGAGATAAAAGAGAGCCTTAAACATTTTATTTTAACTTTAACAATATTTTTAATAACATGGAAGGGCATTTTTGGTTATACCATGATGACGACAGCTGTATACAGAAAATAAAGACAAAGCCAATTGTGATGCAGTGTTAATAGCCTACTGACCTTGAGACTGGCATGGCCTTGATCTATATCAGTGTTTTGTCAAACATTTTCAGACCAAGGATCACTTTACCAATAAAAAAACAAACAGACAGTAAACCTACTTCAACAGTATATTACACAATAGGCCTACTGACCCACCTTGTTTATTGTCTTTGCACCTTGCTTATTGTGTCCGAGGATTCATATGATTTAAACTGGTGTAGCTTACATAGGCAGTGTAGCAGTTTGGATTTATACAAGTTGATTCAATATTGCAACAAACTCATCTATATTATATTTTACCAAGTCTGCTCGCGGACCACTTGGTATAGCTTGCGGACCACCAGTGGTCCCTCGACCACACTTTGAGAAACACTGATCTATATCAACAAAAGGAATCAGCATCTTTGTTTTTACATAGCAATGTATAACTATTGTTAATTATATTGACAACTTTATTAAGCATAAAGTTGCTGCCTTTATAATGTAGCCTAATATCAAAAAGAAGTCTAGGCCCAAGGCGTGGAAGGAGGCAGTTTGTTGAATGTCTTGTTTCCACATAGTCTACTGTGTTCAGTAATTATTTCTTTTGTATTCTAATGCCAATACATGACCACAAAAAACAAAAAAAAAAAAAAAAAGAGGTGTAACATGGGAGCACTTCACATACAGTAATTCCACAATAATTGTGACTCATGTGAGACCCAGGACAGTTCCAAACCCCCTGCAGGTCTAAAGTCTTCGGTTACAGTAGCCTAAGCAGCATATTCCATCAGTTATAGGCGATGTCAAAAATCAATGTGTGACAATTATACATCTTCCATATTTAATGTAAGAGAATTACCTGTTTTAGACCTCTTAAAATATATGCTACAGAGAAAATCTCGATTGAGCTCTGTCATTAGCAACTAAAAATGTCTATGCTGCCCACGTATCAACCAATCAGGAAGCGTCCAAAACCTGCCATTTCATGTGTGTACAATACACTGAAGGTAAGGGGTGGAGCCAAACCGGGTCAGTCCCACTGACAAACCCACAGCATAGCTTTAACTGACTGTTCAGATGGTGAGTCAGGTATTTCTGCACACAATATTCTTCTAATCCTTCCCTCCGGAGAAGGGTGTAGTCGTGGAGACTTTGAGAAGACTATAGTCTTGTATACAATTATCATAATTTTGACCAGCTCATAAATTAAAAATATTCATTAATGAAAAATATTCAGCAATTCAAAGCTATCTTTACAATCTGAATCACTAACATGCTCAACCATGTGTGAGGCACCAGGTGGTGGTGGTGTCATCATCACAAGGCAGTTTCATCTGGTTTTGGATAACAAATCTATTGCATCTGTTATCTAATTCATCTGCTTTACATCCAGTGGCTAGGATATGTAGCCTACAGTAGGTCTTATACAAATGTGCATAGACCCCCATCATTTGTTTCCAATGAAGATATGTGATGGTGATGTTCCTGCGTATAGCCTACAACAAAAGAATGTCCACTGTCACAAGTAAGATGTCGCAGTAACTTAGTAATGTGACCTATCTGGCTTAACTAGTTTCTGGTGTCTATTTGTCTCAGTAGTGTGATATATTCTAATAATTTAATGACAAGTAGCCTTTAGTGAAGAATTCCTTCAATAAGTAATTCATTATTTAGACTGAATTCACATATCTTGCTATTGGCTCCAGGTTGTAGCCTGTCATATGAATATTCCAATGGCCTGTAAATAGCGCGTTAAAATATGTTGTTACACATGTTGGAATCCTTTTGTGGGCCCATTTGTCCTTCAATAGTTCACCAGCTGCTTTCTAAACCACGCATAGGCTATCAGTTAATGCACGCGCAAACATATCATGCATGCAGAGTTGTTGATGTAGGCCTAGTTTCGAAATGTTTCATTTAACGTTTGCTTACTGAATGTCACTGTTCTCTGTAAAAAAAAAAAGTGGTTAGCTAAAGTAATACCATACTGGGTAGCCAGTTTTGGTGCGGTGTGGCGAGGTACTTCGTGCCAGTGGCAGATCTTCCGTGTTGCAAATCTCCTCGACTCGTCGAACCAGATTTATGTAGGCTGGTCTCTCATTGTCTCATTGAAAGATCTTAAATGTTGAGGTTACCTTCAATCTTGTGGGTTTGACGACGTTTTGTAGGCCTTGGCTAATTAACCGATGGGGATGTGACAACGTTAATTTCATCTGTTTGAAAACGTTCAATAGTCGTTTAGTTAGGAGAACTAGAAGAATTGTGAAAGAAGTTTTACAATGTCTGTCAATCTGAGTAAAAATGGTACGGAGCTTTCGGCCGCTTATGGTGAAGTTTTGGACAGGAAAAGTAGCACAAACTGGTAAGAGACGTCGTTTCTTTCCTGATCATTATGGTTTTAATCTACTGAGTAAAATTCTGCACCACAGTATAGTGTCGGAACTTGAAACTTTAAGTCCGTCAGTTTCAGTTTTCCTTGCAGCCTGTAATCAGCGCAAGGGATTTTTAACAGATTTAGAGGCTACGCTTCCAGACTTTTACGCAAAATGTTCTAATTTGTCCTTTGTAGTATATGACTATAAATTGAAACCTCTGATTATTTTGTGCAAGCAGCTGGGAGAGTTCTATTCTAAAGAGGGTGTGGTTATGGCGTGTGGGAATTATAATGATTTAATGACATAGGATGAGCCCTACTGAGCACATGATCATAATATAGTTTTTTTACGCATTTTTATCCAACTAGGGCGCTATTTACATATGAGGGAAATACAAATGACATCCGAGTGGCAGGAACAGGAGGTGAGTGAGGACGTGTCTGTTCGTTTGTATTTTCAAGTAAAGAACCTGTGTGTTTGTGGCATCTTGCTACAAGAACACAGATCATGCACCAGGGCATTGTAACCATACATAAATATAGATCAACTGTATACATTTATGGAGGTGGGGGTGTCTACCTAATAAGTGGGTGATGGATATGTGTGTTCTTGCATGTAATGTCTTATTGTAGATGGTGGACTGGAGGAGATGGTGGAAGAGCTTAACAGTGGGAAAGTGATGTATGCCTTCTGCCGGGTCCTGGATGACAACTGTGGAGTGCCAAAATATGTCCTGATAAATTGGGTAAATTCCCAGTCTTCTTTCTTCAGTCTTTCTCTCTTACATTGCCCCTCACCCCCCTCAAATCCTTACCACCATCACTGGCATTGTGTGTATAATTATACACTATAATGATGGGTGTGTGTATTATTATGCTCTATAATGATAGTTCATCATTAAACCACTATGTTGTGTTGCAGACTGGAGAAGGAGTCAAAGAAGTTAGAAAAGGAACTTGTGCCAATCATGTCCGATCCATGGCTAATTTTCTGAGGGTGAGATCCCTGTGTGGTCTAAACATCCATAGGCATTATGCAATAAACAATTGCTTCATAGAATGCAAACAGTTCAAAAGATACACAAATGAAATATCCTCTTAGATTTTTCAAACTTGTGTACAACTATAGGGTGCCCATGTGACCATCAATGCTCGGTCAGAGGACGATGTTGAGCCAGAGGAAATAATGCAGCAGGTGGCCAAGGCTGCGGGTGTAAACTACAGTATCCACAAAGAGTCCAATTCCAACAGCAAATACAAAGACTCTGGTCCTGGACTTCCTGTGGTGAGACCATGCCTTGTGTAGCATATATGTTCATTCATATCAGATAATGAATGAATCAGCTCATTTTCTTTTACTGGTGAGCTGAATGTAGATGATGAAGGAATATATCTCCCCTCTTTAGGAAACAGAAATCACATGTGTCTACAAATTCATTAGTGCAACTGTATAGAATAGTAAAGTATTGAATAAATACTTCCACACTGGATTAAACACATTGGTATTTCTTTAGGGTTCAGTCTACCAGAAGACCAGCGCTATCGATGAGATCAAAGGAATAAACAGGGACAATTTCTGGGCGCAGGCAGAGGTGAGAATTATATTTTCAAAGTATGTGATGACTTGTATATACAGCTTTTATTTTATGAAATGTATGTCTGTCTTTTTCAGTTTTTTTTTCTCTCTGTCAAGTATCTCCTCTTATTTGCTCCTTCTTGTGGCCTTCTTGATTTAGCAAGATGAAAAGACTCGTCGCCTGGAGGAGCGCAAGAAGGTGAATGAGGACCGCCAGCGTTTGGAGAGAGAGAGGCAAGAGAGGGATGAGAAGGAGGCTGCAGAACGTGTGCGGCGAGAAAAGGAGAGAGGTAGTCAGATTGACCAACAGAGGTAAAATGAATTCCTTTTTATTTGATGGGTTATGTTGACATCATCCTGAGATTTAATCCCAGCAGTTAAATGATGCTCTTATTGTTGCAAACTCTACAAACCCTCATCATAACAGAGTGAAAGGAGTTGGGTGGTGATGGTTTATTTATTTATTTATTTATTTTTTTTAGACAATTTGAAAAGAAACTGGAGGCTGAAAACCAAGAAAAGGAACGGCAACAGTTGGTGATGTTGACTTTTATTACTCTTTGCTGCCTTTGCCTCCCTGGGGAAATAAGACTATACAATCTTATAGAATCTGTTTAGATATTACATTGAGACACATGCTCTGATTCACTAGCAATGAATAAATTCTTTGAGAATTTCATCAAATCATTTTTAACCCTTCAAGTTTCATATGAACACTGTATTCCAAACTCTTTGTTTGCCTGAAGTAAATGTATCACTGTGTGATGCATAAAATATATATATATATATATCAGGATCTGCTTAATCATCTAATTGCTTCCTCAGGAGGAGCAGGAGAGGCAGCAGGCTTCAGAGAGAAGGGGGATAAAGAAAGCCGAGTCTGTTCAGAAAGCCAATGTGAGTGAGTGGGACTGAAGGTGTGGTTGGTGAGGTTGAGAGACATTACGGGCAGAGCTGTTTAGTAAAAAGGGTTTATTGACCTCAAAATCCTTTTCAGGAGGCTGCGTCCCTTATCTCCCAGCGATCTGTCAACCCAAGGGATTTGTTTAAACAGATGGAGAGAAGTCCGTCTGGGAGCAACGGGGTCGCGACATCTGTCTCCCAGCCAGGTAAACAGACTTTCAACACCGACTGCCCTTCCCAGTGACCGCCCTAGAATGACTGCCATCCTCTTTGTCCTGCGAGCCATCTAATTCACTTCAGCCTGTCCACTTCCTGTAGGGCGTTTGAGAAGCCCATTCCTGTCCAAACAGTCCAGCGACGAGAGACCCCCATCTCCCCAGCCTATTTGTGTAAAAAAACCTGATCCTGTTGGATACCTTATTGAAGAAAAAGAAACAACACCATATGGTAGGAATCCCTTTCTGTATCAAACTCTTGATGTTTTTGATACACATCATCCCATCCTGTCCTATCTTATCATAGCTAAATGTACATTGGAGTCTCATGTTCTCAACATTTACAGGCAAGAAAATGTTTTCATATTCAGTTTTATTATTCTTGCTCAGTTTTGGTTTAAAATAGAAAATACTCTACAAACAATACATCTTCTACAAAGTCATAAATACTCACTGGCCCTAAACTCTTTACCATAAGTTAACTCTAACCACAATCTGCCCCAATAACCCTAATTGGAAACGAATCTAAGGCTCTCTATGCACTACGACGACCAGCACCTTACCTGTCAAAGTAAGGCGCTGATCACTAAATAAGGTGCTGTTAAAATGTCATCTATGGTTTGTTTATAGAGCCTGAAGTTGTTCCAGAACCTGTACCAGAGCCTGTTGCTGTGGATCACTTTACTCATGATGATGTGGAGGAATTTGATGATGAATGGCAAGGTATTTTTGATTTTTTTGTTTTGTTTCAAGAAATATATTACAACTAGAAAATGTAATTTCAAGGAAATTACCAGTGCATGAAAATGCAAAACATGCTGTATATTAACATAAAATACAAAACAAACTTTTATTTGGAAACAGTTGTGGGCAGAGGAAACAGTTGGCTGGAGTCATAGTTGATAACAACTGACAGTTGAAATAGCTGAACAGTTAAATAGTTGAGTAGTTTAAATAGTTTAAATTATTTAATAGTGAATTATTGTAGTGAGGACATTTATTTTGAAACAGTTGTGGGCAGAGGAAATAGTTGAACAGAATCTGTAGTCTTAAAGGAGAATTCCGGTGTGATATTGACCTAAAGTGTGTTGAAACATGATACCGAGTTGAAACTATGAAAAGCACTGGTAGTTTACTTACAAGACTATTTATACAGACAGTATCTTCACAAAGTTAAGGGTTTGCAGCCATCTTGAATTTAGTCACGATAAGTCGGGCGACGAGTATGAATGAACAGGTATGATAAGGTATCAGATTCCAAAAATAATTCTGTGGAAATGCATGGATAATCCATGCATTTCCACAGAATTATTTTTGGAATCTGATACCTTATCATACCTGTTCATTCTTACTCGGAAGTCTACCAATGAAGTGTGGAGATACGTTGAGCCTGGTGTAAAACAGTGATTTATTTGCATGGCTAGGCCGATGCCGAGTCACCCCCATTGAAAAAGCTTTTGGTAGCATCGGCTAACTAGTGCCAGATTTTGGAGTGCAGGGGACAAGCCGAGATGGGCTGAGATATACGTTCACACTCAGTATCATGTTTCAACACACTTTAGGTCAATATCACACTGGAATTCTCAGCCAGACTGTATGCTTAAAGCCTGAGACAGAGTATATTGTTTAAAAATGTAATGTAGATAGTGTAATGGATGTTGATAGACAGAAAGTTGAATGGACGTTGATAGGCAGATTGTTTAATGGATGTTGATGGATAGTTTAATGGGTGGATGAGTGATGGAGGATGAATGTATAGAAAGTTGGATGGAATGTGCCTTATGTCCTTGTAGAATGGGGAGACACTGGGAGAGTTGGCCTAGTTGAGCAGAAAGCAGTTGATACAGGTGCAATCAGTTAAACTGGCTCTTTGATGAGGCCTAGTTGAGCAGTTGGAAGTTGATACAGGTGCAAATCAAGTTAATTAGCCCATTGTGATGTCATAGTGCCAATGCCAAGTCTATGGGGAAAAATAAACTTGTTTTTTATTAATATCTCAAAAAGTATAAAGTTTACAAAGGTGAAAAATACATTCCTCAAGTGTCCTTTTCAAGACCTACGTTACAAAGTTTGAACGAAGTTTCTACGTTTGTTGAAGCTGAATTAGACGCAGAAATTTGGTGGGAAGAATAAGAGGAAGAAGAAGAAGACTTCGGATAACAGAACAGTGCATTTTCATGCACTGTAATGATAAAAATATTAAATATGCATGAATATACAATATTCACATTGAATATACAATATTCACTCAGACAAAGGGCAAGGTAAAGAGAGCTAGTTGTGTTCAGGCTGCCCTGTTCTTATCTGGCTCTGTGTGCTCAAGGCGTACGTATGATATGACTTTGTGTGACATAGCGAAAGGCTTTTCTCTGTCCTCTCCCACTGCTAGTTGTACCTGTTTTAAACCTTGTCCTCGTCTATCAGAGAAATGGTACCCCACAAGGAGTATCTGTTGGGAGCATGTGTACAGCTATTCGTTGTTTCAGCTGGTTCACAACATCTCCAGCATCATGAGTGCTGCCCATGCTTTATTCAACAAACTCTTCCAAGGCTCATGAGGGATGTCTCATGTTTTCTTTGAAGTTACATTCAAAGTTAAAGTTATACGCCTACATTCATTGAAAAATCAATATTACAGGCTTGCAGATAAGTGCCACTTTGACTGTCCTAATGCTTAACCTGGCCACCAGCAAACAGAGCTTGATTGTTTTCAAGGCCTCGATTTATTTTATTATATATACTTTTTTTGAGAGAAGGTGAGAAGGTGTTTGCTGCAACTGTGTACAAAACTCAGTTTATCCTTTTACTCACACCACATGGCATTTCACTGTTGGCCTGGCACGAGTTATCAAATAATTTCCCTTATGTTGTTCAATTGGGCCCATGACTCCTCCAACAGGCTCAACAATTCATTTGTGTTTTGTCCAGGGTCCATAACCCTTTCTCAACCTGACATACTGTCAAGTATACACAAGATTCACTTCACTTTCAGTTCACTTCACTTTTTTACAGTACAGGATGTTGGTGAGGGTGAAACTTGGCCAGAGGCTAGTTTTAAATAGATACCCTACCACTGGTTAGCCTGGGTGTTCCCATGCTGCCTTGCGCGCGATTTGATTCACGCTGCTAAGGCAGCCTGGAGACCATGGAGCAATGGTTCCCTATCTCAGGGAAAATATCACAGAACAGGGGGGAAAGCAAGACGATGATGAGCTATGCACAGACACATTTGATAGACATCCGTGGCACCCAATAAACGGATCTGGGCATTTTTTTCAAATACGAGAAAATGAACGTTTGGTTCCCAGACCACGTCTCATTGAGAAGTGGTGGCGCTAGCCAGGCTAACCACTGGTATGATTATGAGTGGACACCCTGTCAACTATAAATTCTATCATGGGAGACTGGAAGAGTTAAAAGGATTATTGAATTAGTATGGAGTTAGTCAGATTGAAATGCCCATCTGTTGCTGAGTCACTTTACTTATGAATGCGTTTTGTGTTGTTTGTGTTTGTGTGAAACGCATGTATTCCATGTAGCATAATGTTGATTAGCAAACTGGGGTGGCCTATCTGCCCACTGCAGTCCTGCCACAGATTGTCCTTTTATAAGTATAAGTAAATATAAGGAAGTATATATACTCTTTTGATCCTGTGAGGGAAATTTGGTCTCCCAATCCGTGAATTAGTAAAACACACTCAGCACACAGTGAGGTTAAGCACACACTAATCCCTGGCGCAGTGAGCTGCCTGGAACAACAGCGGCGCTCGGGGAGCAGTGAGGGGTTAGGTGCCTTGCTCAAGGGCACTTCAGCCATGCCTACTGGTCGGGGTTCGAACCGGCAACCCTCCGGTTACAAGTCTAAAGCACTAATCAGTAGGCCATGGCTGCCACGGCTTTTCAGTGACCATATAATGTTGCTTTGTAGATTCAGAGGGATCAGAAACAGCTGGAGGAGAGGAGACACAACCGGTTGGGACATACGAAGATCAACTCTATGAGACTGTTGCTGAAATCAATGATGATGCCTCCCAAGTTAGACTTTGTCTTTCCACTTTTTTGATCATGAAAAATATTTTCGCATGGCACAATTTCTGTTAATTTTGTGACTACTGTCCTTGGATCACAAGTGCAAAATACACCACATACTGTATGAAAACTTAAAGAATAACTGACATTTGGGTCTCAATGATTCTGTTGTGGCCAATTAAAATATTTAACTGCACTCTTTGTTTAGTATGCCCAAGATGCAGCTGACTCCACTGCAGTGGGAGAGGATGCTGGGAGGAGCATCAGTGCTAGGGCTCTATATGACTACCAAGCTAGTGAGTATAAGCCGAGAGAGTACTGGCCCATTGTTGCTGCTCAGTATCCAGCATCCACGATTTTCACTGTACACATACAGATATGATAAACGATGTGTGTAGTGGAAGGTTTCATGGCCGGTTCCATTCTCTCAACAGCGGACGATACAGAGATCACCTTTGACCCAAATGACATCATAACTGGAATCGAGATGATTGATGAAGGATGGTGGCGAGGATATGGCCCTGATGGCAACTATGGAATGTTCCCGGCCAATTACGTGGAATTACTGTAAACAAAGAAAGGCCTGACATAAGATTTGTATTGTCATGACATGATCGTGAGCGAGAAAGCGAATGGAAGCATATTTTAAATCTGTTGATCAAGATAAGGTCATTCAAATCATGGGTTTGTGATGTTAGATTGTATAAAATAAATCATTTTTGTTAACTTGAGTAATAAACATACTTTGGTGATAAATCCCAGGGCTGTGGTTTCCTGGAAACAGGAATAATTGCTGTCACAGCTCACAACAATTTCACTTCCTCAGAGGTCAAAAATAAGTCAGTATATAGAATATGTATTCCACTGTCTGAACCATAGACTGTGTTCTATATATACATTCTATGGTCTGAACAGCTTTTTGTCTGTTACAAAAGTCTATAGCTTCATGAAGGTCACTTTACTGGAGCAGTGGAGGCATACTGACATGCAAACTGTTTTCACTATTACTGATAGTCAGATCAACTTCCTTTAAAGCAATTGTCTGACCTTACTGAATGCAATGACACACATTTATTGGGGGTGGGCCTGGCCCGGCACATCCTGGAGAAACTTGCTGCATCAACCATCCCCAATCCCTGAACAAAAATGTATTGATTTTAAACACAAATTTAGAATAGGCTATGGTTGTGTCAATATAGCAATTAGCAAATAAAATTTTTGATGATAAATACAGGACTTATCGGCTGGCAGGTAGCCTATATCTCATATTAGCAGTAGTTTCTGGGTTTGTTTGGTAGCGTTAACCTTTCCTGGTTTTTCTTCTGACCTAGTCAGAGAATACAGGGGAGCCGAATTATTTGTAACTTCAGGGCTAACCCCATTTCCCTCTATCTGAAATTGGTTAGCAAAAGAACAAGGGCTTTTGTCTGTAGATTTATTTTCTGACACTATTGACACTATTATATCCAGTCTCAACAGCGCGTCTATTTTCTCCATACGCATCTCAGTTCTAAACGTGCACTTAAGTCTCCCTCGCAGTCTCTCCATCCTTGTGCACAGGCCGCATCATTATACAACAATAGGTTATGTTGCTTAGATACATTGTAGACAAGTAGACATTGTAAACAAGTAGGGCCTAGAAATTGAAGCCCCAGTATCTATTCATGGCCTTTCTTAAACTAAAGTGATCAATTTATGTTACCGAAACAGTTTTGTGCCCCCTTGGAAAAATAAAATGCCCGTCCGTGAATTGGTGTCTGCTGCTGGGTCTGTCCAGTGCCCTGAAGTAAACAGGACAATGACATGGACCTCATGCTCTACTTAATTAGTGCATGTAGCCCTTGTAGTTATTAGCAGGACTTAAAGTGTTCAGGCACTGTGCTTGAATTCAGGCATGGGCTGGGCTTTTGAAGATTTGAAATTAGTCAATATGTCTGCTATGACATCTTCAAAACTGTTTGGTAACATCAGAAATGTTCTTTGCTTTAAGCCCTGCATTAACTGTGCATGGTTTGATGAAGATATAGCAAGCCAGTTGGGAGAAACATATTTAAGACTATATAAATATACAATATATGTCCTATATTTCTATTTTGATACATACATGTTCTATATTTCAGTCTTGCAAATTTAATGTTTATTGTCTATGGCTATGTCTATAGTATGTCTATGTCACATGTCTGCATGGGAAAGTAAGAAACTTCTTTGTATGACCAGTGCATGTAAAGAAATTGACAATAAAAAGCCGTTGACTTGACTTGACTTGAAGATATCAAGCCAGTTGGGAGACATATTGTGCAAATGCTGTATCGTTAGGCCGGGCACATCCGGGAACTTGACTCGTGAAAACAAAAAACAAACAACCCCTCTCATTAACTCCAATGCAAATTAGGGTCAATAAACGTAATTAGGTACAGAAATCGCAGGGAGTAAATAATAACAAAAATACCACAAATCAATATGACCACTCAATACATAACCACTTTGCGGTCGTTGACTGTGAAAGATACCTACAAAAGCTTAATTCAATTAATATAAAAACATGTCCCTTCAGTCTCCCCGAGTAATGGTGGTGCAACAACCCCACTCAGTGACCAGAAGTGTCATACGGTCTTCTCTTCTTATGGCTTGTAGCCATAATTTTCTTCTGTCAGGATTTTTTTTGAGGACATGGTAGGCAAAAGAAACTCAGGGAGGGGTTCTTAGCTGTGTGGTTGGTACATGTCTACCGGTTCACTCTGGCTTGTTCTGAGGGAATGTTTTCCCCTCAAAAGGGGCATGGCGCAAACAACCTGCTTCTGTGTGACGCGGGTCCGGTTGTACATGGGCCCCATGTGATCTTGAGCTTTGACCTCGTTAATCGAGACTTGTAGTGATGAACTGTGTGAAGTTTGATGAAGCTCCTGTCTAACGTTCTCTCCCACAATTTGGTCAAGTTCAACCAACAAATGCTGAATGCTAAATTAAGAAAACATCACAAAAGGGTTTTCTAATGATGGCATACTTTTACACACAATAATAAAATGATGACTAGTGATGGTCACAGAAAATAAGCCTTTTAGATATTCCATTCAAGAACAGCTGTTTTCAGCAGCATAGGCTACCACCGAAAAATGAGCTGAAAAGAGCTGTGAGATTTGATGTGTTTAATCAAAATGTGTGTTTTTTGTAACAATGTGAGTTGACAGTTATACATGGTATGACAAATTGGGTCTAATGGGGTCTAATGTTCACAACACAAACCATTGCCTAGCTTTATCACATTATAATGAACATCTTATGGAGTCGGAAAAAAAAGTAGGTGAACAACTGAAACCAAGGCTATATAAAACACTTTGACTAAAACGGCTTTGTTTATTTGAGATATTTTCAACTGCTGTTTTAAGGGATCATAGCCTACTTTTCAAATATTGTATAACTTATGAAAGTTGCAATTGCTCAGTGGTAAGGCTTTGACCAGCCTATTAGCTTATCTATGTTTAAATCTTACCAGAACGCTATCTGAATAACTTCATCTTCCTATTGATATTCGATTCCTTGTAATCAAATATCAATAACTACAATTTAAAGTGGATCACAGACAAATAGCAACATTCCATGACATTTTTTTATAGTCCTAGATGCACACATGACGTCACATAAATGCGACGGTTAAATAAGGGACGTACGTTTACTCCCAACGTCATCAAGCTATACATTGGGGAAGAAGCGCTGTGAGAAGATGGCTGCAAGGTTACTTCTGCGTACTGCCGTTCGGGCCGCAACTACTGCCCGGGTTACCCCGGTGAAGACTCTAGCCCGTGGAATGGCTGCTGGAGGTATTATATGTACTGGACACAACTAACCGCAGATGTAATTAGCATCACCAACAGCATCAAATTGAAACACGGCCAAGGGCAGTCAATGGCACGCCATGGAGGATGCCTCAGTGGCCGCTTAGCTAATGTTAACTAAAGTCAGCGTATGTAAGGAAATAGCTAGCCAGCTAGTAATGTAAAAGACGAATTCCTTTGACATCCATCATAAGATCACGTAAAATGTATTATATTGTTCATTACTTTTAGTTGCCAATATATGACGTGGTTAATAAAACTGTGGAAATTCTTAAGTACGTTAACAAACATTTATTATGTTATGTAGCACTACAGTATTCACCGACGTGTTAGCATTGTATCGTTAGTTGGCTAAGAAGGTAGTCGCTAACTTCAGTTAGCAAAAAAAAAAACGTTCTGGTTTACATTACTATGGTGATCAAACCCGAAAACTTATCTGGGAACATGTAACGTTAAAATAAACTAGGCCTAATGTAAAGTCTTGTTTGAAAGGTATTCCATCCGATGAGGAGCAGGCAACTGGACTGGAGAAAATCGTTATGCACGCACTGAAAGACGGTTCGGTAAGTTCTTAGCATTTGAAGGGATATTTCAGCTATCTTCACATTAACGCGAGGCCTGTTGTGCAAACTTTATAGTCTTTTACGCTGTTTGGTTGCATCAGTTTTTAGAGATGCGATAAGTGACTTGATATAAAATCAAACTTGTGGGAAATATGTTTGTTTACTAGGATCCATATAGCATGTTGAAGCCCAAGGAATATGCAGGGTCCAAGCAGGATCCACATCTTGTCCCTTCCATCACAAATAAGAGGGTCGTCGGCTGTGTGTGTAAGTGTCCTAAGTTCATTTGGATAGATAGCCTACTGATTTTTTTTTTAGACCAAATATAAAACGAACCAGAAAATACATTTAAAAGACTATTTCATATATTGCTATTGCTGCTGCTGTTGATCAGTTTGGGATTATGTCAATGTATATCTCGTGGTGCTCTGGTCATTGTGCTTGCTAGCAGCCAGCTCCATGTTTGGGGCTAGCTTTAGCTGTCATATGTTGTGGTGTGACCCCTGAGTAATGTCAATGCCTTTTGCCTGCTCTCTTAATAGGTGAGGAGGACAACACAGCGGTGGTGTGGTTTTGGCTCCATGCAGGAGAAGCCCAGCGCTGCCCTTCCTGTGGGTCTCATTACCAGCTTGTCTCCCACGAGCTTCCCCATTAAGACAGCAGTGTGTGTACATAGCAGTTTGTCTCCAAAAATGAAATTATTCGTGTTCACACAATTTTACAATCAAGAAAAGCCTCAATCAGTAGTTGTGGATTTATTATCTTCATCACAAGAGCCCGCTTACATGTATTCACAAGTTGTACATGTGCTCCTCCTGATTATTAAAATATTAAATATATAATTGTGTTAATGGTGTGTTTGTTTACGCATACAGTTGGAGTTTACAAAATTACAAACTAATGTGTTTATATCAAACTTAAAATATAGAGCAGTGTTTCTCAAACTTTTTCAGACCAGGGACCACCACAATTTAAAAAAAAAAAAAAAAACAGTAGACCTACTTCAACAGTATATTACACAGTAGGCTTACTCACTGAACCACCTTGCTTATTGTGTCAGAGGATTCATATGTTTTAAACTGGTGTAGCTTACATAGGCAGTGTTGCAGAACTGTTTGGATTTACAACAAGTTGGTTCAATATTGCAAAACATTCATCAATATTATATTTTATCACGTCTGCTCGTGGACCACTTGGGATAGCTTGCAGACCACACTTTGAGAAACACTGATAGAGGATGTTTGTGTTCAGGATAATGCCAGTAGATGTCACTGTGTAGCTGCTTTGGAAAAATATTCTGATGCTAGTGGTTGTATGTAGAAAGAACTTGTTTTTGCAACTATCACTAGATGCAAGAACTTGAAATTATTTATCCATCTACATTAGAACATGTAGTTAGTTTAAACTTAAAAGTCAGATTTTAATTGAAGATGGCCATTTGCAGATTTATTCAATTTATATTGAATGCTCAGTGTAAATATCTAAAGAATTGAGATGTTTTTTTTTTTTTTTGTTAAAACTAATCCTTTGGGGAAATCTGTCATTGTTCTTAATTTCAGGTCTGAACAACTTATATCTAGCTTTTCTTTGTGTTCAAGATGAGTAGCAAACAGTGCTACAAAACCTGCTCTCAAAATATTTTAGTTTTATTGCAACAAAGAACCAATAGCCATAAATAAGTTCACATACAAGTACAAGCTGGGAAGCCCAAAAAGGGTGCCAAAAGACATATACCAATTTAAAGGTCATGATACAGCTGATCTTGATTAACAGCACTTTGGCATGGAAGAAACATCAGATATTTTAAAGACCTGGAGGTTTGATGGGAATGTTTTCATGTATATCAAAAGTATATCTTCATTACAACCTTTTTGCACTTTGTGCATGATCAAGTAACACAAAAAAAGAAAATGTCCAGAGATATCAGTGGTATGTGTAATAAAAC
Source organism: Alosa alosa (assembly GCF_017589495.1). NCBI lineage: Eukaryota > Metazoa > Chordata > Actinopteri > Clupeiformes > Clupeidae > Alosa > Alosa alosa. Next base: position 25,581,105 of record NC_063200.1, on the reverse strand, counting down.
TCGGTTGAGCAGCTTTCTGGTTTGGAGGAGCTTTGCTGCTGTGGCAACTACCAGTGTTATTCGTCTAATCATTATTGGACATCATTTGCTGGTGGCTTTTTGTGATGAAGAGTGGGATATGATAATGATACAGATACAATAAGTTTGTCAGTCTGTCCTTTTTGTTCATACATTTGTTTATTGCATATTTTCATGAAACTTACTGCAAAACTCCAGAATGTCCTTAATAGAGTTGAACAATTGTGAGTTTGCTTTGCTGTATGAAAAACTTCTATATCTGGTAGTAAATTGGCAGCACAAGTCACTAAACTAAAAAAGCCCTTGAAATAGTCACAGACTGTGGGCAAGTCATGTTTGTGGGAGGTCATGTTTTGTGAAATGTGCAAGCCTTGTCCACCCTGTGAAATTGAGAGTCCAGTGACTTTCCCTTGCCCTTTCCTTTTCATGCAATCATGTCCAGAAAAAAGGTTGCCCCCATTAGATTAGACACAGGAACAATTCTTGAGTTATCTAACAATCTGACTATCTGACTGCATGAAAATGCACTGTACTGATCTCCCTAGGCATTTTATTACAGTGCATTTTCTGTACTGTTCTTCCTATAGGCTTCTTCTTATTATTATTATTACAGTGCATGAAAATGCACTGTAGGCTACTGTTCTTCCTAGGCTTCTTCTTCTTCTTCTTCTTCTAACACGTTTAATGCAGCTTCCACCGTTTAACGTAGAAACTTCATTCAAACTATGTTACGTAGGTCTTACTTAGGACAAGAGTGCTATGTATGTTTCATAATAATCGCTTCCTGCCAGGACTTTTACGGGCTTTTCCCAAATCACGGAAGAAACGTCGACGCAGCGGTATAGTAGCAGATAATCAGGGAAGTCTTATTTAAATAAACTCCTGGTGCACTTGAAAACTTTCTAATGCCTCGTTATTGCACTGAATGTCATAGTTGTACTACTGCAGAAGTTTCGTACCATTGAGGGCATTATTAGTGGGGTAATTTACGAGATAAAAGTTGGTTCCATCACGACTGCAGAACGTCATTAGTTTCTGACAGCGCTACTCGACCAGGGTTCGACCAAGGGAAAAAAGGTTCTGGGAGGGTGTTTGGCTCGGGGTCATGGTGCAAAGGACCCTAGGGTGAAATTACTCCGAACCATCGCTTTAAGCAATTAGAATCCTAGGCCAGGTGTTCCGGCCACCTGGATCAACTGCCAGTCTCAGGCTTTAAGCATACAGTCTCATTTTCTTAAGACTACACATCTTGTTCAGCTGTTTCCTCTGTCCACAACATAATTTAACCATTTAAACTATCCACCTATTTAACTGTTCAGTCATTCCAACTATATTAAACCTCATTTACCTAGCAAATCATTTAACCATTTAAACTATCCACCTATTTAACTGTTCAGTCATTCCAACTATATTAAACCTCATCTACCTAGTTCAGTCATTCCAATATTAAACCTCATCTACCTCGCAAATAATTTAACCTTTTAAACTATCCACCTATTTAACTGTTCAGTCATTCCAACTATGTTAAACCTCATCTACCTAGTTCAGTCATTCCAACTAGGCCTATATTAAACCTCATCTACCTAGCAAATAATTTAACCTTTTAAACTATCCACCTATTTAACTGTTCAGTCATTCCAACTATATTAAACCCATCTAGGCCTACCTCCCAAATAATTTAACCTTATATCCACCTATTTAACTGTTCAGTCATTCCAACTATATTAAACCTCATCTACCTAGCAAAAAATGTAACCATTTAAACTATCCACCTATTTAACTGTGCAGTCATTCAAACTATATTAAACCTCATCTACGCAAATAATTTAACCTTTTAAACTATCCACCTATTTAACTGTTCAGTCATTCAAACTATATTAAACCTCATCTACCTTGCAAATAATTTAACCATTTAAACTATATACAAATTTAACTGTTCAGGCATTCCAACTACATTAAACCTCATCTAGGTTTTTCAACCTTTTCACTTTTGACACTTAAAATGTCCCATGGCACACTAACATCCTGTGTGAAGTAAAAATAAACATACCATAGCCTAAAATTTCAAATAATACACAGATATGGCCTTATTATGGCTTCTATGCAAGACCTGCTCAAGAAAGCAAGCGCCCTTTGTTTCATTTGTAGGTGACTATATCTATAATTTAATTGTTCTTATGAACTGGATATGTGATGATTCTGTGAATAATGGATATGGGGGCCCCGTTGTACAATGCCTGCATACCACAAATAGTGCAATCATACAATCAATGAGAGCATGTGGTTATAAATTCTTTGATGCAACAGTTGTTTTTCTGGACCAGTGAGTGACATTTGGGTAATTTTCTGCGACACACTAGTGTGCCCCGGCACAGTGGTTGAAAAACACTGATTTAAACTATCCATCTATTTAACTGTTCAGTCATTCCAACTATTAAACCTCATCTACCTAGCAACCAATATAGCAACCATATCAAATACCCTAGTAACAGCCTAGCAACCACTTCCACAGTTACAACCTAGCAACCAATATAGCAACCAATGACTTTAACCTAGCAACCAGCATAGCAACCACCACAACTAACCTAGCAACAGCCTAGCAACCACCTCAAGTACCATAGCAACAGCCTAGCAACCATGTCAAATACCCTAGCAACAGCCTAGCAACCACTTCCACAGTTACAACCTAGCACCCAATATAGCAACCAATGATTTTAACCTAGCAACCAGCATAGCAACCACCTCAACTACCCTAGCAACCACCTCAACTACCCTATCAACAGCATAGCAACCATGTCAAATACCCTAGCAACAGCATAGCAACCATGTCAAACACCCTAGCAACAACATAGCAACCACTTCCACAGTTATAACCTAGCAACCACCATAGCAACCAACAGGATTACCCAAGCAACCAGCATAGCAACCACTTAATTTGGCATAACAACCAACATATGTACCCTAGCAACACGATTGCAACTATATCTGCCTTATTTGTTTTTACTCTGTATGATATTTTACATAATATTTTTTGCATTTTCATGCACTGCATTTCCTTCAGGAAATGCTTTTCTAGTTTTCTTTTGTTATCTTCTATGAAGGCATTCCCATCAATTACAGGCTTCTGGATACAAAAGATCTCTAAACACCACAAAGCCACAGTTCAATAGTTGTCTGTGTAGACTTAAAAGGGTATTTGAATAATTGATTAATTAAAACAGGTTTTCTGTGTGTTTGAACCCAGGCATAATTTAATGAGCACAACTTCCTCTTGAGTGGTGGTGTCCATATTTTCGTATCCTTCACTGGGGGAAATGGTATTGCAATGCATTTTAGCTTGAGTGGTAAATGTCCTGAGGGACATGCTTTTATGAGGATTATGTGCAGTCGTACTCCTCATTCAATATGCAGCCAAACTCAATGGGCTCTCTGAGACTGCAACATGGATTGGGCGTTATCTTTGGCGGATTGTTGTTGCGGATGTTAGCCAACCCTCATGTAATTATGCACCGAGATAGCTTGAAGTGGCTGGTATTGACCTGTGTGACATAAAAAGCTAAACACATCCTCAGCCCTCTCATTCAAGTCCTGTCACCTATGAATGCATGCTCAAAGAAAGCCTTCTTGCATTCTAATGAAGCACTATAGCTGAGATGTTCAAATATGTGCATAAATTATGGTTTTGAAAACAAATGATAATTTAGAGGATAGTTTCATATTGCTGTAAACCTGGATGAATGCCATTTACATTTTTGTGGATACAATTGGAAAATAGGAATTGTTATATTTGTTAATGCATGTCATTATGAATACAGGAGTTTGTCTGACAAAAATACCGAGATACTGATACAAAAACTACAAAATTTCTTTCCTTGAAGTGCTTGATTTGTATCACAACATTGCTGTCATTGTGACCAGGCCTGACCTTGATTGCCCATGTGTCTGCCAAACAACTGAAAGCATTAACTCATTTTGAGTATGAATTCTTCTTTCAACAATCAAGAAAGCCACATATTGAATGCACATGCAAGGCATGACAGGCAACATAAAGGCTAAAAGACAACCAGTGAATGGCAAAGAAGGCTTCCACCCCCATTCAACCTGAGACTTTAAGTTGGAACATGTGCCTCAACAATAAGATCTCCCTAAAGATCTACAGGATTTTCATTGATTTCTGTAAGTTGAATAATGTTTTCAATACTCACCTTTGTTTCCTGGAGTTTACTTAGGCTACTATTAACTAGTAGACTAGAAACTAATGTAAAAGGTTTTGATACCGCATCCATTCACTGAGCCTTCAACATATGATCAACATGCAATTGTAGATTGCATTAAACATATTTCATGTCTAGTCCAACACCACTATAATTATATTATTCATTAAACAGTGTATACAATTCAACAAATAAGACATGTAAGTGTTTATTGATTAACTTTATCTGACATATAGTGTATCACAAACTTGCTGCTCATGCCTATGCACATGATATCAGCTTTGGTCTGTACTGACTATCAAGTGTTGCTGTAACCATTTACCAAAATACAGTTATTATTCTCTTTTCCTTTATTACATTTGCTTGCCTTAATATGATTTTTGTGAACGATAATAGGCTTGGAAGTGGCTTTGAGTGGGACCCATGTGTAATTACTCCAGTGGTGTGGGAGCCGAGCAGGGTACGCTGGACCCTCAGGACAGCATGACACGTCTGAGAACAATGCTCCGTGATTAGCACACATCTTATCCTGCACTGCTGTCTGCCATTAGCAATCTGCAGGGGCTCGGTCTCCATGGTAACCAATCTGCCTGAAGTCTAGACCCCGGTTGCATTCTGAAAAGCACTGCGATCTGCCATCCACCTAACTGCATCACAGGCCGTGAGAGAGGGGATTGGGGGAGGGGGGAGTTTGCTGGAAGTTGGATGTTCTGGAGTTAATGTATGATAATGCTCCAGCAATGTGACCTGAGGGTTGGATCCGTTTTCTCACCGCTGAGAGGTCTGTTTGACTTTCAGAGGAGGTCAATGGAATCGCATTCACATTTCATCAGGCCGAAATGGGGCGCTTTCAAGGTGTTCATTTGATCAAGTGCATTAATGACTGGATAACCCTGACCCCTAATTACCTCCATTTCTCTCTCCCACAGGGATGGATTACTGCATGGGCCTACCGGGCCCAGGCATGGGGTCAGGGGGCCCTGAAGCCCAAGCTTTTGCATGGAATCATTGCCTCAATATCAACAAATCAGGATGTAGGCTATGAATCGGATTGAATGTAGTATTGGCCATCCCCAAAATGCATCAGAATACAGGAAATCACATCAAACAAATTAAAAATATCTGGGGGAGGACCCCCAAACCCCCCCTCCCACATATGCGACAATTAGTGGGGGGCCCTTAATACATCTGGGCACAGGGGCCCGAAGGTTCATAATCCGCCCATGCCCACACACTTGCACATTCCAGCTCGTTCTCTCTGCACCGCATAACCACACATGCTGACCCCCCCCCCCCAACACACACACACACACACACACAAACACACATACACACTCCCTTGCATCATGTGTGAAATTGCAGAGGCCCTTGAGACGAGGGGAGTGGTAGATAGTGCCGGACAGCCCGGCTGGTTCACCTGAGGCTAAAGTGTATTTCAGCAGGGATTGCCCTCTTGTGGCGCAGATAAACGAGGCCCTGATTCTGCCGCCTATCAGCCGCTGCCAAAGCCCTGCCGGATTGCTTTTTAGGAGATTTGACAACAGCGAGGAGGAGAGGGGCCAGTCAGGCACATCTGGCCGACGGAGAAAGCGCCGATAAAAAGGAGGCGAGATCACAGAGTGAGATAAGGCCCTGGGGAGAGAGAGAGCGCCGCACACGAGCACGGCACAGCACAGCACAGCACAGCACAGCACAGCACGCGGCCGCAGCACGGCCGCACCGCACGCACGCACGGACGGGCACCACAGCACAGCACAGCACAGCACAGCACAGCACAGCACAGCACAGCACAGCACAGCACAGCACAGCACAGCACAGCACAGCACAGCACAGCACAGCACAGCACAGCACAGCACAGCACAGCACAGCACAGCACAGCACAGCACAGCACAGCACAGCACAGCACAGCACAGCACAGCACAGCACAGCACAGCACAGCACAGCACAGCACAGCACAGCACAGCACAGCACAGCACAGCACAGCACAGCACAGCACAGCACAGCACAGCACAGCACAGCACAGCACAGCACAGCACAGCACAGCACAGCACAGCACAGCACAGCACAGCACAGCACAGCACAGCACAGCACAGCACAGCACAGCACAGCACAGCACAGCACAGCACAGCACGGCACAGCACAGCACAGCACAGCACGGCACAGCACGGCACGGCACAGCACGGCACGGCACGGCACGGCACGGCACGGCACGGCACAGCACAGCACAGCACAGCACAGCGCTTCTCCTGAAGCAGCAGCAGTTGCAGCACCTCATCACTTCACTGCGATGCTTCAGCTCAGCTCTTCCCCAGAGCCAGAATTTCTCTCTCAAGTTTGCCTCGCTTTCTTTCTCTTTTTTTCACTTTAAGTTGAAGGGATAAAAGTCTTCTGTGATTTCCCATTATACAGACCAGAGAGGCCTGCTCAGGGTGGGTATGTCTCCTAATTGGGAATCAAGATGAGAACAGCTGGAAGAGGCAGGGGCAGACAGAGATTTAATGGAGGCATTTAAAATCAAATACTATTAGAAGACTTCTTAATATATCTGATGAGTATGTCCTTAGCTGCCAAAACTGATGTTTACACAACACCTATGTCAAGTGACACAATTTTGTTGAAGCAAGGTGAGATTGTGCCAACATTAGCACAAATCCATATGCAGCAGATCATGACAGTAGACTTTAATACCTAAAGATGGGTATTCATGTTTATGACACTGACATAATGCTTGGAACAGGACAAATTAGTGCCTTGCAAAGACACTTAGAAATATGTCACATTAGGATTGGGTTAATCTCACATATACCAGAAGTCCTCCATGCACTACACCCCCACACCCCATAAGAATTTGCAGTAACTTGCCATGTCCTTTTAAACTGCATTAATACTACAGTAAAGAGCTATTGAGAGAGACAGTGAACTTGCATAATATGATAGTCCTGAAACTGTAGTCACTTTCCATTAAAATACTGGGTTACACAACTCGTGATCATGACACCTGTGATGTATGAACATGCATTCATACCACTGAAAACCTTAGAAATTAGACATTTAATTAATTTCTTTGGTCAAGAGAGGGTTGTGCAGTACATAATTGGTTTTTCTACCACTTTTCAATGCAGCTTTTTCCAAATGTCAAGCATAATGACTATAGCGATAGAACTTTTCTTCCAGCAAGCATATCAAGGTTAGTATTAATCTGTTTTAAATAGAGTTTTTTAATGTCATGCAATGGCCATTAGGTATTCAGTTATAGGGCAAGCCTATAGTTTACTGGGGTCAATTCTGGAGTCAATTTTGTCAAAGTTCAAATGTAATAACCATCTAAACACAAAGAACGACAGCATTAACCCAAACCCTTTTTTTTTTAGGAAGATATTTTCTTCTATATCCACTGAATAGTTATGTAGACTGAGTACAGAGTGAATCATCTCAATAACATTTTTGCATCAGCAAAATATTGAATTATCCCCTCATCATCTCAAAAACATTTTTGCATCTACAAAATATCAAACTCATCCACTACTTAATATACCATTCAGTATTAACCACAGTTTGATGTTGAATCAGTCAAAAAATATATTTTGTTGATCGCATGAATGTTCATCAGACTGACAATTTGTGAATTCTGAGAATAATTTTTATCAAAATTCCTTGTGTAATATATTTCAGTGTTTATTTACATGTAAATGCAGGTAACATGTATTAATTCTTGAAATTATTTCAGTTAATTTCTAAGGCACCAAAAACTATGGATGGATATGCCATGGAGAATGTATGCTAGAGAAACACCAAGTCTTGCATAGGGATAATGTTTTATAATCCTGCATGACTGATCATAGAGAGAGCCACTTTAAAATTAAGTTTAGTGATCTACTTAATAAACAACTCCGGTGTCAGAACAACCTTTTTTTGGATGATAACAGATGATAACTGTACATTTTGATTGGGAGATAAATTCATCTGTGCAGTTTTGAATAAGACTGGAATATGCATTTACAACTAAATGCCTTTGGGGGCAGTTTCGCTATGTCAAAGTAAAACAGAACTGTTCGTGCAGTCAGTGCATTACCTTATATTACTTATACCATTATTCCAGTCGTCTCCATCTTGTGAGAAGAGAGTCTGTGCAAGTCCATTACCGCAGGGGTTCCCAAACTTTTCCACAACAAGGCCCCCCAAATACCACTAGGTTCTGGCCAAGGACCCCCCTTGATGTGTTATTAAACCCATCGACAATACTACGGCAAATGTAAAAATACATTAAGCTAATCCTAATGTTTATTTTAGCCACAAGCACTTCGCGATGGAGCACACAGTGTGTAAAAATTGCATTTGGGGCTTTCTGCTATATGAGAGCTATCACTTTATATTTTTTATGATAATGACTGGGAATAATAGTAATGTTCAGATATGCGACAAATTATTCTTATGGCATTGTATAACAACCCTCATAGTAATAGGTATATTTTACATTTTCAAATGTATTTATTTGTTTCTTTTATTTTTCCTTCCAACTTGCTGAGGCTCCCCTGGCACCCGCTCGCGGCCCCCACTTTGAAAACCACTGCATTACCGAACTCTCCTTCTTTTGTGTCCATTGTCAGTAGCTTGAGATACACTCCTTAATCTACATGTACAAACTTCTCCTAGGAAGATGGAGGGCGAACAGAAGAAGACTTTAGGTAATCCACTGACTGCACAGTCATTTTATTAACCTTTCTGTACTTACAAAGTTAGGATTACTTTGGTTTGCCTGTAGGGCACCTCTCCACAGTATCACAAAAGCGTAATGATATGTGGACCCTTGTCAAGGGCTTTAAAATTAATTGGATTAAAAGTTACACTGGCATCAGGGGTTTGTGTTCAAACAGCAGGAAATGGGCTAGTGTCTGGGAGACAAGTCTGGGTTGACATCACAACTTATTAATGAACGTGGAACATCTTGTCTACAGCATGTAGTGACATCATCACTTGGCAACCGAGCGATGGTTAGCTACTGTGATGCGGCGCTGGTGTGGGTTCCGCCGCCCCGGATGAGGCTTCTAGAGACACATCCTCATCTTGTGTCCTCTCTTCTGCCCAGCTCCCACTTCTCTGGCACGCTGCCCACCACCATCTTCTGCCATCTGGCCGCTTAATAGATCAGAGATGATAGACTGATCTCTCTCTCTCTCTGTCAGTTACAAAATGTAATCATCATTTGATTTTTTTTTTACAGTACTTCTATGAGGAGAGCAATTATTGATTATCTCTAAGTGGTACGTGGGAACTGGTAAGTGTCTGTGGATCTTTCTTTGAGTAATTGAACATGACAGTTAGTGCTGTTTAGATGATATATTTAAATTTTTATGGGTGTTTACCTCAGTCATTCTTCAACTGTCTGTGACATTTACAGTAACAATATTGATCATGTGTAATCTGTATTGTAATAAATATATTTTAGTAGTCATATACTTATATAAGTGACAGTGGAAAAAGTCCATCCATCGAAGAGGAGCAGGTGGGTGGGAAAAACATTATTCAAGACATGAAAAGAGTGAGGGTGACTTTGATTAGTTCCCTGGCTTTTAGAGCCAAAATGAAAGCAGCACACTGTGGAGGGAGAAGTGATGGCGAGAGGAGCCTCTCAAATCTCACACAAGATTGATTTTCAGCAGGAACTGTGGGTTCTTAGGTGATGTTTGCCTCACATCAAGTTCATCTCAGCCTGACTTTGTGGTGCAGCGCAGGGACAATATCAAGCCATCATAAACATTTTCTGCTTCCAGTTACTCTCCGGAGATAAATCTGAGGCGCAGAGGCCTCCTCTGCTCCTCCTAAAAGGGCCCTGCCCAAATCAGAATTGTAATTACAGACCCTTCTCATAAACGTCCTCCAGGATTTGCGGTTTGTTTTCTTCATTTCTGCTTAAGCTTCACTACATTCTCATCACTGACTTCTTGCTAGTGTATAATTTCTCCACAGAGCTGTCTGCTTGCCAAAAAATCTTCACCCTTACCACATCAGCAACCGCCAAATATAAATAAAATAACAAATAAATAGCATCATTTGTCATGAAAATTAATCTTTATTTCACTCTGTTTTCACATTTCACATATTAACGATGCAGAAAAATACTTTCCAATGGTATTTGTCTCATCCCTTCAAACACTCAAGGAGAAGTCGTGGGCAAAATGCCGTGGAAAACTTACTGGCTCCATAACGGATGTCCCTTGGAGGGAAACAGACTATTGTTTTGCCTCCACTTGTGAGTTGCCTGTGTCTTATTTCAAAATATATACAGATGTCTTGGCAGAGTTCTTCAACTGGATGCTGGAGACCAAAGCATGGTTGATTTATTTGGGCAATGAGACAGAGATTTTCCCATTTTAATGATCTAAATAAACTCATTTTGTTTAATCTCATTTGTCAAGGGAAGCAAGCCGTTGCTTAGCCAACCACAAAGAGGCTGAACAAATTCCCAGGTAAAAATTAAGTTAACGTGGAGTGTTCTTAAAATACCAAATGCCCATACTTTCAGGTCCAGTGCTGCATGGCTTTTATCATTGTGGGCCAAAACAATGTGCAAGCTGCAGATTTCCCATCTTGAGTTTTCCAAGAAATTCTGTCAAGAGCATCAGGGACTCATTTTTAGATTGCAGCTGCAGCACTCATCTGTCTGCTTGCAAGAGGCAATCTTAGACCCTCTCTAAACCAATCTGAGAGGTGACATTGAGCCCTTTTAAACTAATTCTCAAAAAAGCAGTGTGTGCTATGATGCCCACTTCTTTGCAGTGAGATCAAGGGATCTACTTCACAAATATCTTGAACAGATTGAAAGTAACAACATTTGAAGGAGAGTCCAAGCTTCAGTTAATACTGCAAGCCTAAATTAAGGAATTGCAACAAAGAGGAGCTGTCAGAGATAAGATCACAAAATAGAAATCCCTATATGACTGCTTTTCATTTTCACAATGTGTGTGTGTGTGTGTGTGTGTGTGTGTGTGTGTGTGTGTGTGTGTGTGTGTGTGATGTGAGGGTATTCTTCCTGAAAAAACGGTAATGACAATCTTTCTTGCCATCTGTCTCATAGTTTTGCTTGAGGGTTAAGACATTTATTACTGAGGTTGAAGCCTTAGCCAGCAATCTGTCTTGAAAAATGTTGGGATAAGGTTGTGGTGATATTGGACTTCAGCAAAACACATTCATTTTCACTGCATATTTTCTACAACAGTGCACCAACAGTTCATTGTGCTACAAACTGTTCACCATAATTTATTTAATCACTACAATTTATTCTCTCATTTCTACATCACACTCCTAGCCTGTCTCCCTTTGCTAAGCAATCCATTTCCAAGAGTTTCCAAACTCATTATTCAGACAAATTGATGTGATCGTCACTTCTAAACAATGCAACATCACAATTGTCTCTCATTTCAGCCATTCTAAAGTGACTTTACTGTCACCTTCAGTAGAGGCAATTTGGGAGCCAATTTGAACCCCAAAGCTCCTCTGAATGCATCTTCAAAACAGGGCTGTGTGCAAGGTTATTTCACACAAACAAAGCCATTCATCCAGCAATGATTATTTTTTCATTGAACAAATGCGGCAAAGACAAAGGAGACATGACACCACCAGCTGTGCCCAGTCTTTTTCCCAGAACTTTTCTGTGTACACAGGACATGCTACACATCTAATATTCTGCCTCCCGCTTTGTGACAGCACAGATGCATTTGAGAAACTGGCTGAAGACAAATGACTGAGCTGTCCTGGTTCTGTTATATTTCTGTGGGTGATGACACACATACATAATTAAACCACATTTTTGATCCTGTCTTACGGCAGTCTTTGATCTTTCTCACATTCCCGGGGCCATAGATAGTATACATCAACCTCAGGGTTTTCCTATTAAGAATAAATACTACATATTTGACTCTGCAAGCGCTGTTCATTAGTCATGGTCATGTTCAGCTACCTTGAAAGTAGCTATTTTTTCTCCAACAAAAAAGACCCATTGATGTCTCAAGGGTAAGGAGAAAATAAGGAGGGAAGACAGAGAGAGAGAATGAATGAAAGACAGGAGGAGAAATTAGGTGACAGGGAAAGTAATGATATTCAAGGAAATATGAAATGACATTAATTTCCTACCTGCTATCACATTTTACTCGCTTCCATCTGGCCACCCTAAACCAACTTATTATGACCGCAGCAGCGAAGCGGCGGTCATATAGGTTTAGTCAATTTTTTCTTTTTTCTTCTTTTTTTCTTTTCTTTTTTTTCTTTTTCGCATGCCCAAATTTCCGTCAAGGATTCCCGGAACACTGAAAGACCGGGGTACACAAAACTTGATGGGCATGTAACCCCACATGGATAGCATGGAACCGCTGCTTTTGATCTGTAGCCCCCCCCCGCTGGACTGGACCCCCGAAGGAGGGTAGGGCAGACACAGTTCTCTGTGAATATCTTGAGAACTGTAGGGCCTAGGATGACCAATTTTTTCTGTATGTTTGCCTCCAAGGGTCATGTTAACCCATTTCATGTGCGCACATGTGCACAAACAGATACACACGCACACACATACATTCACAGTAATCATACGTATGACACATACTCACACAGTAGACATATGTACGCATGCATGCACAGGCACATACGCAGGCACACACACAAGCACACACACACACACACACACACACACACACACACACACACACATAACGTAAACATGTACATGCACACATGCACACAATTCAAGAATTTCTCAGAATTATGAACAGGCAAGATGGAGGTGGGCTTGTATAAAATCAATTTTACATGTGAAATCTATGAACTAATCATGTTGGTACTTGTTGTCTAGCAGATACCAGTGAGAATTGAGTGTGGATAATGCAATTTAATGAGACAGTTAGAATCATATAGGCCTTTCAGCGTGATTTATTTTTGTGGAAAAAATGTGCTGGGCTGGGTGGCGGTCATATTTTGTACCGCTCTGCGGTACATCTAGTTGTTGGTTGAAAGTATAATGAGGGTCCCTTTTACAGCTAAATGGACTCTCAAATGTCTCTGCATAATCCATAGACACTGGTCTTGTGCTTTTTCCTCTCCAAGGACCACTTTAAAATTCCATTCAGCACATCAGAAAAAAGAGAGGCCTGTGTTGAAATGAGCAGGTGTTTTTGGAAGCTGAAGTGCATGATCATATCCTGTTTGTCTCTGCTGTGCTCGGCTGTGGGACTCGATGTGTAGTACTTTGCACAATTTAGTATTGAGTCTGCTTCAACATCTATTACTTTTTACTTGTCATGTTTTTATGCCACCTTTCTCTGAGTCTGAGCCCCAACATGGCCAACCCGTCAAAAAGTACTACACGTCCAGTCCCTGAGCCGAACACAGCAGAGACAAACAGGATATGATAATGCACTTCAGCTTCCAAAAAACACCTGCGCATTTCAACACAGGCCTCTCTTTTTTCTGATGTGCTGAATGGAATTTTAAAGTGGTCATAAACTATCAACCCAGCAAGCTGGGTTACAGAAATGACCCAATATGAGTAGAACCAACCCAAAAAAATGACCCAACAGCCTCAACCCAGCGTTTGGGTTGAAAAAACAACCCAGCATTTTTAGAGTGCACTGTGCATTTTATGGAAAGAAGAATTCAAAATAAGCCATTTGACATATGAAGTATTAAATAACTTTTTCTAGAACATCTGAAGCACATAACACTGTTTTCAAGTCAAAGGGTGGCCAATTAGAATGACGGTTTCCACCATATAAATGTGCATGGATAGAACAACTTCATCACAACAGTAGAAACTGAGCCCATGACACCATCCCCCCCCCATCTGTCTATGCCCGACTTAGCTTTTGTCCTTACTGCAGCTATCATGAAAATGAAAAATGTGTGTGTGTGTGTGTGTGTGTGTGTGTGTGTGTGTGTGTGTGTGTGCGTGTGTGTGTGCGCGTGCGTGCGTGCGTGCATACGTGTGTGTGTGCATGTGTGTGTGTTTAGGCAAATGCTTGTGTGAGTGTATTTGTTAGTACATACAGTACAGTGTGCGTGCACACATGTTTGCATGCATACGTGTGTGTGTGTGTGTGTGTGTGTGTGTGTGTGTGCGTGCGTGCATGTGCGTGTGTGTGTGTTTAGGCGTATGCTTGTGTGAGTGTGTTTGTTAGTACATAAATCACCTCCTGATTTAAATTAACATAAATTCAATCTTAGGACAAATATTCAGGGGGAGAAGCATGCTAAAACTGAGGGGAATTTTCTTCTGCAGTAGGCTATGTTATTCACCTCTGATCAGCTGAATTAAGTGATGCATATTTGCTTATAGCCTAATAGAAGTGAACTACAACAAAAACACAGATTTCACCTCATCACACCCCGGACCCCCAGAATATGATGAAGAAAAAGATGAAGTTCTGCTTTATAACTAGGTGCTGCAACAACCAACCCAATCTCCAGCCCCCTCCACCCCACAAACTCCCTCCCGCAGCCCTCCCTAGCTGCCGCCTCCCCCACGGCAGCAACCGTAAACCAGTCAAGTATTCGAGATATCTGAAGTCCTGATGATACGCAGCGAGCAGTTCAACACAGCGGTACGAAATACAATATATCATAAGACATTTTCTTCCAAACAAAGCATTTCCCTCTACACAGGTAAGCTACTCGTTTTGGGTGTATAACATACCGTATGCACAACAACAGTGTGTCTGCTATTGTGACTTGTGTCATTTCTGCTATTTGTCACTGGTTAGAGAGGTTGGAACAGGTGTTTCACGTCGGAGCTCTGGGTATCTGCCCAATGTAAACATAACTATTTTGACATATTCACAGACATCTACCTGCGTCGCCACTTGATCTGTTGGGTGAAAACAGTCGATGGCGGTTAATATGTAAACATTGCATTGTAGGCTAGTGTTTCAAAGAAATGTTCTTGTCTCCAAAAATGACGCGAAAGCAGGCGGGAAATTCCGCCAGGCAGGCAATGCGGTTCTGATGGAAGGAAGCAATAATGTCAGGAGACATAATAAAAAGTTACATGGGGTTTGATGCATGGTCAGGGTTACAGTGGTTGCCTAAACGTATTGAAGATTAACCTGATAATGTGTTTTATTTAGGCGGTTTAAGTCCACGGTTCAGACACTGTTTGTCTGTCAGGACGTGGACAAGGCAAAATACTGCTCTCAATTTTACAATTGTTTTAACAGCACTTCAGTGTGCTTAATAAAAGCACATGTTAGAGACAAATAAAAGCTTTGGGCACAGTCAGATTTCATCTTTTAATCTGCCAGTGTGTCTTTATTTGTCATAATTTATTCAAAGTGAACATTTAACCAACACCATATGGTTTTAGTAGTAGGCTATGCAGTCTATTGTGTGTGTGTGTGTGTGTGTGTGTGTGTAGACTCAGTCCTCTCTTCAATGCACTGTACTGCATGTCACCTGATCTGGACCCTTTTGCCCCAAACTGTAATCTCCAATAAGAATATGTCTTAAATTTATATTTCAAGAGCATGCCAAGTGAAATTTACTGTTTAATAATCACTGAATCATCAAAAACCCTGATGTAACCGAACAGGAGTTTTGTGCAAAATAAAATTGTAGCCTACGGGTCAGTAATGGTAGCTGCAATGAAATCATTATTGAAGATCTAACTAGTGGTCTTAAGTTCTCCATAGGGTAGGCCTAAAGGCTACATGGTTGTGTCATTACTACAGTTTAAAGCTGAAATTGACAACAGTAAATGTTTAAGTCAAAAACATAAAGCCTGGACTTGTTTTTCGTTGATGAGTTTGGCCTAATGTATGCACACGTAGGTGGTGCCTGCTCTAGTACCTTAGAATAATTAAGAAAGATCAGTACTTCAGCCCTTAAGCCCTAAGGTTACACAGGCTATCATTTCTGTGCAGCTTATATATGGGAGAAAGTATGAAGTGTGACGTAAAATAGGTCAAGATTCTATGAAGACCCAACTGGCACAATATTAAAATAAATAATAATACTACTACAAATAATTAAAAAAAACATAAACCTTGGATTTCCGAAGGAAACCCTCAGCTAGATGAACTCAATAGTATGTGATGGTTTGTCAAACTTAATCAGTCATGTGAATATGATTTCAGCAAATGGCAGCATGTTTCTTTGACTAAGCAGTTTTCAAAAAACACATCTTTCATGAATCTGAGTGAGACAGCATCCCTTTCTCAGGAAAAGTTGACTGTCTGGAAGCGTGTATCCAAAGATGGATGTGGTCTGTGAGCTGATGCCCTTTGCTGTGTTTGAGAGCCTCTGGCAGCCATTTTGTCATTTTCAGAAATGGTGAGAGTTGTCAAGACGTCACAGAACTCAAGATGACTCAGGGCAAAAACAGTAATCCTGTGACATGACAGAGTCACAGTGTAACATACGCAGTGTTACATTTTGGCGTTCTAGAATGAATTAGATCATTTTAGAATGAATTAGACCTAGAAATGTATCAAATAATGTTTCAGAGCCCTAGTGTATCTAATGTTATGTAGGTTTGCTATTGACTTCATGGTTTGTAAGAAAAAGTAAATCGGCCATATATCTGTGTGCACTGAATTCATTATTTTCTACTGATTCAGGCATGTTCATAGAGAGAGGGTTGCAGCAATGTGTTGCAGTCCTGATTATGACTACTTTTTATGGCAGTATCACACTAAGTACTCCCTTCTTCCCTTCCTCCTCTCAGGGCCTATGGAGGCCCACACCTTCATTTCCCATGGCATTTTTCCCTCTCTACCACACTTTCACTATTATCCTGCCACCCATCTCATTATAACAGGGAGTGACGATGAGGACATTGAGGCAGAGGATCTCTGAAATTGCTTTTTTTTCCCCGGAGCTCAGGTATAAAATCAGAGGCTGGCAATGAAGCATTGGTTTTGTGGAAATCACTCAATTTTGTATTACCTTTACCAAAACAGAGGGATGAAGGGCCTTTAGGAGTGTCTTTAATCTTAGGCTGTGAGAGGCTGGTTTCATTTAGAGATAGGATGGCCTCTTCATCCAGGGGCTGATGAAACAGAGATGTGACTCATTCTATGTAGGTTTGGGGTGATTCAGGGCCAGTCACATTTGGCCTCCGATTCCATTTCTGCATTCAGCGCTCCACGAGCCCACCTGCTGTGTGAAAATGAAGGAATCAGAAAGGACCCAAACAGCACAGCAGCATCACAACATTCCGGCTTGGGGAGAATAGGCTACATGCTGATACAGAGACACCCCGAGAGTTCTGCTTCTGTGGACAGAGGCCATGCTTGTGTGGACAGAGGGCATGTTTATGCTGCGTACCATGGCTTCCTCTAGAGAGGCTAACTTGCACATGTTTGTGGGCAGCTCTCACAACATGGGGGTGAGGATAGCCATAACTGCGAGGGAGAGAAGGGTGGGGGTGGGCACATTTTCCAGTCGGTCCAGAGCAGATTAATAAGGCCAAGCCACAGGCCAGAAGCAGGCAGACCCCTGCCGCCACCACAAGGAAAACAGCCTAGTCATTAGCACATTCATTTACTTAACATTCTCTTCCAGATGGTTATTTGATCCGATTGGTCTTGCAGTCAACTTGGCCCATCTCAAACTTAAATGGACTGGGATGTGTGTTTGTGTGAAATTATGTCTATCTGTTTGCATGTGTTGTATGTATGTGGACTTTCGTCTTGATGAGTGGAAGAGCAAAAGGTGTTTGGATTATTTATAGGTACATTTGAGAGAAGCACATATCTGCATGTCTGACATTTCCTAGTGAATTAGTCAGACCATGGCTTCTCCACATAAAATCAAAGGCAGCTGATTCGTTGAAATTGCCTCTCTGGAGGAGGCGGTAGTGTTATGCTTGGCTCGAACAGAGAAATATGACGATCAAATGATGTAAGAGCTGGTGTTAGCCATTCATAACTAGAGGGACTCTTTTCTGACCAAAATAGAATATCCCCTTTGAAAGATGACAACACCAAATTGCCAATTCAATAAGATGAGCAGGACAGGCATTAGCATTTGAAGGCTATCAAACGCACTAACAGATAACACTTTCAGATTTTTTTTTTGTAGGCTCTCTCATAGGATCCAATTCAGCACACACAGTGCTGCAGAGCATGGGTGTGTAATAGTCTTCTGTCTCCACACCCGCTGTGTTATCTCAGTTGTCATTGGTGACAGCAGATCTATTTGTGTGTCCTGGAAACACAGTACTGTCTTCTCTCTCTGCATCGCTGTTATTTATTTATCTGTGCCAGTGTTATTTAAGGTTTTCCTGAAACACCGTGCCTTACATCTGTAGCGCCATGGCTGAGTGATGTAATGAGCTGGGGTGGCAGACCATGAACAGTTGGTTAGGTGGTACCAGAGGGGAGGTGGATATTACCTCAGGGTTAATTAAACCCTTGCTCATTCTGGGCAGGAAGTGTTGTCATGTATAAAATATAATCAGACAAGTGTGAGGGCACATTTTTAATTCATCTTTCTGACTCTTATCTTTTTGCTTGCAAATTAGCTTGACCATAGATTATATATGTAGCACATAATGTATACATATTATATACACACCAAGAAAGTGTCTGTGTGTGTGTGTATGAGAGAGAGAGATTTAATTCACCAATGCCATTCTGATGTGAAAAAAGAAAGACTATTTTAGATTGAGGATGAGGAGGGATTTCTCAAGGGTGCCCTCCATCTGCCAGTCCAGAGATGAGGATGACTACAATGTCTTATTAAGGGAATACTTCTGTTGCTTTTCTGTCATTCATGTCAAATAGGATTTATTAATGTATACAAGGGACTTCCTGCATGCAGTTTGCTTTCACTTGATTGATGAACTGTCATAATAAATGCTTCATTAAATGCAGATTTTCATGAGATGGGATGTTTTCAAAAGTCTTCTAATTTGATAACCTCTAATGGGTGGAGGAGGAAAATGTACTGAATATTTGAAATAATAAATAAATCTGGATAGCTTTTGTTGTGCATCTGCTGACTCTTTTCTTATCTACTGCCATTGATTTCAATTACCTTTTTTTACTAGATATATCAGCTGGCATTTCTTGTACTGGCCAATTATCCTATGATGACCAGACATCTTGTTTCATTGTGAAGAGCCTGATCATCAGATCCTGCCCACTACTTCATCCGCATCTCCTCGTAACACACCGCGACACTTCTGGTCAGCGATGCCCAACAACAGCAGCAGTCTGGATAATTTGGATGAATTGCCGTGGGTGAATGCCAACCCCTGCCCACCTTCAGTAGGTGGCACCACGCTCCTGATAGTTGCCTACAGCACGGTGATCGCTGTCGGCTTGGTAGGCAACTCCTGCCTGGTCTTTATCATATTCCGGCAGAAGGAGATGCGCAATGTCACCAACATCCTCATCGCCAACCTGTCCTGCTCGGATATCCTGATGTGTGTGGTGTGCCTGCCCGTCACGGTCATCTACACCCTGATGGACCGCTGGATCCTCGGAGAGGCCCTGTGCAAGGTCACGCCCTTTGTCCAGTGCATGTCTGTCACCGTGTCCATCTTTTCCCTGGTGCTCATCGCCCTGGAGCGCCACCAGCTGATCATCCACCCCACAGGCTGGACGCCGGTGGCGGGCCACTCCTACCTGGCGGTGGCCGTCACCTGGATGGTGGCCTGCTTCATCTCTCTGCCCTTCCTCTCCTTCAGCATCCTCACCCACGAGCCCTTCCAGAACCTGAGCATCCCCTTCAACCCGTTCAGCGACCACGCCATCTGCATGGAGCTGTGGCCGTCCGAGCGCAACCGGCTGGCCTACACCACCTCGCTGCTGCTCTTCCAGTACTGCCTGCCACTGCTGCTCATCCTGCTCTGTTACCTGCGCATCTTCCTCCGCCTGCGCCGCCGCAAGGACATGGTGGAGCAGGCCAGCGACGCGCGCCAGCGCAAGGCCCGCAGCGCGCAGCGCATCAACGCCATGCTGGTGGCCATCGTGGTGGCCTTCGCCCTCTGCTGGCTGCCGCTCAACGTCTTCAACACGCTCTTCGACTGGTACCACCAGGCGCTGCCCGCCTGCCAGCACGACGTCATCTTCTCGGCGTGCCACCTGACCGCCATGGCGTCCACCTGCGTCAACCCGGTGGTCTACGGATTCCTCAACAGCAACTTCCAGAAGGAGCTGAAGGCCATGCTGCAGCGCTGCCGCTGCTGCTGGGGTGTGCCCGAGAGCTACGAGAGCTTCCCGCTGTCCACCGTGGGCACGGACGTCACCAAGGTGTCTGCCATGCACCAAGATTCCTTCAAGGTCAAGGCAGAGGCTAGCGCTCGCATTTAATTTAAAAAGATGGTTTGAACTGGAAAAAAAAACTTAAACAAAGGGAGCAAAAGGGAAAAAAGAGAAGGAGAAAAGACAAGAATAGAAAAGAAAGACACTAGGATGATTGACAGCCGAGGTGGTTCACAAAGACATATACTGTGAGACTGCCGTATGAACTCCTGCATCACTTGATTCTCTGGACTTAAACCCAGTCCCTGTCTGTTGGCTAGCTTACAGTAGATGCGCAAAGTACATGCTGTAATATTAGCACAGAGCTAATGCTTTTAGCTGTGTGTGCATCTGGCTTTGTAAAGCCGAAACTCGCTGTTAAAACACCAGAAGTGGTGCTGAATGTGTACTAGATAAAGCTGCAATTAATTTTTTAACCCAGAGTTCAAAGGACAATCATGCTGCCTGAACTGGACTTAGATTTAAAGCACTATGTCCTTCCATGCACTGACAAAGTGCTCTCATCAGCCTTAAAGTGCTGATTCTAAAGTCCTTGTTTGCTTGGAATGGATATTTATGGTTTGAAATGTATAGTAGCAATCAATACATTAAATCCTGTATCTAAAACGGAAATATGTATACAGCATACGTATATGTATACCTGTGTGTAGTATTTTAATGTATTGTGATCACAGTATGTGATTGTAGTGGTGTCATTGTGAAAAAGAATATAAATTAGAATGCAGTTGTGCCTCCATAATGTAAACAGCTCTTTTTAACATTTGAAAGTTGTCTTATTAGTATTCTAAATAAATTGTATTGTCCCAAAGAATTCAGTATTTGCATTACAGTTGAAATAAGTTGAAGTAATTTACAAATAATTTGTCTGTGTTTAATCTATTCTGCCATATAAAGTATGTATTTCAGTATGTCTTTTAGACTGCAAAGGCTAAGATCTTTAGTATATCTGTTTTAATGGTATATGAACTGTAATCATGAAATGGCTGAACAGCAAGAATTGTATTTTAAATTTGTATTTAATATACTATACAATAAAATGTTACAATGAATGTAATACGTTACTCAGTGTTTGAGTGGAGTAATTTTGCCAGGTGGATCATAACACAACTTCCTAAAGGCTTTTGGAGTGAAATATTCAATTTGGCAATGTTTTTTGGCAGGGTCGGCTTTGTGGTTTGTCTCTGGCTTTCCACTAAGCCACACATGTGTTTAACTGATGCTAAACACAATTATCGCCTGTTTTCCACTCATGATTCAAATCATGAGCTGAACGAATCTAACAGATGGTGTCCAGCCACTCTCTCAATCAGAGTCCTGCATGCATTTTGTAGTACTTTTCCTCAACATTCGCACTTAAAAATGATTACCACCCTGAACAACACTTGATTAGGGTTTCAGCTGCGTGCCCAGGTAGAGCATGTTTTATTAACAACAACACAAGAACAACACAGGTGAAGTTCCCTCGGTCCCCAGCTGCATCAGAGAGCATCTCATAAGTATTCTCCTTGAATGATGTAGGAAAGATGTCCTGGGACACAGTTGCAGCTTTTAATGCTGATTATGTAATACATAATTGTAGACTTTCGTGGATAAATAATTGGTTTAGTTTTGCATGTAACCTTCATAAAGTGGCAAAGGTCTTCTTCTCTCTTTCTCACATACATGACGTGAACAAAGTGCAATGTCAAAGAAATGATATCCACGGACATACTGTGTGTCACAGGCCCCTGCTGAAATGTGTTCCAGGGCTGTGTGACCTTGCTCTCCTCGATCGGTGTATTTGGTCTCTGAAGACCCTTATAGTGTTTCAGAGGGGGGGGGTTGGAGCTCTCACAGTGAGCTCCAACGCCGCTCTGCCACTCCAAAATCAGAGCGGTTTATCCGTAGGCATGTGGACAAAATCCTTGAGGGTTTGCCTATGATGGATGGGCAGTTTTGGATTATATAAACTGGTTAACCATTGACCCAGGGGGATTGCCTTTTCATCACATCGCTTTGCGCTTCTTAAAATGTTATTTTTTTTTAGTTCATAGGAACGGGTCATTCTGTGAATGTCAAATGCCATTTCTGCTTTTTTTTTTTTTTTCTCAAGCGAATGAGCGCGCAGTTAAGCCTCTTTGGTGTCACAGACTTTTCAGTGGATATTAGTTTAAACTTAAGCAAGGCGGATGGTGGCAGGATTGATCTGCATAATACACTGCAAAAATGGCACAGTCAAGACTTGTAAGTTATAGGATTCAAAGGAAAATGGTGTCACCAATGTAGAGTATAAGTAGGATATACTACCTAGTAGATAATTAAAAACAAATACTGTATATTGCATTCCATTGGAGAGCTAGACAAATGATGATTTTCTCTTTTTCACATGCATTTGGCCTTAATCTCAGGGTCAGCTGCTCAGAGGGATCCTTCAGCACTAGCCAGCCTCAGCCCATACTAATTAGGTGCATGGCAGGTTGGGTCACGGTTACATTCTTGTCTCGGGGTGGTCCTGCGATAATTATCTAGTATGTCGACACCTGCAAATATATTGTGTTCATGTTCTTGTCTTATAAAAAGTTGAACAACCATCTTTATTAAGTACAGAAACCAACAAATCAATTGCTATCATTATAATTAATGTAGCCTATTCTCTGCAAACCCATAATTCAGAGCGGTGTTTTCTGGTTGTCGTCTACGCACAGAGTAAATGAAATGTGAGATCTTACACAATGGGCCAAAAGTGGGTATAGCGAGCAGCTCGTCAATGCCACGGTCAGTTTCACTTTCTCAGCTCTCCCCGCGTACCCCTCTCTGGCCTTCCCGTTCATCATCCGCGAGCTCATGCATCATTCATGCTGTTTTCTCTCCCCTCCTTAAAAATAATGAAATAAAAGATAAGAGCAATGTCATCCTGATCATTTATTTATGGGGTGCTTTTCTCCCAACCCTTGTCTACTGGCTGCTTCTTCAAAGCGATCGTGTCGGAGTGGGCACAGGATGTGCCTCCTTGGAGCTGAGGGGCACAGGATAAAGATGTCGGCTGGAGAACGGAGCAGAACGTTTTGTCAGTGCTCAGAAACAGATGTAAGAGGCGTCTGCACTCTCCTTGTCTTGAAAAAGGACTTGGGAAGTAGCCTAATCAAGCAGACCATAATGTGTCTGACAGAAAATTCCCATCTCCTGAAAAGCAATGATTCTTCTCCTAGGTTACATCTGGCTCAAAATACACTTTAGGTGTGTTCTTCAATAATATTATCAAAAGATCTCACAAACAGGCACTCATAATTAGAGCTTTGTTTACCTTAAAGTGCCAATAACCACAGCTTTCTCTTAAGGTTAAGGTTTCCAGGGGTCAGCCTATTTTCTCTGAGAAGAAAATGTTTTGCATTTTGTTTATCATACTTTAGAGAGCTTTAAGCATAGACTTTCACCCCAGGCTTAACATTAATCCAGCCCTAAACTGGTTTCTCAAAGCTTTACACAGCTTCTTAATCAATATTTACCATCTCTAATTTATTTAACATGGCTCTTTGTTTTGAGTCGATAAGAACTCACATAGCCCTGAGACACTGCTTTGAAGCATTCGTAAACCAAACATTGAGAAAAAGATGCTGATGCTTGCGCCTACTCCTTGTAAGAGTATTTTGCTGGTAATAAGCCTATTTTTCCAAAGTGGCATTAATAGATGTTTAGTGGAAGTGATAAGACTCTACTTTTCTTTCTCAAATAAGCATCTCCCCACTGAATAACATCTGTTTTCTTTTCATGCTAGGCTTGAGTAATATTTTAAAGATCAAATTATGTATCTTAATTGTCTGCCATGAGAGATTCATCATGACAGACAATCTGAAGATGATTGATTGATTTATGGTTTGTCAGACGTCAAGGGACAATCCAAGCCGATCCAGATAAAAGAGACACTTTAGGTCATACTCATGTTTAATTAATCATTGGAACAAAACTGGAACTGGAACAAAATTGACCTATCTCACCAGTGTGGTCTCAACTCATAGCATAGATGTGCAGTTTATACAACCCTAATCATACGGCTTTAAAATCCTTAATGCTAATTCATTTTAAATGTGATTCCACATGTATCCTCTGAAACTGCACCCACATTCCCATATGCATTAACAGTTAATTTATTTTATACAAAACTTAATGGTTATATAAAATCTTAAAGACAATGAAGGAACTGATTCCCTTTGAGACACGTGTGCCTGTGTGAGAATGTGTGCCTGCATCCAACAAGGGCCGGAGACTGCTCAGAATGGTGGGCAAATATAATTTTTAAGTAGGCACAATGAGTGGACCATTTTCCTAGTAAACATGTAGGCTTTGATTTGTGAACACAAAATATTTTTTTCCCCTATTTCTCAGCAGTGGAGGTGTTAGTCACAGAAAGTTGATAACTGAATTAAAATAGGGGGGTCTGAGGGCATGTTCCCGCAGAAGAACATTTAGGGAAATTACTCCTTAAATGAGGACTTCTGGCAAGTTTTGTTGAAAGAAATGGACAGATTGAGAGTTACAAATATGCTATGAGAAAAAATGCCAGTTACAAGCAGCAGGATTATTGGAGTTTTTCCTTTGTGTTAATTTTCAACTTTTTCATTTACAGTACATTATTGGCAGAAATTGATATGAAACAATAAAATGGCCACTATCCCCCTTGTGAGCTAAACTGTTACATTGTATGGTGGTGTGGGTCTAATTGAGTGGCTGTCACTTTAAGGACGCAAGAAAGTATGTAAGTATGTCAGTTTTACATCAAGAGAAAGTAATTTTAAAAAAGAAAGTAAAGTCTTTTTTTTTCATATTTTTACATTAATGTCACTAGGCAGGCCAGTAGAATTTTTCTGTGTGGGTGGGACTATCTGGAATTTGTCCATATAAGAATCATGATGGTGGAATACTCTATAGCTAAGCAATTTACAAAAAAGTATGAACTGACATAAATAGTTTACATTAGAATAAATCAGAATTTCAGACCAAAGTTGCAGACCATGTAGAAATTTGCTGCAATTTCAAAACCGGATTACTTGGAAACCACGTATTGACATTTTTCATATCTTCGTATTGGGTAAAGGCTGCTGTTAATTTTGATATATGGTTTGCCATGTGTTAAGCCATGGTTTAGCCATTTCACTGAGAATAATGGTTGTGCAGAACTGTGTGCAGAATGCAAATATGATTAAATTTCATGTAAGTTCAAACATAAATTTTAAAGCTTGGGTTTCGCTCGTTCAAGTGATATGCGTGTGATATCTGTGTGACGAGCACTCCGCGAGCAACTCAACAGAGAAGGAGGAGTGTGAATTTGAGCACAATTTCTGTCAGTCTGCCACATAGGTGGGGCAAGACATATTTGGAGGGGGATAACCCCCCCCCAGTCTAGATCCGGCCATGCATTTAACTCAACTCACAATATCCTCCTCATTAGCCTAACTGATGTTGCTTAGCTAATTTCACCATCAGCCAACAGCATCCAAACTCTCAACATGTACAGAAATATGAACTTATTCAATCACTGGACTTTGTATTGTATTGCATCTTAAGCTTTCTTTCGGGCTGGTGGCATGTGAGAAAATAAAATTAAGCAAACAAGTAAAATGCAACAGAATGGTGCTCTTAAATGTGACTTTTTATGTGACTTGTCATGGATGACTATAGTAGGAGATGAGGAAAACAGAAGAGAATCATTTCTACAGCATGCATTAGTAGGCACATCTGTTCAGCACCATTCTCTCTAGTTTTGAGACTCGCAGTAAGTGCTCCCTGGCTGTCCAGATGGGACAGCAGTTCCAAACAGAACATGTTTGTACACTGCCAAAAACAGCACAACATATTTGACAGCAGCACCTGCATAAAATAAACATTAGGCCTACAGTTTTTTCTGATTGTTTAAGCACATTTTTGTAACTATTGGCTATTTTTGCAAAACTCTACACACAAATAGGAAAGCCTTTCACCAAATTAGCAAAACATTGTAGTTCTCTTGCAAAAGCTAACACACCTTGCTTAACTCTTCACACCTTCGTATCAAACAGTAAACACAAGCCATCACAATAATAAGCACACAATGTGCCAACACACTGATGGAAAAAACACATCTGGCTTTTGCTTTCTCTGTGCACAAGGTATAGGCTATGTCAGTTTGAGGTCATACTTTTGTCATAGTTGTGTAAACATACAGGGATCCAAACTTCAAGTATTGGTGTTTATTTACACACATCATAACAAACACAAGTTAAAACACAAAATGGCAATATCACTGAGAAAAAAAAAAATCAGTCTACATCGTGTCGTCTCTCTCAAAACTTTCTCTACACCACACGTAATGTCCTCTAGTACAAGGCACCGGGAAAAAAAAATATATTCTTGAATGCCGTATCCAGGCCTTACATGATGCCTGGTCAATATGTGTAGACTGATTTTTTTGCCTGTCAAAGGGCTATTTCTTTCACTTCTTACCCTTTCTCTTCCCCCTCCTCGTCCTCCTCTTGCTACTCCTTGTCCTTGTCATCCTCTCCCTCTCGCTTCTTCACTTCTGCGTCCTCTTCCTCCTTCTCTTCCTCCTACTTCTTCACCTCCTCGTCCTCTTCCTAGGCCTCCTCTAATTCTCACTCTTCTTGCTCCCTCCATTGTACTCCACACGGACAGCTTACCTGTGGCTTGTTTACACTGCTTAGGCTAATTGCAAAGTGAACTAATTATCTAAAACCATTTTCATGATGTGACAGTGTGCCAGACAGACACTAGGCAAAATAGTGGAATAATAGGCATACATGTGTAGTTTTGCTAGGAGTGTGTTTATCATTTGGAAATTGAGTGTAAAGCAATGAGTTGTGTTTACAGTTCTGCAAAAAGAGTGCTGTGCAGTGGATTGTACCTAGTTTTGCAAAGTGTGTGTAACAAAATTGCCAACTGAGTGCAAAGCAGTGTTTGTGCTTTTAGTTTTGTAAACTCAGTGAGTGGTTTTGCTATACAAATTAATAGTTTTAGAAATTGTGCTATAAGAATCACGGTTAGCATTTAAGCATTTCTGCTTTTTTTGTGAAAGTTATGTGTATGAGCAAGGCACCTAACCCCTCACTGAGCGCCGCTGTGGATGCAGGCAGCTCACTGTGCCGGGATTAGTGTGTGCTTCACCTCACTGTGTGTACACTGTGTGCTGTGTGTGTTTCACTAATTCAGGATTGGGATAAATGCAGAGACCAAATTTCCCTCACAGGATCAAAAGAGTATATATACTTATACTATACATACTATATACTTATGAAATTCAATATCTATGTACTGTAGTTCAGGAGGGCAAAGATTCTTATTCAAGTTTACATAGGATGTCTTCCTAAACACACATTTTAACCACAAGGAAACACAGTTTCAAGTCACATGGATACAGAAACTGAAAATCTTTCATGTAGAAATTCTCACTTGATCATCAACAAACTATCAACAATCACAGCACCCCTAGAAAAAGCATTAAAGCATCCCAAAACATGGCACTAAAAAATTATATTCCCAGATTGTCTCACCCATTGAAATTTATTTTAAACTGTGACTGCCATCTGGTGGTATTGATCGTGGTATTGTATAGCATATGTCTGAGTAATTAGACTCAACTAATCTCACAGATTTTTCAGTGTGAGCATATAACATAGAAAATAATTTCATAAAATGACTACTCTAAGGTATGAGAATGAGTTGAATTGCTTTAATTGCCAGACAGTGATGTGATATATGATGTCATGAATTCAGCATGCACAGAAAACTGTGTAGAAATTATGAGACAAAAAGGCCCTCAACAATCATATAAGTTTATTAATTGAAATCTCAAAATAAAATAAAATAATCTTCTATCTCTACAGTCTACATAAATGGCCATAGGCAATAATTTCTGATGGGCTTTTACAATGAATAATAATAATGTTACTGCAACTGAAACAGTTCCATGATTGTTTCTGTTTATGATGGTAATGGAGTTTTTACAGTAGAACCCAGGAAAACTGGGGAGACTGCAGTGAAGGGGCCTTCTTGTCTCTACTCATTTCCGCTGTCCTCATTGTCTTCCTCGCTGTGATCATCAGCCCGTTCTTCCCGAGCAGGGTAGTCAAGGATGTGACGGTTGGCCTGGATGAGGTACTGCTGTTGTTTGAAATACACCTTCAGTATTCCTTTAATCACAACAAAGGCAATGCCTCCCTGTAGGCAAGAGCATTGACAGCTTCAGAACCCAGGCATCAAAAGAACAACAAAAACCCTGACAGGCAGGCAGGCAGGCAGCCAGCCAGACAGACAGACAGACAGATAGCCTGGGGAAATGACATGACACGTCTCCCTCCCCCCTCTACTCACTAGGATGGTGCGCTGGAGGTTTGAGGTGACCCTGCGGAACATGAGCCTGCCCACCAGGTTGGCGATGGAGGGGAAGATGAGGGCTCCACACAGGGTGCGCGACACGGACACGTGGTCCCCCCCATAGCCCCCATCTGTTGGCATACGGGGCAGAGTCCGCCCGAGGCCTGAACACACACAGAGGGACGTTAGAGGTGTGAAAACACATACCACAGGGCTTCCTGGGGAGAGTGACCAGGACCTAGACCAATGTACCAATAAGAAATATGCACCAACAATTAGTAGTTCTATTGACATAAAGGGTCAAACCTTTCGAACCATGATTTACAAAACTGTCAAAACTGTCAATATGCTATTACAGGCAAAGCAATTTTTAAAGTGATTAGACCTTAGTCAGAAAATAAATGCCCATTTTAAACACCAGATGCCTGCTATTTATCTTCTATTCATTAAACTGTTTAGAGGTGTCTAGGTGCGCCATCCCATTAGAGGTGCTCCCTGATTAAGTCGACACTTTCTTTCCATATTTTACATAGATTTTTCACTTGGCGGTTATCAATCAGCCGATTCAATTTTTTCCCTGACTGAAATGCTCCCATATTCCACACCCACTACTTTGATGAATATAGATCACAATACATTCGCCTTTCAGCCTTTCAATGAGAACTGTATAGTGCCTACCACTTGTCTTTCTATTTGATTTATTACTGTTGTCTAGGATATTGATGCCATTGAATGACCCTACTTCTTACACAACAGGAAAACACTGCTTAATTGGAACTAGGTCTTGCTAGAGTCTTGCAAGAGTCTTGCTTGGTGTTATTTTAGTTTATATGCTTATTTATACTTGCAGATCACCTCGCTCACATTAATATATAAGTATTATATAAAGTTATTATACGGCTCTTCAGAGTGCTGCAGAAAGTTCTATTCACATGAATAGACCTTCCCAATCTTTGGAGGTCGGGATAATGTATTGTCCGCTGGACATTATTGGAAAATAAATCCAGAGAGAGCGAACAGGACCCCGATGTGAAGCGGAGGCAGCATTCAATACATTATCCCTTACGTATTATACAAGTCCTCAGATCACTCATGAAAAATAAATATGGACAGAATGATCATGCGAACAATAGCACAGCACTAAAAATATCCATATACTTGACTCTTATTGATGATACCAGAGTTGTATAAACTCTGTATACATCTTCAATTGACTTGGTGTATTGTTGAGTGAAGCCTTACCAGGGACAAGGCCATTAAGCTTGGCAGAGTGTCGCTGCCACAGCCGCACCACATAGTCCTCCCAGCGAATCATCTTCCCCAGGACCAGCATGACTGGTATGGTGGGCAAACCCATGAGCAGGAACAGTGGGTCAGCACGCTCCATCACGTCCAAGCCCTTTTTATGGCCTACTACCTGCAGAGCACAAAGCTGAAAAGTCTCAGAGAGGTTACACTTACATTACATTGCATTTAGTCATCTAGCTGATGCTTTTATCCAAAGTGACAATCAAGGTACAGTGTGACAAGGACATGTTAGTTCGGCAATAAATACTACTCGCATATAATCGGATGGCAGTTCTAGAAGAGGGATAGTCAAGTTAGTTTGAGCAAGCATGTCCAGTTGTTGGTAGTGCTAGGAGAAGAGGTACTCTCTGTGAAGAGCTGGGTCTTCAAAAATGTGGTTCTAGGTGTATAGAAGACAGCAGAGAAAATGCAAACAAAATGACACACACAATCATCAAGACGTGTGCATAATGTACCTGCATTACAGTGACAGCTCCATAGGTGACAGCTGACCAGTAGACAGTGCCAACCACCACGCCTGCAGCAGCAAATGGACTGGCTCTGGACAGAGCTCTGTCAGCCTGCTGCAGGAAGTACACTAATGGACCTACGAAAAGCAAAACAGCATTACTTCTCAAACAGTCTTCGATAAACTACTTCAAAGAGCACCCTTTTTGTTGTAATAATTCCTGTAAAAGCTGATTCACAGAAGTAACAGGAAGATGCTAAACTTATCGTCGACCCGCCGCAAGGTCAAGAGCACATTTACAAACAAATGAATACTAGTAGTTCAGTGTTTCTGAATAAAAGTACCTGATATTTAATTATTAAATTAACTAATGATTCTTCATTCTAAATACACTATGTGAATAAAATTTACTTGACATATGTACCCATTTTGGGAAAGACAATGCGGTACTCAGTGCCACACTGTGGACAGCTGACAGCCCCACCACCATTGCCCTTCTGCTTCTCGTCCAGCCAGCGCTGCAGACAGTTCTGATGGATCCACTTGGTGCAGCCTCTACACCGACAGGGGCTCACCCACTCTGCCACCCGGTCCTCCCGCTCTGTGGCAAAGCATACCCAGCAGTGCCTGCAGGTGGAATGTGAAGACAGGGTTATTCTACCAAAGGCAAGTGGACAAGCACTAATGCTGTCAATAGTGGTCAATACAAGAAAAGAAGAAAAGAAACAATAACGAAAAAACTGTGCTGTGCTGTGCTTACTCTGTTTTATTCCTGTTGTCTTTTATGTGGTATGGGCGTTGAACTTGTGTGTGTTTTGTATTGTAATGCTGTATGTAGCACTGTATGCCCAAGACAAATTTCCCTTATGGGACAATAAAGTTCATCTAATCTAATCTAATCTAATTAAAAAAAAATAGTTTAGTATATAAAAATCATGCAAACAAAAGTGATTATTACCTCCACCAAGGAGGTTATATTTTCAGTGCCATTTCTTTGCAGGACTATGCAAAAACTACTGGGCCGACATTCATGGAACTTTGTGGAGGGGTAGCTTGGGTGAAGGAAGAACCCATTACATTTTAGAACAGAATCATTCATTATTTTTATTAACAACGAGAGATAGCCCAGGAGCATTTGGTTTTAGCGGAGGTCTGCACTCTCTAAGTTTCTCTTTAGTTTTCTATATAAAATCCAATTTAAGACTATTTCTTACTATTGCCACTACCAGCACCACCAAGACAAACACAACTGAACTACCAACACCTAGGTCAACTTGACAATTACTACAAGGCTGGTACTACTACTACTATTACTACTACATACCACTACTAAAAACAATGTTTTTTACTATCTTTAATATATATATATATATATCTTTTTCATACATCCAGACAGTTTTTAACAATATTGTGATACATCTTTTCACATGAGGGGTTGTGCAATCTCTTACTTCTCTGGGGGTTCCTCTGTACAGGCCATATTGTGTCAGCTTGGGTGTTTGGGTTGACACATGAGTCAGTCAGCTCAAACTTTACTCGTCTGGGGAGAAAAAAAAACATAGTGATCCAACTATTCCAAAACTTTTTTGGGAAACCATAATATTTGTCTTCATTACGGGCATGACTAGCCTCCTCTAGCCTCCTCCTGACTAGACTCGTTAAATGTCGACTTCTGCATGTATCAAACTGAAAGTAACGTTAATATCAACGTTGGGTCCATACCATAACAACAATCCTTGCCATATTAGGGTATAGGCCTGCCTAGTGCATAACAACATTTAAAATTGATGGCAACCAATCGATTGAACTAACTGTGATTATGGATGATTTCACACGAATCTTATCTATATTATGGCCCTGGCATTGCTAACGTTAGATAATGCTAGTTTCCTTCCTGAGCTTGTGACAACCATCAGTACATTTAGCAAAAATGTCGAGATAATTACATTCAGTTGACGTTACAAAGTCTGAAATGCAATGTGACATAATTTTACTGTTAAAGACTGCTTGACAGCCCATTTGACGTTTGACATACAGCAAACAACTAGCCAGCTAATGTTTACTAGCGTAGCACTATGGGCCAAATTGAAAGGTTTGCCTTCAGTACTGCTACAACCAAAGGTTGCTTCAGCAACCAATGAAGGATGTTAGAGCTACCTACGTCCAGTACGTGTCCTTAGGGCGATATATTTTTTCATGTAGATTCAATTTAGGCACATCAAAGCAAACCGATCCTGACTTGTCAACTTTTTCATTACGTTACCAGACCTGACGTTACACCAGGTCGAACAGTTTTGTTTCCGGTTTAACACTCTCTTAAAGGAGAAGCAGGCCAGTTAGTTTGCCGACTGTGTGGAGCAAAATTGTCTGGACAAATTCAGCCAAGTTATCGTTGCCTAGATTCTAGTCTAAACAGGGTCCAGTGATTACTACCAATATATTACTAGTAGGGTAACTATCCTTAGGTAACGTTAGAGGTCGAAAAGACTAGACTTCTACAGGTGCATTTTCATTTGTCGGCCAGAAGTAGTAGATAAGAGTGATTTTTGATAATAATAATAATAATAATAATAATAATAATAATAATAATAATATGGCTTCTTATTTGTACCATAGACAGTAAAATCTATGTTTTTAAAAACGCACAGAAATATTATACATCTCTGCCCACAAAATACTAGCACACACCCGATGATTGGTGCTCCACAGCGAGGATTCTTTTCCAGCACGCCAATTGGCTATTTTGACCGTCTGTCAACCCTGGTTCGCCTACCTTTGCTTTTCGCTTGTAGTTAGGTTGACAACACAGCCAGACAGCCGCTGGCCGCTATCCCGAATCCAACAGAGTTGGTGGAATTTTTATGAATAAAACCGTTAATCTGGTTGAGCATACAACGTTCGCCGAGGAATATACAACCCAGTTGGACTATCATGGAGTCTTATGACATTATAGCTAACCAGCCGGTTGTGATTGATAATGTAAGTATGATGTCACCCATCCACACCCTTACTAGCAACCGAAGTAGTAGCCGAGGCTGCTAGCATGCTGAATAACCATTGTATTGTGTCGATCATTGTTTCAAAAAAGCAAAATAGGATACCATGCTGGTTCACTAGAGCATTGTTACTGGACGTGGGGTGTGTGTGTATCGACACAAATTAGTAATGTGTCCTGCCATTTGAAATCGGCTTAATCAACAATTACGTTCTGTTGTAGCTCCATGTCATCCGGCGTATATTTCTTCTAGCAAAGCCGTTAGCTTGCTAACTCAGCTAGCCAAACTGTGACAGGCGCTTTTTTGCAGGCTAGTTAACATAATTGCGTGTCTGACTGGTGTGGTGGCGAGTAGTGCCGTTTTTTGCAAACGAGCCGATTGTCATTATAGTCTTAACAATCAGGAATCAACCGTTTACATCGGCATAAAACGTTGTATAACTTAAAAGCATCAACGATTCTGCAGTGGTGTGAATTAACAGTGGGTGTTTTTCTCAGTAGCTGGGACATTAGCCTCCTGCAGCTAATATGAACTGGATAGCTTACGTTAACGTCAGCAAGCCCACTAGCCTAGTGTTTTTTTTTTCTGTAGCCTTCCAGCTAACAGTGATTATCATGTTGTTTGCCTTGCCAGTCAGGCATTTGTCTGTCATGGTTAAAAGTAAAATTCCCTCTTTTCAAAAAACTACATAACATTAGAGTAATCTTAATATTTAGCACATAATCTGATCAAATCAGCTCGTCGGATGGATGCTCTTCTGTTCTGTGACATTACAGTATTAGGCCTATTCTGTCATCAGGCTTTTCTGCAAGACAAGTGTTGTGTTTCTCATGCAAAAAAAAAAGAAGAAAAAACGTGAAAAATAATCTGTTAGTTTTCTATTTTAGTCGGTGGGAGAAAGCAACCAGGTTTGTTGACATTTTAGCAGGCAAGGGCGTTGGGTTGTGATCTCTTTCCCCAGGCTCTGTCTCATGACTCGAATGTGAGAGGGGAACGCTTGATGAAAAGAGTCTAAGTGTGTTCCCTCAAGAGGATATCTGCTGCACAGTGACTTTCTTTCAGCTTGCTTTTTGTCACAACCCACTCCTGTGTTTCCCCTGAATTCTTATTCTGTTTTCATAGGGCTCTGGTGTCGTCAAAGCTGGCTTTGCAGGAGACCAGATCCCCAAATACTGCTTCCCAAATTAGTAAGTTATATGCATATTATGCACACAGTGTTGTTGGCCAGAGTTTACTATGAAATCACCCTCTCTTCTACCCTCACACGACATAACGTATTTGCTCTTTCTTTTTAAAATCCAGTGTGGGACGTCCAAAGCATGTTCGAGTTATGGCTGGTGCCCTGGAAGGGGATATATTTATCGGACCTAAAGCTGAGGTAACTGCACCGAATCCTGCTTAATAGCTGATCAGTGTTATCACTACCTAATTGTGTGCATTCTTCTCACAAAATCCAGTCATGACAATGGGTATGCGGTCATGGGTATAGTTATGTCACTGATGTTTGTGTAGAAGATAAGGTGACCTTTAATTGTGTGATGTTACAGGAGCACAGAGGTTTGTTGTCTGTGCGATATCCCATGGAGCATGGCATTGTGAAAGACTGGAATGACATGGAACGCATCTGGCAATATGTCTACTCCAAGGAGCAATTGCAGACCTTCTCTGAAGAGGTTTGGATTTCAGAATGTCTCACTATCTGCAGATCTGTCTATCACTATATCCTGTACTTATTAGTATATTGAGAGCCTCGTACACATTGGACGGTGATGATGATGAAGTTGTTGCTTTTAACCTACTTTCTTAGCATCCTGTACTGCTTACTGAGGCACCACTGAACCCCAGCAAAAACCGTGAGCGTGCAGCTGAGGTGTTCTTTGAGACCTTCAATGTTCCAGCCCTTTTCATCTCTATGCAGGCAGTTCTCAGCTTGTGAGTAATGTTTCTAAACAATTATGTATTGTATTATTTGTGAAAGTGTAACAGTTAACTATAGTTATATTTTCATTTCTTAAATTTCTTATGCTGGTTTTTATAGGTATGCCACAGGCCGAACAACTGGTGTGGTGTTAGATGCAGGGGATGGAGTGACACATGCTGTGCCCATTTATGAAGGTTTTGCTATCCCGCATTCCATCATGCGGGTAGATATCGCTGGGCGTGACGTCTCCCGCTATCTGCGCCTGCTCCTGCGCAAGGAAGGTTATGACTTCCACACCTCAGCTGAGTTTGAGGTGGTGCGCACCATCAAAGAGGTACAGAAGACAGTGGCCAGCAGTGTATTTGTCCTGAAGATATTCTTCCATATGAGTTTCTTAACAGCTTCTAATAGGGTGTGTATATATATTTAAAATGCACGTTTGTGATTGCAGAGAGCTTGTTACCTGTCCCTGAACCCCCAGAAGGATGAAACGCTTGAGACCGAGAAAGCACAATACACCCTTCCTGATGGGAGCACTTTGGATGTGAGTAATGGTGTCATTGTCATCATTTGATAACGATCGATCAGTTGAATTGATTTGGCAATACTCTTTAGTACTTCTTATTTTTTACATCTTAAAAAATGACACTATAATATCATGGTACTTATATCAGAACTCTAACCTGTTCTGATTTTTCAGATTGGGCCTGCACGGTTCCGTGCTCCTGAGCTCCTGTTCCGACCCGACCTGATTGGAGATGAAAGTGAGGGCATCCATGAAGTGCTGGCTTTCGCTATCCAGAAATCAGACATGGACCTGCGACGCACACTCTTTTCCAACATTGTCCTGTCTGGAGGCTCAACACTCCTGAAAGGTAAATAACGGTCAACTCAGACATTTTGAGCACATGTAGTTAAGTTGTTTTTTAGTCATGTTACACATCTATATTTATAAGTAACGCCTTGGTGTAATTATTGCGTTTATTTTCTGAACAGGTTTTGGGGACCGGTTGTTGAGTGAAGTGAAGAAGCTTGCACCCAAAGATGTTAAAATAAAGGTAAAGTAACTCAATTGAGAACGTTACTTGTAATTAACTGCTTTATGCAATAATAGCATATCAACTGTATTTTATGTGTTTATCTTTTGGTTCTTAATGTGAACTAATGTGTTTGCAACAGATTTCTGCGCCACAGGAGAGACTGTATTCCACATGGATAGGGTAAGATGTCCAAGTGTATACCCACTGATCAAGGGGTATATTTTTATGATGTTTACCATGATTCACTCTGGATTTTATCACTATTCAAAATGACAGTTAAAACCACTGGCTTTGCGTAATATCATCTGTAGTTTATGGCTCATATACTGTATTTCCCAGTGGGAGAGGGTGTTATTTATTAGCAAGATGAAATAAAGCACATACTTGTAGGGAGTTGCGAGATGGCACATGTATCTGCATTGCACACAAAAGCTCATATGACGGACATATGACAGGATATTGTTTTGGCTCTCTTCTTCAGGGGATCCATCCTTGCTTCATTGGATACTTTCAAGAAAATGTGGGTGTCCAAGAAGGAGTATGAAGAAGACCGTGCCCGTGCCATCCATAGGAAGACCTTTTAAAATGGAAAAATTGCACTAAGTCCCCAGCTACCCCTCATGCCTATAGTTTCACCCCCCCCCCCACCCCACCCCACCCCACCCCACCCTCCATCCTAGCTTTAAACTCCCAGACTCTCCCCCTCTTGTCCCTCTGGTCGGGGAGTTTGCTGGACCCCTCATCGCAGCTAGGCATGCCTTCTGTTGCCCCATCTCTGACCCTTCTTATTGGGACTCCTGCCAGGACTGGGAAAAGGATATGGGCAGGCATTGCATTCTCAGACAGGTCTGCACCCCATCCACGACCATCAAACTTAAGAAAACAAAGGCTTTCAAGGGGCATCAGTGAATATTGGTAACTGTTTTTGTTTTGTCCATTTATCAAAGGGCAGTGCTTATACGTTACGCAAAAGGTATTTATTACACTATTTACTGTGCCCTGTGAGATAGGATCATATCATCCAGTCTAATGAACACGAAGGCAAATATTTTATGCTCTTATTATAATTTCATTCCAAAATATAGAGGATTCTCAGTGTGTCCTTCCCCGGTCATCAGTTTGATGACACCCTGTGGTTGTTGAAAGTAGAAATCAGTTTAAATTTGTCTTTTCTCTTTGCTTGTCAAAATGGTTACCGTGTGCGAACAATGAGAAATCTGCAGTAAGAAACAATTGTTTACCACTGATCCAGTTTTCTGTAAAGGACACTATTGAGGCCGTGTGGTCTTGTGTCACTCCATGTGTCTCTCTTTGACTGTATCAAGGCTGATACCACTCCAGTTGAGAACATCTGAATAGCATGAGAAGAGAAATAACATAGTTGGTAGGTAGCGTTGATACTTCTAGAAACTTGAGCAGGTATACTGTCTACCATAGCAGAGCATGCTGTTGTAAAAGTTTGAACTTGTAATGGTTTCACCTCAGTGATGCACTGAAGGTTTTAAGGTGTCCCAGAATTGGGTATATGATGATTCTCATGTATTAGATGTCAGCAACTCAGACTGAGCAATCGGCGATAAAAAGGATGAACCATGAAATTATCCATTTTTTTGTCTGAATATTCAAATATGAGCACAGTTGGCAACAACAACTGGCCACAATATTCCACTGGGCTTTAAGATTGTCTTTTAGAGAATTCAACCTTATTTTCTCATTTGTGATTGGTCCCCCCCTCATCATTGGCTTGATGTAAGATTGAAATTGTTGAACTGCCTTTGAATGGTTATTACAGTATTTCCATATTTTACTAGTCCACTAGCATTCTTTATAGTAGGCCCAGTCAGATTGTATGACCACATGTTCACTGTTCACTGAATTCATCCCTGAATCACACGTGCAGAAGATGAAATCACACTAAGAAGACAGTTGACGTGCTGTAAGGTGATGCACCGTGTTGGAAGTATGCGGAAGCACAATGTAGTGAGTTTCCGATTCAACGTCTGTGCCCTGCTTAGGCTTGGGTAAAATATTTGTTTGGCAGATGTGGGGTGCTTTCCGTTGGGGTGCAGCAAAAGGTTATTTACAGTCCCATTCTCTGTCCATGAATTAGATTCGCCTTACTCTGGTGTCTGCATTGGAACATCAAAAAATGCTTTGTTGTTTTTTTTAAAAGGTAAACAATTCATCAGCCTTGTGTACAGTGGATTGCTATTCAAAAAAGAGAAAAAAAGTCACAAAAGGACTAAAATGTACAAAACTGTTTCTTCAACTGTTGCTTTTACTTTTCATTTTGTAAATTCAATATAATAAATAAATTAATGACTGCTGTCTGAATTCATCTGTACTGTCTTCCATGGACAAGAGACATCTGTAGATGGCGTGACAGACCAATTGATTATACATCTCTTTGATTTCTTGAATTTACTTCAATATCTATCTCCTTTTACATAGATTGTCACACTAAATAAGTGATTGAATTTGTAGGTAGGTATGTACAAAAAAATGTAATGCTAAGAAAACTATGGCATTTCCATTAATTGCTTAAAAAATCTCAATACAATATTGAAAACTATTAATAGAACAACTTTGTCATTTTCTTTTTTCAATGACCTATGAGATTGAGTTGCCTTTCACCATTTCACCTGCATATCTATATTCACAGTGCAGTTAAAACAAGCAAGTATAAATGTCATGTCAAGGTGAGCACTTTTCCTACTAGCTACCTAGACTCGTCAATGTACTGTTTTGTGCTCTATAACCTACAAAATGAGAAGACACTTTTCATCGCTTGACACTTGCCAACTTTTTCGGTGTCAACTGTGCTGTAGCTTACAAAACATGTCTGCAAGTACATGCACATGCCCAACAGTCTCTCTGCCACACAATGAACATCCTCCTGGTAAATGCTTCTCTACGAAATGCATGATGTGTGCAGCTGTTTCAATTAAGTGTGTCGGCCCATGTAAACACTATAGACTATATTAGGTCACATCCTATGTAAACCCTTGAGCCGAAATCTTCAATCGGAATGATTTCAGTCAGAATGAAAGGTTGTTCATGTAAATGTTTAAATAAATAAATGTATGAATAAATTGAATCAAGCCATGATATTTGCTTTTTGCAATGTTGATTAAGGCTGATCATTTGCAGAACACCTAGTTTCCAACAACTGGAGAGCATATAACGGAATTGGATGTAATTAACTTCCTGTAGCAACAGTGAAAACAATGGCCAATCTCGTGGTGTTTGTTCTTTGTTGCTGAAGAAGTGGAAGCACTGTAATAAAAATACCCATGTTTTATTTTACAGTGAAAACAAAAAATGGCCAACATAATGCATAATATGGGTTAGTTTGTTCTTTTGAAGTTCTGTCA
Source organism: Alosa alosa (assembly GCF_017589495.1). Classification (NCBI taxonomy): domain Eukaryota; kingdom Metazoa; phylum Chordata; class Actinopteri; order Clupeiformes; family Clupeidae; genus Alosa; species Alosa alosa. The sequence continues at coordinate 25,541,196 of NC_063200.1, read as the reverse complement.
ACACAGAATTTGTTCCACGTTGATGTAACCAAAGGTGAGCAATTGTACAAGCTGGACCCATGTAATAAAACATGCTGACATCCATGCTTTTATTTTGATTTTGTTCATGTTGGAGATCTGCTTGAATAATGAGAATTCCATCCCCAAGTGATATAATTCTTCTGACTACATGTGTTAATGTGCTTTGCAGTCGGAATGTGGGGAAAACACTGCGAAGATTAAAACATGCACAATAATAATACATAAACTGTATTTGCTCAAAACTATGCCATGAAAAAAAATATGCTGCTCTCAAAAAAAAAAAAAAAAAACGATAATATTTGTCTAGGACTACAATTGGCCTAATGCCGACAAAGTGATGACAAGTCCATGGGAAACTATTAGCAAAATCTTCTCAAAGTTTCCCACTGGTTTTCCCACACTGAGGAAGTGGTAATCACATGAACTTTTCCACTGGGAAAAATATTTCTCCCATCATTCCCGGAAACCATAAAGGAATCCCTTACGAAAAGTAACTACTATAAGATTATTAGTTCTATGGTAGTGTATACTTCTATGATGTTCAGCAATACCTCTACTCTTCCCTCTGTAACAATCGGTAATAATAGGCCTACAGTAGTAGCCTAGGCTACTTCTACAGTGTCCCAAAATACAGGATGTGCCAATAGTATTTATAAGATTACCTAATAATAAATCACAAAATAAAGTATTTCCAATAGGCCTGAAATCCTAAAAGATTACTATTGTCCCAAAATATTATAAGATTCCTACAGTTTTTTTTTTTTTTTTTTATCCAGAATGCATCACGCTCAGCCAGCTGCGCAGAGACACATGAAGTCGAATGACCCTATGCGAGCTAGGAGGGACGAAAATATCTGCGCAGTCGTGATCGTTATGAACACGTCCTTTTTGTGTTTTGTGCAGTTGCTGAGTGGGTGGTGACTAGTCTGGGCCTAATGCGACTCCCAGTAGCAAATAGTGCTAGCTTGCTAGGTATTCTTGGACAACATTAGTATTAGGCGATTTCAGGTTATGAATGGTAAACCTACGCCTTTAATTAATGTTAAATGTGTCAGCTTGTGCCGACTCTTGTAGCCTATTTAACACTGAAAATCCACAAGTGATGCGGAGAGTGACGCTCTTTGTAAATGGAACTTCCAGCAATGGCAAGGTGTGTGTAATTTTGACCGTTTCCTGTTCTTCATTCGAAATACAAAACTAGCCGTAGACAATCATTCCGTTAAAGTTACATTTAACACCTACAAAAACATGCATAATAAACATTTCTTCATGTTTTCAAGATAGTATCTGTGTTAATAAACAAGTTATTGTTATGTATTTGCTTATGCTATTCTACAAAAGGGGAAATAGAGGAAGCCAAACATCAGCAGGCTGTCTTCATCATCTTTTTCACCAATTGCTTTTTAGACTTAAGTTGTGGTATAGCTGCCTTCATTATGAATCGTTTCTTGGAAATACTCATTTTCATACATTTCAATGGTTCATTGTCAGGTTGTGGCTGTGTATGGGACCTTAGTCGACCTACTGTCAGTGGCAAGCAGCAAACTTGGTATCAAAGCTTCGAACATTTATAACGGGAAGGGAGGCCTCATTGACGACATAGCCCTAGTAAGGTGAGGTAACATTGTAGTCTACTTCCATCTCTGTAGGTTACATAGTGTTTAAAGTGTTCCTCATTTTTCAAGTATATTGATCTTTTTTTCAGGGATGATGATGTCCTTTATGTGTCAGAAGGAGATAGTTTTGTTGGTGAGATTCTTATAGCCTACATTTGTGTTTGTCTTTTAAACAGTTGCATGTTTAAATGAAAACCTGCTTGAAGAGTGTTTCTTTCTGCCAAATCATTATACCTTCTGTGTCATCTGTGTCTAGATCCACAAGAAGATTGTGAGGATCATGGCGATTTCCCCATCCAGGCTCACACTGACTGGTTGACCCTGAATGTTGGAGGACGTTGTTTCACCACCACAAGGTAAGGGTATTTCACTGCAAAGATACAGTAACTGCAGGGTTAGAGCCCAGCCACTTACCCACGTGCCTTCCATTCCATAATTAACACTGTAGCAAAAAAAAATATATATATATATATATATATATATATATATATATAAATAAATAACTTAATAACATATTTAGCATACTGCACACTGTACCAAATATATTTTTCCCTTGTTTGTTGCAGGAGCACTTTGGTAAGCAAGGAGCCAGACAGTATGTTGGCTCATATGTTTCGAGACAAAGGTAAGACATAAGTGGCCCACAGCATTCCAATGAAGCCATTTTGCTTGTTTTCGATCCTCAACATGATTAAGGGCGTTGGTCTGTGATTTTGATTCTTTATTTGTGTAAACTTGCACTAGATGTTTGGGGAAACAAACAAGATGACCAAGGTGCATACCTCATTGATCGCAGTCCAGACTACTTTGAGCCCATTCTTAACTACCTCAGACACGGCCAGTTAATTATCAATGAGGGGATCAATCTTCGGGGTAAGTGTGCCAGTGCTTTTGGTATTGTTAGCAGATATGTGCCCACACTCAATATGTCCCTGTAGTAAAACCCCAAACAGTAGACTGTTTGACTGACCGTAACTGGCTGTTATCAGGTGTGTTGGAGGAGGCGCGCTTTTTCGGAATGGAAGAGCTTGCTGAGCAGCTGGAAGGCTTAATAAAGGTAGGAAAAAGGCCTAAAATGCTCAAACATGGTGCCTTGTGTGACTACCAGTAGCACTCATTTTGATCTGCTCTGTGAATTCTCCCAGAATTCCCAGCCACCTGATGATCACTCGCCGATCTCCCGCAAAGAGCTGGTGCGCTTCCTGCTGGCCACACCCACTAAATCTGAGCTACGCTGTCAGGTACAGAGAATTTACACTGGGATATTGATTTATTAGAGATTATTTTTGTCATTGTGCATTATTTACCCATGGTAAATGAACTAGTGGACAATGACCTGGCATATTGAATGATACACAAATAGATGGACATCACTAATCATTTAGTGAATGACTTTTGGGTTACGTTCACATTATCAAGCTGAAATTACTCGTATCTGAAGTTTTTTATCCTTGATGTGACACAGATGTTTTACAAGGTTGTGTGAACATACTAAAATCTGATATTTTTCTATTAGATTTGAGTCACTTCCATGTGTGGCTCTTGATCGGATGTATATCTGATTCATGGCCATGCGACATGAATAAGAATGGTCAGATTGGTATTCATGCATCTTGTTTGCCTATATGCATGCTCCTTTCTGGTAGGCTACCGATCTCCTGTTGCAGCAGCAAGTTCTGCAACAATGGCAAAAGTTATTTGCCTTAGACGTGATCATGTAGGCTACAGCTGCCACAAGAGCGAAATGTTATACATACTGTAGATACTTTTCTTGTCAGTTTTAATGCTGTGTTCCAGACAACTCTGTAATCATTTCCCTGTTCTAGAAGTCAAATTTCTCAGAAGTCGAAATTTCCTAGAGAAGGTACAGTGTAACACTCAATGTGGGTGTTGACAGCCTATTTTTTAAAAATATCTGACAACCTACCTGTTTGGAATGCAGCATCATTTTCTTCTTGTTGGTGACACATATGTGCGTGCGCCAATGTGCATGTGTGTCACGTTTTGGAAGATTGATGCATTCTCATTAGAGTTAAATACAAGTGTCTGATCTAAAAATAATATTTAAAGAATGTGGCTTGTAATGTGAAAAAAGCCTTAGTGTTAGTCATAGACATTTTACAGTCATATGATACGTTTTCATAGACATATGACAGAAATTGTTATGGTAGGGAAGAGGGCATGGCCCTGTCTAGTTTGTTTGGGGTCCAAACATGGCACAAGTTCATTTCACTGGCAAATGGGATTGTTACATTTTTAGTGCTATAACTACGTTGAAGTTTTGAAAACAAACTGAACTTAAATTACACAAAAAAACTTAGCAGTCAGTTTGAAAGATTTAGGATCTGCTCATTAGTAAAGATAGCCTTTTGTTTAGCTCCATAAACATGCTTACAGTTTTTTCTGATTGCTTAAGCACATTTTTTTGTAACTATGGCTTTTTTTGCAAAACTCTACACACAAATAGGAAAACCTTTCACCCAATCAGCAAAACATTGTAGTTCTCTTGCAAAAGCTAACACACCTTGCTTAACTCTTCACACCTTTGTAAAAATTGTGTTTTCGTATCAAACAGTAAACACAAGCCATCACAATAGTAAGCACACAATGTGCCAACTACACACTGATGGTATGAATAAAAAACACATCTGGCTTTTGCTTTCTCTGTGCACAAGGTAGACTATGTCAGTTTGAGGTCATACTTTTGTCATAGTTCTGTAAACATACAGGGATCCAAACTTCAAGTATTGGTGTTTATATACTATTGTTTCTTACACACATCAAAACAAACACAAGTGTGTTTTTTTTAAGTCAAAACACAAAATAGCAATTTCACTTAGACAAAACAAATCAGTCTACATCGGGTCGTCTCTCTCAAAATTTCGTCTACATCACATGCAATGTCCTAGTCCAAGGCACCGGGGAAAATATATTGTGGAATGCCGTATCCAGGCCTGACATGACAATATCCCCATGTGCATGTAGACTGATTTTTTGCCTGTAAAAGGGCTATTTCTTTCTCTTCTTACCCTTCCTCTTCCCCCTCCTCATCCTCCTCTTGCTCCTCCTTGTCCTCTTCCTCTAACTTCACCTCCTTGTCCTTGTCATCCTCTCCCTCTCACTTCTTCATCTCCGCATCCTCTTCCTCCTCTTCTTCCTCCTACTTCTTCACCTCCATGTCCTACTCTTTAGCCTCCTCTAATTCTTACTTTTCTCACTCTTCCTGCTCCCTTCATTGAACCCATTGTACATTACCTGTGGCTTATTTATAGTGCTTAGGCTGATTGCAAAGTGAAATAATTATCAAAAAAAGTTTTCACATGAGAAAGTGTGCCAGAGAGTTGGCAAAATAGTGAAAATAATAGCCATGCATTTGGTATAGATTTGCTAGTAGTGTGTTAATCATTTGAAAATTGAGTGTAAAGCATGAGTTGTGTTTACAGTTCCGCAAAAAGAGTGTTGTGCAGTGAATTGTGCCTACAGTTTTGCAAAGTGTGTGTTTGCAAACTGAGTGCAAAGCAGTGTTTGTGCTTTTAGTTTTGCTCAGTGAGTGGTTTTGCTATAAGTATTAATAGTTTTAGAAATTGTGCTATAAGAATCACGGTTGTGTTTAAGCATTCAGAAAAAACTGTAAGTCTCCCAAATGTGACATCTGACATCTCACACTTTGCTTTGTTGGAGCTAATCAACTGTAAAAGTGGCTGGAGTCATCTTCCTCCACTGCTCATCCCTCTACTGTGTAAACATTTTAAATGAAAAACTCTACTCTACTGTAATAAAAGCATCACCTTTAACTCTTTCACTCTTTGTTCAGGGTTTGAATTTCAGTGGTGCAGACCTCTCCCGTCTTGATCTGCGCTACATAAATTTCAAGATGGCCAACCTCAGCCGCTGCAACCTCACACACTCCAACCTCTGTGGGGCCAACCTGGAGAGGGCAGACCTATCCTACTCCAACCTAGAGGTAAGCTCATATCTCAGATCTATGTTTAGAAACCTAATGCCGACACGATGCTTAGATATCATACTGTGAAAAAAACAAATAATATATATATATATATATAAATATATATGCAGGTGTATATTCAAAGAAGTGCAGGTGTATATTCAAAGAAGCGTTCCATTCTGTGAGTTTTTGAGACATTAAATAACATTATTTATTTCTGGGTGTAAGCAATGTTAATGGCTGGTCTTGCACGTTTCCAGGGTGCCAATTTGCAGGGTGTGAAAATGCTGTGCACCAATGCAGAGGGTGCCACCTTGAAAGGCTGCAATTTTGAGGATCCAGCTGGGCTCAAGGCCAATTTGGAAGGTGTGTGTGAGAAGTAAAACTCATTCATATATAGGCTGCTTCTTATAAAGCAAGCTGACCTATATTTCCAAAACATTATGATGCCAAAAATGGTCTGTAATGTGTGGCAGTGCTGTAACTGATGTTCTCCCAGGTGCCAACTTGAAAGGAGTTGACATGGAGGGCAGTCAGATGACTGGCATCAATCTCCGGGTGGCCACCCTGAAGAATGCCAAGCTGAAGAACTGTAACCTACGAGGGGCCACACTTGCAGGGACAGACCTTGAGGTGAGGGAACCTTATTGAAAAATACTTTAAATACCTAAATAAAAAAACATGAATGGTTATTTTGTACTGGTCAGTGATACAAATCTGAATTTAATCTTAATTTAGAACAAAAAATAATTGGAGAACAGGAAGCGAAATTGTTGGGCAGGGATCCCTTTGCATGCATGTAAATGGTTATCATCGTAAAAAAATTGATACCATGTGTACACATCTGGGAGACATATTTTATGGGTTATTTGCGCATCTGGAGTTGATATGAGGTTGAGATGGTTTGATGTCAAATTAGTCATTAATCAAAATACCAACCATTGTTTTTGCCATAAATTGCTGGTAAGCAGAGGAATGTGGATTGCACGCGACTGGATTAGTCTTCTTTAGTGTGTGGTCCCTTGTTTCTCAGTTGTCACTCAATAGTATAAAAGGCCATCAATGTGATGCCCCCCTTTCCATTGTCTGAAACCTGACTACCTGAAAGTAGTTATGGCAGTGCCAACACTGTTTTTTTATGAGGACTGAAAATCAGATAGTTTTATAATTAATACATGCACAATTCAGTGTAGTTATTTGCAGCTCGGTTCTGATGGATACATGTTAAAGTTAGTTTATAAAACACTAATATGTAATATTATAATCTAAAGAAAAAAATAAATAGTCTCTTCTTTTCTATAGCTTGCAATATATAGTGCAAAAATGCATTCATTATAAGATGAACTTCAAGTGTGTAGCTGTTATGCAAGAGAGAACTTTTCCAAGACTGTTATCTATTATGCAGATTGTTCTGTGTTATTAGTCTCTAGAGCTGAGTTGCACACTTTGGGGACTGAAAAAAAAAAAATTCTGCTTTTCACACATTCTTCCCTCCGTCCCTCTGACAGAACTGTGACCTGTCCGGCTGTGACCTTCAGGAGGCTAATCTGCGGGGCTCCAACGTGAAGGGGGCCATCTTTGAGGAGATGCTGACTCCACTGCACATGTCCCAGAGTGTCCGATAGACAGTTTCCCTCCCCTCTCTCCACAGGCTCTCTCTCTCTCTCTCTCTCTCTCTCTCTCTCTCTCTCTCTCTCTCTCGAGCAGAGGTGAGTGAAGCTGGACAGTACACTGGGCTAGGCCGCTTATTCAGAGCACTGACTGACTGTTACTCTGCTGTTCATGTAAAGATGTGCACAGTCTACTCCCAGAACAAACTTCTACTGATTCTGCTTAAGAACTTGTCCTTGATGACTTCGTTATTGTCTCTCTAGTTTTTGCACTGATCTGAATGGTTATGTCTAGATTATCATTGCATGTTGTCCTTCTCAGATGCAATCAGAATACTGTACATTTGTCCATGGGGAATTCTGATCTCCAGATATTTCCACAAACAAAGGAGCTTGTGTCATAAGCTTGTACCTGAATGTGAAGTTGTATTATATATGCAGCTGTCTTTTCACTGTGTCCCGTGTTGAAATATTCAAAGCTTTTATAAACATCACTGCAGGATTGTGATAATAGTGAATAATCATGTGCTCTGTCTCTTTGGTAATGAATCAGCCTTTTTTGTGCATTGTCTTGCTATTTTAGTGTTCAGGTGTATTATATTGTCTGTGTTTTTATGTAGACAAACCAAAAATGGGTATAGGTGCAAACATACTGTATTTTGTACTTTATTACAATGAATGTTTCAGAGAAAAATAAAGGCACATTTAAACATACGTTTTTCACAGTAGATGTTTGACTCTAGCAGGGCCTCAACAAAACGCTGTGTAATTCTCACACTTAAGAAGTGGTTTACCATAAATAACAACTAAGTGGTCAACTAAGCAGAAACGGCCACACTAGTGACACTTTTGTTCATTTCATCAGTGGGACCAAAGTGTAACATCAGCTGCATTTAACTCTGAGCTACGCCCATTTTGCTGTAGCCTACACCCTACATCCTCTTTAGTATTTTGAGTTCCTCATTTATAGCCTGCTTACTCTTATGTCACATTTATTTGTATTGTTGCTGGTAGGTGGAAATATCTGAATGTATGACCAGCAGGGGGCAGCAGAATCTGTGTTTTCTGTAGGAGCACCAGCAGGCAGCCAGGTTCTATCTGAAAAGCAGATGTGGAGCACACCTTGGGTGTAGGATCTGTCAAAGGCATCCGGGTCACTAGTTCAACATGGACGATAACTACTGTAGCAGACCGTGAACCCTGTTTGCCAGGATGTGCTGCCAAGGGTGATTGATTGGCCAGACCGCATGCAAAAAAAGATCTAGGTGGACAGATGACCACTTCAACAAGTATAGGGAAAAGGGAAAGTATTGGGAAAGCCTTCATTTCTATGTTTGAAAAGCACATCCCATCCAACAACATAAGTACTACTTTGCTTGGACATGTAATGGATATTCTGAAAATTTTCATGATGACTAGCACTGTATTTGTATTGTAAGTAAGTAAGTAAATGTAATTTATAAAGCACATTGTAACACAGCATAAACTGACCAAAGTGCTGTACAGTGGATAACTAAAGATAAAGACTAAGACAAATAATACAGAAAAACACACTGGACCAATAGTCATAAAAACATAAATAAAAAGAAACCGTCAATATCAGTGCCAGAATCAATGCCAGAAGATTGTTAAGGTGATGCAAGTACTGTAAGTGAGTGTGTGTGTGTGTGTGTGTGTAAAAGGGAGTGTGTGGGGTGGGGGGGCACTCTGTCACACAACTCATAAAACACTGTGGCAGTGTCTGTTTTTGGTGGCGTTAACAGCCATCGCAAACAGATCTGTGGGTGTCAAAACAACAGGCCCCCGTGCAGGCCTCCGACGCCTCCTCCCCGAGGCCACTTCCTCCTCCAGCTGCACCTATGGCAGCTGCCTGCCTGCCCGCCCGCCTTCCCCGCGGCTGAATCATTTTTACAGGCCTATTTGTTTTGGACGCGCTGCCGATGGCGCGGTGCAGACCATCTCCTCGGAGCACTTCATCTGAATCATTTATTACTATTTCCTGTGCCGGGCCCAGTCAGCCCAGAAAGATGTACTGCTGCTGCTGCTGCTGCAGCCCACCACATCTGCCTCCTCGGCACTGGGACAGGGGCCAGAGGAAGCCACTGTGGCTCTGCCCCTCCACCTCTCCATCTCTCTATATATCGCCACCTCTCTCTGTTTCTATCTCTCTCTTCACCTTTCCATCTATCTTTCTGTCTCTCTCTCTCCACCTCTCTCTCTTTCAATGCCTCTATCTTTCTGTCTCTCTCTCCACCTCACTCTCAATGCCTCTCTCTCTCTTTCTCTCTCTCTCTGACAGCTGGTGCTCTAACCAACTCTGCCCCCATCCCCAGGATACCACAAGGCTGGTCAGTGTAGCAAGGCACTTGTTATTTCAGGTGGTAACCACAGAGGGTGATTGCAGTGACACCGAGTTTGTTTTGACAAGATAAGGTGTTAATTTGGGGTTTTGGTGGCTTGAGCTCTAATGGACATTTCAGGGGGTGAGAGAGTGATTGTCTGTGGATGTGTGGTTTTGCGCATTCCCTTTGTAAATGCATACTGTCATGCAACATGGAAGTATTCTAAGAATAGTGACGGTGTACAACTTGTTGATCAAATCACCAAAGTAAAAGGCTCACTGTAGATTATGTGCATCGAACTTCCTGTAGGCTCTGTCTGTACTCCCAGTCTAACTAACCATTCGCAACTTTTCAAAAATGAACCCAAAAATATATCCAAGAATTCAAGAAATCATGAGATAAAAGTCAGCGGTGACCCAAAAGAGCATATTGAGTTTACTCAAGATGATTGGTGGTGACATCCCATTTCTAAAGTTGATCATGGGGTTGTGAAATCATTTTGCATTTGTCAGTGTCTCAGAGTTTATAAACCTAACATTTTCCTCTGTTAAACAAAAAAAGACGAGGGGAAAGAAATCACCCACACTTCCGCCCACGCTCCCTCTCTCTCATTTCCTTGGCTCCTTGAGTCACCGCAGTGTGGGGAACTCTCTCTCTCCCTCTCTCTCTCCCTCTCTCTCTCTCTCTCTTTCTTTCTCAGAGCACGGGAAGAGCCTCAGTCACATTTCCCCAGCGCATGCACTGAGCACACACTCCATCCCAATCCAGCACAGCCCAGCTCAGTCCAGTGCAGCCCACCCCTGCTTCTCTCCACCCCCGCCCCGGCGGCGCACACGTGGCCCTCCTCCTCCTTCCTCCACCCACGGGCCTGCCAGCGTCCGGCCCGGGGACGCACTGCCCCAGGAACACTCCACTCCTTTCCTGTGGGACGCGGCGCGCTCCACCGCAGTGTTATTAGGCCTAATGGCCATCTGGCCCTGGTTAAAATGCTCCACGGGCTACAGTGGCCGCACAGAAAAGATGGAGATGCAGACATGTCTTAAAGGAGAAAGAGGGATACAGTAAGAGGGAGAAAGAGTGAGAGAAGGAGGGGGGGCAGAGAAATGGGGTGATTATCCACGTGAGCAGGCTGTATGTGTTTGCTGCTGAGCCTGTTACACAGCCGCACATTGGACTTCTTGTGTAACATGCTAACTGGTGTTTTATGGTTGTTACTATCGGTGATGGGCTCTGGTGTTGTGCTGTGTAAACCTTTATATGTTTACAGAGCATTCTGTCCTATATCACAGACCTGAAGTATACTCTCACATGAAGATTATACCCAAATGTAGTTACCTATAAAAACCATGACTCAGAAAGTAGCAGATGGCAGCATAGAGGTACTTCAAATGATTTCTCATGAAACCAGTTAAGTATAGATGCCTTTTTTGTCCTGTCAGGGAGAAGTGAAATCTGGAAATAGTGACTTTACAGGTGCAAAACTATAAGCAGGTTGGCTTTGAGAGGAATGCTATCAGGCTTCAAATGAATATAGTGAATGTAGTGAAGTTGAATGTTTTCTGTCACCCTTAAAAAAAAGATGGAAGGCTGTTATACTAAAATGCTAAGCTATCAATTAAGAACTATGACATAGTGTGTCAAACAGATGCACCACCTTCTGAACCCATGGAAACCCCAGGGCGGGCCCATAATTAGTCGGTGTCAGCCATGCTCAGCAGTCATCGTGGTGTTACTCATTTCAGTCCCAAAAATGGGAGAATGCAAAGCCAATGTTTCCAGGAAACGTGAAATTTGTCCAATGTGTATGGAAGCAATTCCTCCAACAGAAACTTGAGGTACATTCAGTTGTTGCCTTGACTTGATGATTCCTTGTAGGTGAATAGATAATGTTGGGCACCCTTTACATTAAAAATGCATTGTGAGGAACAAATGGGTTTGGAGCAAGAATAAAATACATGCAAAGAAGCAAAAGAACTGCATTCTTGTATGCACTACTGACAGTTTAAGTTCTGTTCGTTGGCCTGTCAGATGTATTTTTTTTTTACATTAATCTGACATTTCACACCACCCCACACACACACACACACCACTACCCCTTCCACCACCATGCACTGTAAACAAGACAGTGAATCGACGGTATACTATTTCACTTGTCCGTAAACATTCCACCACCAGACGAACACCTGAGCATTAGCAAATCTTCCCAGGTTTGACAGCATCACAATGGAGCTCAACAATGGTGGGCTTGTTCCATGGCAGCGGCCAGCCCAGCACCACTGCCTCATCTCTTTGTGATAATGGCTGTCAGAGAAGCTTTCAATAAAGTGGCCTGTTTCACGCTTGCAGCCTGCCTGCCTGCCTGCCTGCCTGCCTGTCTCCTGGCTGGCTTTGCCACACACTCTGAGAAAATTCATTGTGACACACACACACAGTGACACACATACACGCACACACAAACACACACGCACATACACATACACACACATACACAGGCCCACACAGGCACACACACACACACACACATAGCCGCATTTTACACACACACAGACACACACACACACACACAGGCACGCTCACTCACTCGCCCTGAATCACTCTGGGGAAATTCAACCAGGGCCCAGCTTTAATGAAAAACACCATAAACCCACCCTGAGTCGCTCTTATTGTGGCTACAGTTTTATGATTTACTAAATTTAACACAAACTAGTTTTTTCTTCTCCCCAGACCAATAAATTACCATGGATGAAAAAAGAAAGCCTGGCCCTGGATCCCATTCATTTCTGCAAAAAGTACCTTTACATCTGTAGTTTCTGGCTCTATGACTCCGTGAAGCATGTAAAAGAACATGCTATCCTCTCTCAACACTATTCATCTTCTCTGCATGGGTTTTTTCATCGTGTCATGCAGCCATAAACCAGTGAGAGTGTCTTTTGTGAGTTAGTGCTTTTACGTATTTGCCATGTTTTGTGGGTGTCTGATCAGCCTCACCCACAAAGCCGCACACATGTGTCCCAGGGGCCGGTGGCGAGCAGACGCCGAGGTGTGCCGGGGAGCTGGCTCTCTCCCTGGTGCCGCCTAGAGCCCTTCCAGCCTCTCCAGAGCATGAGGGGGGGGGGGGGGGGTTGGAGTCACATCTGGAGCTTGTGGCACCAGACGCCACACTAGCATACACACAGGAGGGGGTAGATCACAGATTGGGGTGGTGGGTGGTCAATTACACTCAAGAGAAACATGGACACTCCGGTACATTGGGATGTTTTAGTCTCTGTGGTGCTAAGCTTGCATGAAATATTCAGTCCCATTTCCCCACTCACATTTCCTCCTTCTTGTTTCATTTGCTGGGGCGTAGAGGAGCCTCTTTGTAAATACACAAATCTTCTCATCTGACAGGCCTTGTCGAGCCATCTCCCACCAGCCCACAGCAAAGCCTCTACGTGCAACAGACCGGCACGCTCCCTCTATCATTTATACCCATAACAGATCTGCCTCAGTGGAAGCAATGGAGGTTATTGATGTGGGAACCAGCATGTTTATTTCATCTCTATCGTGTGCATAATGAGGGGATATCATAACAAGGACTGATTTTTGCATTTGGCTGTTGCAAAACTACTGAACTACTGTGGGTTCACAGCATTTAAGATCAAACAGCACATACTATTTTTGCCCTGCCACTATGCACCTTGAATTTCCCCTGGGGATCAATAAAGTATCTATCTATCTATCTATCTATGCAACTATCTGCACAGAATAACATCTTTCTTATTTTGAAGTCTTTAGGCTCAGCAATGAAATAGTTTTATCACAATTGCATGAGTATGTACGGCACTAGATGTATACTAGGTTGTGTCAACGCTATTTATAGATTATAGATTAAGCTCTGTGTCTGAATCATTTAAAGCAACCATCAGCAGCCATAGGGACTTCCGTTCATTCCCCTTAGGGGTGTGGGGTGGGGGGCGGAGAGGACATAGCGGCTGTTTATGCCCAGGAAGGACTGTGGCGTATTTGTTTGTCTCAAGCTCCCTCAGAGAAGCGGGTCCGCTCCTTGAACAATAAACATTGTTGATTGCCTGTAAAAAACGGGGGCCCTGGTCCCCGAGCCCCAGCAATTTGGAGGTGCCCAGCGGTCTGCCCATGTGCCCACAAGGCCCTGCTGCAATCTGTCACTGAAGCTAAACAGGGATTCTGCGCAGTGGCCCTTTAATCCAAACTGCTCATAGGCTTTTTAAATCTTGCTATATGGACTATTATGACTATTACGATGAACAATTTGCAACACTTGATTAAGGGGTGTGTTCTTCACTCCCTGATATTATGCATTTTGCATGGTATTATGCATGACAGATCACGGGCGAGGCCAAATGGGACACCCTATATCACGTGTTTATATGTGTATGTACGTGTTTGCATGCAACAGGATGTGTAGAAAAGAGCAAAGTGACCACTGCAGTACAATAGTTTATGATTGCACCCACACACACACTGCACATATTGTAGAGTGATTTTATTTCATTGTCTTCATGAGCTCAAGAGCATGTACAGGTGCTGTATTCGTTTGTGAGCTGCAAGGTTCATTAGGCACCTCCTGGTGTGTTAGCGGTGAAATGTGAGAGCTATAGACAAGAGTGTAAGACTGAATTCTTTTCTGAATTCTGAATTCTGAGTTCTGAATGTACTCTCTGTTTTCAGTATCAAATATAATGAGTTTTTAGCAGCAGCTGTCTGCTGAAGCCCCGCTCCCCAGACAGGGACAGATGGACACGCTGTGCTCCTGTCAGTGGCTGATGGTTGAATACCAGCCCCAGCAGGATCCGACCGACCCGGCTCGCCGCAGGCCGGAGGGAGAGTTAAAAATACGGACTCATGGACAGCTCCATGGGCACGCCACTCTGCTCCTCCAGCTGCGCTTCAAGTGTTGCACATCCAGCAACCACAGACCCAGACCCTGAGGCTGACCCAGCCCTACCCAGCCCAGCCCAGCACAGAGGCCTCAGCCCTCAGCCCTCAATGCTGGCCCTATTCGAGCCTCCCCACCCTGAACGTGGCAGGCAGGGCAGGACCTCAAACCCAGGCAGAGCCCCATCTCATGCCTCCAGCTCGTTCAAAAGAGAGAGAATGACACATGGAATGAAGACAGTGTTGACGACCAGCAGTGTCAGGCAAGGTGCCGTCCACTGCTCAGATCCCATGGAGGCACAGATGTATTTGAACACTGGAAACACTCAGTCAGCAACTTTGCATGCCAGTTTGGAACGATTTTTGGCAAACTGCAGTAAATGTTCCCATGACTGCATGAGCACCCGACACATGACCTCGGCACAGCTGAAGGCCCTGACTTACTGTGGACCAAACAAGATCATCCAAGTTGCAGTCGTGTCTTCGGTCTGATTTCAAAAGTGCTGCAACCTCAGACCGACATGCCTATACACCCTTTGTTCTTTAAGGTCGTCATTTTGTTTACTGGTGAACCACATGGGATTATGAATATGCAGCAATGTGCGACAGGGGAAGCGTGTTATTTCCAGGAGATTTGCGACCCCGCTGAACTTTTCAGGGTAATGATAGACTCTTGGTGGAGAATTGAGCAGAAAATACATGGCAGTACTTGCTATTTAAAGGGAGACCCTGAATGCGGTGGCGATGCATTCTCACATGATCTGCCAGCGCACAGTGTGCATCTCTCTGTGTGTGGTATGGGTTGGATAACCAAGACGATAGTCGATGTTAGTGGTTCTACACGCTTGCAGTGGAGTCTCTCTGGACGTTCCCTTGACTAAGGAGAAAGCAGAGGAAGACTCCCACTGTGCTGAGTATATGGAAAGCTTAGACTCACTTAGACTACAAATTGACATCAGTGGCATCATTTCTTGACAATGTGTAAAAGAGTGCATACCACATTCATGAGACAATTAATTGGAGGAGACAATTGCACTGGAGACTGGAGGAGAAAATAGTTATAAAATAAAGATGGAAAATTGGCCAAGGAATATCTCCAGTCACTTGACATTCCATTATATTGCAACACTGATTTTCACAGAAAGTAAAGGGGCCACCTCATGGTAACCTTTTGCAGACACACACACACACACACACACACACACACACACACACACACTGGTCCAGAAAAGCAACTGTTGCATCAAAGAATTTATAACCACATGCTCTCATTGATTGTATGATTGCACTATGTGTGGTATGCAGGCATTGTACAACTGGGGCCCCATATCCAGTATTCACAGAATCATCACATATCCAGTTCATAACAACAATTAAATTAGATATAGTCACCTACAAATGAAACAGAGGGTGCTTGTTTTATTGAGCAGGTCTTGCATAGAAGCCATAATAAGGCCATATCTGTGTATTATTTGAAATTTTAGGCTATGGTATGTTTATTTTTTCTTCACACAGGATGTTAGTGTGCCGTGGGACATTTTGAGTGTCAAAAGTGTGCCGTGGCACAAAAAAGGTTGAAAAACACTGCTCTAACGGCACATGATATTGGCATAACTGAATTTATGTAGCCTCTGAATATTCCTAACTCCCTGTGCTTTCATATTTTCTTGTTCAATAGTTTGAATCCTGTGACTACAGGGGTTGGTTGGAAGAAGATGGTATTCTCATTAAATGATACCTAAATAAAGCACTGCTGCTCCAGGGCATGCCACGTTATAAAAATGACAGGGAGAAAACCATCAAACTGGCCTACCCAGGTTCATCCACAAGTAATGTCTGTGAAAGTTAGTTTTGGATCCCAGCCTTAAGAAGCATAGAGACCTTTAAAATAAACACTAACACCATCTTTGCCTGCAGTTATATGTTATAGCAAGTCAAAGCACATATGAATACCTTGGCTTCATAAGCACTGTACCTTTTTGAAAGGATATCAAACTTGAATCAATCACCAACCACCATGACACTTACCACAAGGCTATTTCTTGCTTTTGGTGGAATCTATGTCTTCAGAGTATACTTGAATTCAACACTGCACAGCTCTTCACCATTTTCCATGACACATTCATGATTGAGTTCATCCTCATCATACCGTTTTTCCCTGTTATACCCTGATTTTCAAACGCACACACATTAAGCGAGGCTTGGGACTGTGGTGTGCCCATCACCTCAGCCCTCTGTCTTTTATTATTTGCCCATTTGGCCTTCTGTGTTTGAGCGCAGAGGTCTATTTTAAAACTGTCTGAATGATCCCTCATGGTGAATCAGAGCATTAAAAAAGTATTTACTAAGAGAACAAACGCAGTGGTTTCCATTAAAATAATGCCAAGAAAATAACTCAAGGAGGGGGGGTTTAAAAAAAAACATCCTCATCCTCATCTCCTCAAAAAACTGAGTTTAGTCCATCCGTGTAAAAAGCATGTTAGAGAGACCACAAGCCCAAGGAATCTTGATGCCATTTCATCTGGCAAACTTTATTTGGACAGAAAAGCCTGAATGTTCCAGTCTTTAGACGGCCCTAAAACCCACTTCCTTCTCAGGAAGTTCTAGTTAGGGCTCATCTGGATATTGTGCTGCTCAGAAAATGAGCCGTGGTCAGACAGCTCCAGCCTGGCCAGTGCGGAGGAATGGTGTGATGAGGTGGTGCATGCTCCGCTGCAGACATCTTTAAACGATTGTCACATTTAGAGTTTAGCAAATATGCTGATTACATGTGCTTGAAGTATGGAGACAGAGTGTTTGGAAATCCTAAGAAAATTGAAAACTGAAAAGTTCCTTGTTTGTTGCCACTTTCGTGACTGAATTGTTGTTGTTGTTGTTGTTGATGTTGTTGCTTATTTTTATACTGCATAACACAGGGCCCTGTTGTGGCACTTTCCACTTTCTCCATTGATATAATCATAGGGGTCAGGCATTCTGTTTCTTCCATTCTGTTATTTTATTTCATCAAAAACGGATTTGCCACAACATTCGGTAACACTTTACTTGACAGTATCGACATAAGAGTGACATGACACTGTCATGAACACATGACACTGTCATGACACATGAACCCTAACCCTAATCCTAACCTCTAACCTCTAACCTTAACCCTAACTCTAACCCTAAATCTAAATCTAACCTAACCCTAATCCTAACCCTAACTTGTTATGACAAAAAACGAATGACACTTTATAACAGAAGCGTTATGTCATAAACATTTATGACTTGTTTATGACAGATTCATAACACTTTCATGACAGTGTCATGTCACTCTTATGTCGATACTGTAAGTGTAACCCAAAATTCATATACCATACCTTTTATTTGTGATGGTTGGTATTAGCTACTTCGATATTTGAGACTTGAAGCTCTGTTTTTAGACCTTATCAGATATGCACTTTGAATGAAGAGGTTAAGTCCATGTCAAGCTGATCAATGTAGGTCACAGACATGATGTCACTCGTGGGTATGTGTGGCCCTACATTACCCCGAATTCGCCACACCAGTGGTTATATTTGTAGTGACACATGAACTCCCGGTGTGAGTTTAAAATCAAATCAAGCCGACCTGCTGTTTCTGTTCACAAATGATCAAAAGACATGATGATATCAACTGACACTGCCATCTTCAATTTATATCTGAAGATTAATATTAATAACAGATTGGGTTACTGAACGTTAATGGCTCCAAGCCTGCATATACGTTCTATTATCCTCACCGATGAAGATCAGAAGACATCAACTATAGCTTGATGTGAAGAACAAAGATGAAGGGAGCATCTGGACATCATCAACCCTCTCAACCTGTTATTTGTTAATGTTGTGAAGAGACACTTATTAGTATTTACCACAAAGCACATTATCATTCATTTCTGTGCCATTAATGTGTCCAGAGCTACACTGCTGAACAAATCCCACAGACAGTAGACATTACATCACAAGGGATAGAAAGAACATTTCAACAGTTTTCCTACACAAGGTCAGGATTTCCATGAATGAAAAGGCACATATTTATTTTTTTCTCTGGAAAAGGCAGCAATGGTAAAGCGTCTTTGTAAGCTGTGGTCTGGTCTTTGAAGTTAGTTTTCCCCTTTGTGTCATGCATGCACATTATTGTCTGATGTAGAGAAATTCACAGCTTTTCAGAGGAACATCTCTGACAGGATGGTTGATAATGATAATTTCGAGATTACAGATCTAGTCTGTGATGCCATGCAAGATTTGTATTCTTGGTACCACATCCAAGCACACATTTCGCACACATTTTAAAAACCCATTTGTAAACAGTCTTGTCCAGTGGTGGTCTGTTCAGGGTATATTCATATGGGGATCCTAACTCAAATGAATCATGGCCTGTCCTTATATTACCCACCCTTGACTTCATTTCTGTGGCAGAGAAGTCTCTCTTTCTTTGCTAATGCAAATGCACCCTGGGACACTATGTACCTCTGGAGGTACTGAGAAATAGGCAACCAGATACGTGTGTAAGGTAAAAAGTGGGCAGAGGTTGCAGAGAGGGGAGTTTATATATAGAGGTAGGAATTAAGACATCAAGGTTGCTCATTTCAGGGAAACCAGATAGGTGGAGGCCCAGACACAGATTGCAAGGGACTTCATTTATTGCCTGAAATGCCCACCTTGGCTTGGGTGTAAGTAAAGAGCAACAGGCTATAATTTGGCCGTCGTGTCCCAGAGTCTCACAGGATTTTCCTCTCAATTAGACCTTTAAGCCATACTACTCTTACTGGATGTTTTGGTTCTATAAGCACTTGACCCACTACAACTAATAATTCTGGTAAACGTTGTTTAATTGACCCAAATGTCATTTCTTCAGGGGACATAATTCTGAAAACCACAGTAGGTTGTCATTATTTAAGTGTATGTGCCAAAGAAGGTGTAAATTCAGGGTGATCAGCAAGAAAATAGTTGGGCTGCTGTACAGAACATGTAATACATAGAAAGACAAACTATTACAATACTGCAACATAGGCTACTGTTTGCATCTGTCCACTTTACAGCACTAACCTGTTTTCAGACAATGTTTTGCATAATAATTTGTCGACAATTTGCAAGAAATGGCTAAATCAAAAGCTGTTGCCAAATTAAAAGCTCTAACGTTAAATGCCACCATGGTTATAGAACTGCAGAATGCCACACAGAGTTGTGCTATCACAGTGAATATCAACAAGGTTATGATCATCTTTGCCTGATTAATAGTAATGTTACTTTCACTATATGATTTTACTGCATACACAAGTGCATTTAGGCTCCTGACAAAAACATTTGGCTACAAAATACATTTAGGCTAAAGATACAAATCATGTGTCAAGAGAGAGAAAGTTGTTCCCATGTGATCATGAGGTCACATTTCTGGTTTAGTGTGGGCGTCGTACATTAAAACAGCAGAAATGTGTCAGACAGAAAGAGAAAGCCAACAAAACAACACTGCTTGTGTGGTAGAAATAAACACGCAATCATCAATACTGGAACCATATGCTGAACACTCTTGATCTGGGACTTGGGTGTGAAGCAGATCTGAACATGGCATCTGGAAACTTCGCACACTGAGGTTTTTTTTTTTTCTGTTATCGTCTCATGCTGGTATTTCACAAGGAATAATCAAATGCAAAATGTTGTGTGTGTGCTTTTTTTTTCTCTCCTGGAGACAGATTGTAAACAGATGCTGTTCAATGACTTCAGTGACGGACGGGGAGACCCTTGTGTTTGGTGTCTTCTCCGTCATGACCTTCTGTCACTCCCTGTCTGTGCGGCTTTCTGCTTCTGCATTGGCTTAGTGGTCCTCCACCTCACTCCAATAGTATGCTGATGCCTGTCTCGTCTGTCTCGGGGGGACAGTATGCTAACATTTGTCAGATGTTGTCTGTCTCCAGAAAGCTGAAGGGGTGAGGCTGAAGGCCTGTCAAGTCCTCCACTGCCACACACACACACACACACACACACACACACACACACACACACACACACACACACACACACACACACACACACACACACACACACACACACACATGCTAGCCTGTATGCTGATGACGTCCAGGGGCCTCCTTCATAGGCCTAGGGGTCATGGGAGGATACGTGTAATAAACTTTCCACATTTGAAACCTTACCGATTAATCACTGAGGTTGACATGTTCCTCTTGGTCTGTGGCAAAGGAATAAAACTGTGAGAATTATAGTGGAGCTGGTAAAAAAGAGTTTTAAGGGTTTACATGTCACATTTCAACACACGCTCACGAAACCGGACCAAAAAAACTGTATATAAAAAGTGTGTGGCACAACACATGTGGTCTGGACAGTGAGTGGACATGCATGCACATGCATAGGTTTTCATACTGAGTCAACAGTGCAGCTGTCATAAAATGGAATTTCCCTCTATTTCGTCTTGTCTTTGATATTCTTAGCCCTTAATCTAGCTTCAAAGATTCTCAGGAGCATTCTTCCTCCTTGTAAATGTATCCCTCCTTATTGTAGCTTTCTGATGGGTGAGCAATTTTATATATGATGCATACTGCACACAGTTAATTCACAGTCTTCTGCATGGATCTTCAGCGCAGTTTTTCATTCGGATAATGAAATACATTTGATTTGTTTTTTGTTTTTGTTTTTTTAGACATGACCTAACCCAAAATTAAGTGAGTTTTTCCCTGAAGCATCGTCAGAGTTCCCTATTTCCACAGCAGTGATTTGAACTTCCCGGCTGTTGCATTGTAACTGATGGTAGATTGTGCTGGTTTCAATCAAGGCATCATGTCAGCCATTATGCCCCTAAATGCACTCAGCCTGCGCTTAAGGAAAATGTATTTTGGTGACAGATGGTGACTTGAACACCTCTCTACTCTTTCCAGAGCCCTAATGCTGCTGCTTGTGGTCACAGGGGCAAGTGCTCGGTCCAGAGTGGTAGTCTGGTATGGATGTCCCCATTCCTCCAGTTACTTCTCAACATTGCATCAGACTTTCTGTGTAATTGTTTTGTTATTTTATTTTGGCTTGCATCTGGGTGGGATGGGTTATATATACATAATATAATTTCAGAAGCATAACTAGCTTGCCAAGATGAACAAACAGCTTGTTATAAAAATTGAAATTAAACTCATAACGATGGCGTGCGGGTTGCTGCAGAGGAGCAAAACAAAGTTGTTGGAAAGCAAGAAAGACATTTCATTCTCTAAAATTAAACATCTGGGACAGAGGAGGGGAACCACACCAAAATGTCATGTCATCAGTGGTCAGTGTAAATTAGAGGACCTGGACTGTAAGCTGGATTTTCAGATGACGACAGTGATGTCCGATCCTCACCGTAGTGCTCCAGTTTGTAGACGGGCGAAGATCTAATCTCACCACACCCTGACACTCAAGACACGCAGACAGGTACTGACACCACTGTGGATGGCGAAATTAATCCCGCCAACAAAATGCTCCCATTGAAACAGCCATGGCTGCCCAAAGCCAAAAACAGATTACCGGTCTTGACACTCACACGTAAGGCCATACCATGGAAGGTGCAGTGGACTGACACTAAGGCATTGTCTGGGGCTTGGGAGAATCCTGAGGGCATATTTCAATTTCAGAATACCAAGCTTCTTTTCACCCATGCTATGGTTTCAGTCTTGACCTTATATTTATGCCAAGAAGGTGCACTTACACTTGTGCAGATTTATAAGCAAATAAATGTCTTAGTATAGAAAATGAGAGACTATTCAACAATGCAACACAACTATATTACCTGTGTTTATGGTATTTTCCTTAAATAACATGATCACCCCTCAAGTGGTCTTGGTACTGTTGCATAAAATCTGTAGTCAATGTCACTGTTACCTTGAAATTGAGTTATACTTGTTTGGACATCAGTGTTGTAGGCCAACATAGCTGCACTCAGCTGCATGAGCCAATAAATGTCCCTGAGCTGCTCTTGAAATGGAGAGTGGGAGCTTGTCCAAAGTTGTAGAGTTACAGGCATTATTGATTTCAGGAAATCGAGAGGAAAAAGCCCTTATAATTGCTTTACACTGTCTCCATAAACATGGGAATGTAAATAAACTGTAAATAAAGGGCCTTTGTAACCAAGATCCACAGGAACTTGATTATTATTTTCACATAATGTGTCATCACTTGGGATTATTGCTGAAGTAAGTAGTATAATGTACCAAGTGTAGAGGATATACATGTTGCATTCATTTTCATTGTGAATAAGCTGATGTTTAGACCCCTTTCCTTCAAGATTACTTCCAGCTTGTTCAAAACCAGAACTTACTCCACTGTTGTTGACCATCTGGGCATGACCAATAAGAACCAGAACTTGGACTTAACTGTGTCAAGCCAAGAGTGTCATTTATGCTAAATCGTAACAAAGGTAATTTTTTATTATTTTTTTATTATGAATTTCTATTAAGTAATGCAGGCAACTTTACTTATGTATAGATTTCAGCAGTTTAGAGCACAAAATACCATTGTGTGGCTGCTTCTCTGTCAAGTCTTGATCCTTTCTCACATGCAATTAATAGCTCACACGTGCAGTTTTCTCAAAGGACACAGTGTAATTGGGGCCAGAGATTTCTCAAATGTTCATGCCATTAACACAAAATCATGCTGAGGGCCTCCCAATAACTCCCCACCCCCATGCACAGCCTGTCAGAGCAACAGCAAAGCTGATCTGCAGATGTGAACGACTGGCGTCTCCCAAACAGCCGACTAGGAGCTTTTTTGCCTTCAAAGACGTCCATTTACCACATCAAACTCTATATAAAAAAACAGGTGGCTTACTTACTGTGTAGTGTGGATTTAGGAAAGATTATTTTACCAGACAATCAGACCTTGTCAAGTGTCGTGGCAGTGTTAAATAATGTTTGCATAAATTACTTTTCAAATTGCGACTTGAGTTAAGAGCAATGCAATCCTGCTAGCTGCCCTGTCATTAACCAGGGTGGCTGGTACTCCTGGCACCTGATATCTCCTTCCTTAAGTTCAGGTGACTTGACTGCGCCATTTGTCCTGGGTTTCACATGCTCACCTCAGGATTCTCTGTATCAAGTTGTAAACATGAGCTGCTGAAACTGGAGGAAGTCAAATACACTCATACAGGAGGTTGGCGGGGGAGCGTTATCAGACCCCTATTAGGGCTTTCAGATATGTCAGTCATGGTGATAGGGTTTGCACTGGAAGCCATTTAATGCACAGAAACAATAAATTTGCTTTGAGCTAATCTTTCTGTAACTGATTAGATCACATCTATTTTTGCCGCTACTTTGAACTTGTAATGTTGTTTTCCTCCATGGAGCACAATTGTTCACTCCAATAGTGGTCCCAATATGAAAACAACCCATATGAAGTCTGACTTCCTAAACCAGGGGGACTTTCTTGTAAGCTACATTTTCTGATAATGACAGTTCTCTTTGCAATTGTAGACCATAAAAATAGATGTTTTTATTCATGCACTTTATTAGCTTCCATACATAATATGTTCAATTTACAGAAGCAGGCCTGTCGTAATGTCTTTTAGTGTAGTGGTAAACTGCTGTGTTATAGGCATTAGTAGAATTATCTTCAGTATACAAAATGTAGCCTAGTATTAGCCTGCAGGATGGTTTTAGAATACTCAAACATGCTTTCAAAAGCAATGGATTCACTGTTTCCTACAACAGGCTATCATTTACATGGTTAAACCCTCTTTTCAGATGCAAGTCTGGTTATGGGTTTCAAACCCATGTTAAGGGGAACTGTTTTTATTTAGGGAAAGAGGAGCCTCGCAATTATTGTCAACAATTGGGTTATGTGCCACTTAGGGGATATTGATGAATCCAATTATCTAATAAGAGCACAGTCAACTAATTATCCTTAATGCACCTTTTAGTGTTTTTGCGGTTCATAATTTTAACTCCGCAAAAGCATCGGCATCAATTTACTAGAAACTGTGGGCCAGTCTAATTGTTTTATCGATGTTTAGTAACCAAACGGGGTCAGGCAACATCATAATGGGTCAGACTTTCTAGTATTTGATGGAAATTATTCCATCCTTGCCTTGTCTCTCCAAGATGTCCGACTGTTCTTAACTTAAATAATAGAATAAAAAAATAATGTTAGAATATGCAATCGATACGTTAGCATAAATGTTAACTTATTTAATTTTCATTAATTAATTAATTATTATATAATAATTAATAAATAAGTATTATCATGACATCCGTTTATGATTGTTTTTTAATCATATGTGTGTTTACATTGGAGACAACATACCTATTCAGATGGCTGGGTAGGCCGACTGTCGCTTAGATGGGGGCGAGAGGGCCAGGTTAAAACTTTTTGAACTCTTTCAAGTGGGAGGTTTCTTCGTGCAGGCTAACAGCAGCGCTCTTCAGTGTACCAACCACACGGTACATGAGGCAGGATAGAAACACAACGAAGGACTGAAAGCGGAGAGAAGCTGGAAGACAAGCAATCGGTTGCTACACTTTTCATTTTCCAACATATGAGCGTGCGTGCTGGAAAGTTGTTTAGCGAAAGAGACAGACCTTAGCCTTATTAAGAAAAAAAATAACTTTTTGGTCTGTTTAGAGGGGGAACACGTCGCCATCCCCCTTCCGAAACAATAAAGCAGAGTTTCCCACGGTTTTGTTAAGATCAGGTTCGTCGAAATGCGCATAGTTCAGTTTAATGCTAATTTATGCTGTTTTATTATCTAGTTAAGCAACCATTTTGCTTTGTTAGTTTACTTAATAAGGGGCATTCACGAGTGATGTTTGAACGGTGACTTTAGATTTCACTCCGCACAACTCGATTTTCGTTCTATGGACATTCCTGGACGCATTGTGGCGCCCAGCTTCTGCCACTCAAACTATTGGAGGATTTAGGATCTGCAGCACTTCACAAAAACGCACAACGTTACCCCACTTTGCTGACAGTAAATATACGTGGAATAGGCTAATCGGGTAAGTTCGTCTGCTGTTATGTTCATCTTGCAACCATGCTGGGTTTACTGTTACAAACATTTCTTATCGAATAACGTTAGGCTAGCCTACCTTTAAAAGGTGGGCCAGAGCTGATGTGATTTCTTGCTGTAGGCTACCAGTCTTGCATTTGTTCGCCTTTTCTTCCTCGAATAAAAAATTACACTGAAGATTTACCTTACATCAATATCAGAAATCCAATGTTACTCTGTGTAGACTGCATAGTTTTTTTTCCCAATTCGCCCTGAGATTCATCCAATCCATATAGCCTACCCAGTGAATGCAAATAAACGTTGTAGTTACTATGTAACTAGTGTAGGCTACTAGTATTACATTAGTTGACTAATGGAGATACATTGTATCCTACACCAACTCCCAGTTTGTTTCCGAATGTGTTGCTTATCTTTGACTCTATCAGGTTGTAATGAAATAGCATAATGAACCATTTTGGTCACTGGTAGTTTTAGGGTGTGAATGTCTGCTGCATGCGGTCCCAGCGGTTTCCTCCACATAAACATCAGAATTCATATAGAGGCGGTTTATGAATTCAACCAGCTGGTGATTCTAGAATGTGCTCCGAGTATCCCCACACAAGATTGAGCTTTTAAAAACTACACATAAAATCCACATTTTGTCGCAAACTACACCACTTGCCATCAGTGTTAGCCCATCTGTGGAGAGTTTGATTTGGTATGAAGTTAACGGTTCTCTAATTTGAGCCTATAGTCCAATTATTGCTCCTTTAATCAGTTGTTCGAAATGAATTATTAACCTCGGTCAGGTCTCCTCGCAGCTTGAGGAATGGCATTAGAATACCTCATTGTTTTGGCATGTGGTTATTTTGCATACCAATGTAAATGAAAATGGCCCTTCGGCCTTCGTGACGTTTTAAATATGCGAGGGTTGTTGATAGGTTTAGGTGCCTTGATGTTTTGGAGGAAAAAAAACAGAGAAGTTGTAGTATAACTATAGTTTGGAAAACTATGTAATTTCACTATCATGGTAGGCCTATATGCAGCCTAACATCTTGTATCTCTCAATACTCAATGCAGTTCACATAGGCTATGTCAGTGTTCAGTGTTCCACAGGTCAGAGTTCAGTGTTCCAGAGGTCTAAAACTTAAATTCAATTCTCTACTGGTGTTTATAATGTTTAAAATACTCATCTTGGGGTGCTTACCTCTATTCAGGAGTATTTTCCCCACTGACACAGGTTGATTGATATTTTCCATGCAGTGTTGCTGCACAGAGAACGGACTAAACTATCTAAATATAGGAATGACTTTGAGTTTTGGTGGACTTAATCATTTGGGACTAGTGATTTAGTAGGCAGCGTTCTCTCTTTGTCTCTAGAGCTCCAGCAGCCTCAGGTGAAAGTGTTGGCACAAGCCCCAGGCCGTTTCAGCACTGCTCAGTCTGTGAGTTATAGCTAAGTGGCATACCCTTCCTTGGCATCTGGAGGAAGGCCAAATTGAATGACTAACTTTGCCTTGCGCTGAAAGAGGATCCCGCTCGGTTTCTGCACCTGGTCAGGCTGTGTTGCTCTCCACCATTTCTCCGTCAACCCCCTCCCCTTCCCCAGAGCAGCCACTGTGACTACCTCTGCCGGTTCCTGGGAGTGCTGATTCCCGCTAATGCTGCCTCCGTGTCATTTTCTGGGCTCTGATAAGAGCAGTGGAATGGGATGCCATTCCTGGGCAAGCTCAGGGAGTTGGCTGTGTAGCTCCAAGAAGGCTCTCTTGCTTCTGGTGAGAGAGAGAAGACATCTCTAACCTCATTTGGGTCACTGGAATAGTCATTGGTTATTGTTCATAATGGGTTTTTGTAGATGATGTATGCATCAGCTGCCATTTATATGTTTACATTTGTACCTGTTTATATTAGCAACACAATGTGTTGTTGATTATTCCCAGAACAGACCACAACTATAGAATAAAATGCCTGTTGAAAATGCCAGTTGTATGTACATTAACATTGAAATTTAGACTGAGCCTGTTTGAGCGATTGTTCATAATAGTTCTGAGGAGTTCAACTCCCCAACAAAAGGACGGGGCCTTAAGCCTGGAGGTGCCACTTCATGGGTGGGTTGAGGGGACTTCCGTGGGAATCTTAGCAGCTACAGGTGAAAGGCGCCTGGATGAATTATCATCACAGACGAGGAGGAGGAGGATGGATGAGGTGGGGAGAGACTAAGACTGAGTAGAGACAGGGTCCCTGTCTCGGAAAACAAACACAGAGCTGAGGAATGTCATGCATGGATGCAGGAGCTCAGTAATTAAGAGCAAGGGTTCAGCTCACAGGGGGGTAGAGAGTCGACCCAAACCTTTAATTATCACAAAGGGCTTATTCACTGGCTTTACCCCCAGCTACCCCCACCAAAGCCTAGGTAGGAAGAAGAGGATTCAGTGTGCCTGGGTGGTAAATATTTAGCCAAATATAAGCCTAACATACCTATTGTTTTCATAGTGACTAGTGTTTTGCACACCATTTGGCATGCAGTGTTGTAACCTCTCACTTGTGCTTGTCAAATTTCATCAACCTGTAAACTTCTCTTGGTGGTGTAAGCAGTTCAACTTTCTCCATTACAGAATTTCTCCTCTCTGGTCTGTTAGATTATTCAATATTTCAGTCATTGTCTCAGTGTAATGTCCCTCAAATCTTGGACAGATAACTATTCACTTCTGGCTTGAGATATGTAGTAAAACAAGCAGTAAAACTTTCGGTATCCATAGTTGTGAGGTAGCTCCTGTGGTATTTTCCACCTCACAGGTAATAGACTTTGACAGAGCTGTACAGGTGTTGCTGACTGTGTTACCATGACGGCAGGAGTGGGAGGCCTACTTTGAGTCATGAGCATGTGTGTGTGTGTGTGTGTGTGCGTGTGCGTGTGCGTGTGCGCGCGCGTGAGTGTCTGTGTGTAGGTGTAGGTGTGTAGGTGAGGCTCTCTGGAAAGGAAGTTCAGGAAAGACGGAATCTCATTCCGAGAAGAAACATTGAGGGCTGTGAGTCGAAAAGTTGAATCTGCTTCCCAAAAACGGCAGCCATCTGTGGGGGTTCATGGGACAAGGCCAGTCGCGAATGAAAAAAAAAAATATTCCTATTCGCAAATGCTGGGCACAGGCACTCCTCTGCTAATCCCTCGTGTATGATAGAGAAATGAATCATCTTCCAGAAAGATCTCGGCATTCTCTCCTGCTGACACACCCATCATGCAAGGTCACACTGGTGTTAAAACATAGGGACTGTGTGTGTGTGTGTGAGTGAGTGAGAGAGAGAAATCTGTATGTGTGGCCATGCAACTATTTGTGAGACACATAATTTGAATGTACATTTGGGAGAGGTAAACAAATCAAGGCAAGAATGAATCTAATGTCTGATTGACCTCAGGCTTGTTTGCTAAATCATTTATTGCCATTCCCATAACTTTGCTTAATGCAGTCTCGCTTTTGTAGAGTCTATTTTAATATTTCTTGTGTTGCCAGAAATGCATATAAGGTGCTGAGATTTCTCACAGGAAAGTCACTGCAGTAACTTTTGTTTTCATAAATCTTTGTGGAGGCTCTCATTAATTTAAGAGATTTTTAAAGTTTACTGCTGGAGAGAGTTATAGGCTCCCTCAATGAAGTGAACTGCATTAATGATATCTTCATAAACCTGATGCACGTGGCCGCTCGGCATTTTTCATTTAAGGGTCGGAGCCTGCATCGGCGTTTTTATCGCTTTGCAGGAAAAACCCTGAAGGACGAAGACCTATAGTGTGATGAACACTTTGCCGTTTAGGCCGTAAAATCAGGCCCCAATAATGTATGGACACGCTTCATTCATCACTTTTACGAGTCCAATCTCAACACAGTCTTGATATCACAGCAGAGAAAGAGGAAGTGTATTTTTCCCCCTCTCTCTTGCCGTCCAGAAGCAGCAGGGGACAGGCTGAGGCCAAAACATGATAGGACATGAAGACGTATGTCAATTAGACCATGTCCCCATGGAGAGCTGACCTGAGGGTCCAGAATCTTTTTACAGCCTTATAGACTTTGAGTAGCCAAGCGCCATGCAGTGCCCTGACAGGAGTTCTGCCTGTTTTAGCCCTGGCCACAGGCATGCTCTTGGTGAGAGGACATCAGAATCAAGAGCCAAGCTCATATATTTGGCTAAATAGAGGAGAAAACTGGAAATATAAAAAGCTTCTGCATTCATGCTCATTTTCCTAAAGAGATTTAGTTTTCTTCCACATGGATTTGAGAGGCAAGACAATCTAATATGTGAAACATATTGTTTTAGATATAGTATATATATAGGTATTGAAGGAGAACTTATGGAAGGGATACAAGTTGGTCAGATGCCAGTCAGCAACACTGCCCTTATTTTAGAAAGCATAACAAATGGATATAATTGGAGTTCTGTGTGTTGCTTTCTCTCAGGGGAGTTTGGAGAGGCAGGGAACAAGTGGGAGCAAATGGTCATTTGCCTAATGGTCGGAGGAGGGTGGCATTAAAAACAACTCTGGGATGGCCAGCCCTTTGTTGTGGGACGTTTGGCTGGGTCTGAGGCGTTGTTGGCCTCCGAGAGGAAACAAGTGACAAGTGGCAATCCCTGGGGGGGATAACATTAACAGATGTGTGCTTCACACTTCATAGACCACCTCTCAACACCTCCTCACAGCTGCTCTTAGCCGTACCGCTAACAGCTATTGCTCTATGAGCTTCCCCCTAAGGAGGTCTACTTATTTTCAAGCTCTTTCAGGCAGAATAGAAATAAACTTCTACAAGTAAATAACTCCTTAAAAAGTGTTCTTTGTGAAAAAGGTTGGTGATGCCTGTAACCACATCTATTTTTCTATTACCGGCGAGAGTGTTTTTATACACTGTGAATTGAATTCACTTCTGGGTCCAGCCCTTGTGTGTATGTTTTGGAAAGATGCACTGTAAAAACTCATTAATCTTCTTCGGCTTTAATAAGCACTGAAAGGGACTGTGGTTTAAGGGGAAGCATTAGTGCCCACCAGATGGAGTTTATAACGGGGTGGCTTTATGGTTTTAGCCAATCAGATAGATCTGGTCTTTGTACCAAGAGCTTTATGGATGGGGGGACTGCTGCTGCTGCTGTGGCTGCTGGTCGTCAGTGGACACGGTCAGGAGAAGACGCTCACTGCGGCTGTCTCAAGGAGTGGCTGAACAGACATGAACTGCACCCTAGTTATGAGTTATGGGAAATGGAAAAATGTAGCCTAAGATCAGCCAGCAGGCTTGATCCCAGGGTCAGTGGGTCAGCTGTCTGAGGGAACACAACCCTTCAAAATAAACGTTCACTGAACTCAATGTTAGTTTGGATATAAGCAGTTTGGATTCAATACATCATGAGAGGCAATGGGGGAAAAAAATAATCGGTCACTTTCAACCCACTCTTCTCCAAAGTCTAATGTTATGATGTGGTCTCTTTGGTTGTTTGATGCTTACATATTCTCTCCCCCTTGACAGGTAGCTCACCTGCAGCGGAGCACATGGCCTTGTGCTGATGCCCCCAGCTGTCTGTCTGAACACGTCGCCCGTGCCTTGCCTCTGCCAGTGGAATGGGCACCCACAGAATGCTGCTGTCATGGAGTCTGCTCCTCCTGTGGACCGTGCTGACCCAGCTGCCGACAGGGGCGCGAGCGAGACCGGCCGTCACCGATCAAGGTACCCACTGACGCATCCCTGCATGCCTAAGGCCTCAGCCACCTGTGGGTGTGTGTGTGTGTGTGTGTGGGCGGGGGGGGGAGGGTTTGTTCTGGTGCTCGTCTGTTACCTTTTGCCTGGAGTTTCTTCTTGTTTTCCTTGGGATTAGCCAGATGTGAATGTGTAGGACTTCCGTCTCTTTGAAAACCAGTGCATAAACACAAACACACACACACACACACACACACACACACACACACACACACACACACACACACACACACACACACACACACACAATTCAGCATAACAAGAGTTTGCGGGTGCTTCAGAAATGACGTCTTTGTTATCCTGCCTTCCCTGGCATCATTATTCCACTTTATGATTTGGTTAACATCCACTGTGTGGTTTAACCTTTTATTCTGCTGGATCAGAATCTGCTGGAAACTTGGAATTGGTGCTGTGATTTCATTATTCCACACACACAGCCCTCTTGTTTGTCTTTCCACTTGTATAAGATGACAGTATCTTTGTCAGCTCTTTCAATAAATTTGATCCAAACATTAATTTTCTCCAACAAGCTAGTGATGCTCAGATATTTGTTTGTTAAGCCAAGACTAGGACCCGTAATAGATATGGGTGTGTTTAATACTGAGCTGTGTCATATAAACATTAGTTTTATAATATAACATAGGCTCCAGATAATTTTCTTTGAGCATGGGGTTGCTTATGAGTGATTGATGGTCTGGCTCTCACTTGGAATGACTTAGGTCAAAAATGATATGGGGGTCGTTTGATGTGAAGCGAACAGAGGACCCCGTCTCCTATGGCAGCCATCTTGGCGTCTCGGCTCCTTCGGCTGTTGCCAGCTCTGTTTTGATGTGGAGTTAACTAGCATGGCTGGAACTCATCAGGCCCCTTTACGCTTTCACGTTCCAGATGCTAATGACTAGCAGTTTTTTTTTTTTTTTTTTTTTTCCTGCTCTCTCTCTCTTTTTGTCTCACACGTTCCTTGGCTTTTGTTGTTGTGCATGCTTTTCTTGAGAAGTTGGACAAGGCCTCTGTTTGCCTCCCGTGATGTATGAATTACACAGACTATGTAATCTTTGAACGATAGACTTGAAAGGATAAGCTCAGTATGTGAAAGCGTCTGGGTCTCAGATGAAATAAGACTTCAGATTATTTTGTGTGGATACACAGTGTATACCCTGCTCTTCCCATTTGACAAGAATTTTACAGTAATGCCTTTTCCACATCTCTGTCTGTTTTTTTTGTCTGAGCAATGCAGACACGATTAGCATTACACTGGTATTCCACAGTATGGTGGTAAGCGACCATAGTTCTCACATTCAGTCAAATGTAGTGTTCTCATTCAAATGGGAGGGTTAATCACTCCTAAGGATGTCTGGTGGGCCTGTAAGCACAGCCTAGCGAGGGTCGGCGTGGCTGAAATTGCTTGCAATTAAGAAACTTAAGCGAGTGCAATTGCCTAAACAAAGCCCAAGAGAATTATACCCTGCGCTTAAATATCCGTCTCAGGGGTAGCTCCCTCTGTCTGGGTTTGGAGGGTGCTTATGTCCTTATGTGCTCACACCTGTGTGTGTGTGTGTGTGTGTGTGTGTGTGTGTGTGTGTGTGTGTGTGTGTGTGTGTGTGTGTGTGTGTGTGTGTGTGTGTGTGTGTGTGTGTGTGTGTGTGTGTGTGTGAAAGTGTGTGTATGTGTGTGGGATAGCTGAAAGAAGGGCTTTATCATAAGTCAGTGATATGGAAGTGTAGGAATCTGGGCGTCTTTTGTGGAAGATGGGGGGGGGTCTTCTCCTGTGCACCTCCCTTTGTTTTGTCGAGGTATTTGGTGTCAGGCAGGGAAGAGCTATCTGCCAGGGAAACTATAAATTAACGTACCAGTGGCCAAAAAAAGAGAACAAAACAAAAAAGGTTGGGTCTCCACCCTCAGGCCGATGTTCACCTTGGAGATCATGTTTCTGGGAATGATGGGAGTTCTCTTCGGCAGAATGAGCAAAGGGACAGGGATTGATGGTTGGCTTTAGCCATGGGAGCAGCCCGGCTAGTTATCATGGGAATCTTTTTCTTCCAAGGGCGCAGGGAGTAGTCAAACTAGTTAGTGTGAAGAAGTGTAGTCTTTCTCTGGGATAACCTGAGCCTGATACCTCCCCTGTCCATACTGCAGTCCTTATGAGATGTTTGTGGTTGTAATTCCCACAACGTATCGGCACATATGCTGCAGTGGTGGCACATCAGCCCATAACACGCACACGCACACACACACACACACACACACACACACACAGATGCCATGCTTTGCACTCACTGGGTCACAGCTTGAGTGACAGCCTAATTTCATGACTCGTGGGTTGGCAGGGAAATAACCCAGCCACGGACTTTCCACATGTTTCCCCTTTGATTTGTTTTTGTTAGCTTTTCCTCTCTTTCAGTCTCTCTTTCTCTCTCTTTCTCTTTCTCTGTCCTTTCTCCTTCCTGCTCTTAGTGCGATGTTGAATACTTTTCAGTGAGAGACCTGGACGCTGCAGTCTGGCAGTCCACAGCACTATTTACTGCTCGGGCAGGAAATCCCAACAGCAATCCACTAGGCCGATTGCTTCCTCTGTGGAACCTCGGCCAAGTTCGATGCCGAACACCAAATCTGGTAGATTAACTACACTGTCACACACGATTTGACTAGCTGCATTTTGCAGTAGAGCGCAGTTTGTGCAGCGTAGTCTGAAAATGTTAAGTCTCACAAGGGGGCTGTGAGCAAAAAAAAACAGTGAAAAAAAAACATGGCAGGCATAGCTCTGGGAGTTTTTGTGAGAAGAGTTTTAGGAAATCAGATGGTCTGAATTATCCCTGCTGAATAGGGGCTGAAACTCAATCCTCTCTCTTTTCAGGGCCTGACTAGTTGAGACCTGCAGTTTTAGGATAAACCTTGGGCAGAGATGACGCGATGTTTGTCTGTGAATTTGAGCAGAATATTTTGGTTGGTCAGGCTGGCTCTGGAATTACATGATAGCCCAAATAAAAACCTGACTCCTTTCAGACCGAGTTCCCCCTTTCCTCCCATGAAAGCATTTTTTTCAGCTTCACACATGCAACCATCTGTTTTACAGCTGAACTTTTGTTGCCTTTTTCTGTCAAAAGAACTCATGTATATAATACCTTTTTGTTTTGCATCCCACAACGTCCTGTTTTATATCAGTGCACAAAAACATCTAAATTGAACTTAGGTTCGTTTTTTTTTTTTTTTTTTTTAAGTCATGGCGGGGCTCCAGAAACAAAAGCTGCTACGAATTTCCGACCCTTCTGCCACCCCGTCTGGAGATTTTATGCCCTTCCCTTTGCATCACTCTCTCTTTCCCAACGTGTTGTTGACTGGTTCCAATTTTGAAGAGAGAACAGATTATGTTTGTTGTTCATGGCTGCCCTGTCTTTGTCCTATCTCCAGTGGTCTGTGCTTATGTTCAGAGATATGCTCTGAATGCAGGCCTACACAGACCGACAGGGAGGGTTGCTGCCCATTCGCACCCTTAATTACAATGCCTTGTTGGTAATTTATGAAGAGGGGCTGTGGCCTTAGGTCAGACCCCATAGTTCTAGATGCCTGTTACCCAAAACTCGGTGTAACTTTGTGAGAGAAAAGATACATTTGTTATATTCTCAGGAGTAGGGTGTGTATTTTGTCCTGTTTGCTCAGGCTCTTAGACCGATGATGAAGAGAAAATCGGAAGAAGTTATAGCTAAGTAAATAAAATGAAACAAGAGTGCACATTGAAGCACATTGATTTTTTTGACTGCACTATTGACTGTGCTCATCAAAACGACTAGGTCCGTGTAGACCCAAGCATGCGCACTCCCATCACTGATTTCTCTGCTCTGATAAGTCACTGGAATGTTTACCAGCGGTTCTATCAGCAGGACCGTCTGGAGGAAACGAGGTAACAGGCTCGAGATCAGCCCAGGGAGAGGGAGAGGGTTCGTACGGCAATTGAGCTGGGGAAAGGGGAGGGTTGGTTGGGGGGTAGAGGGGGTCGCACTGTTTCGAGATCAGATCTGAATTCGTATTGGGGGAGACGTGCCCTCACGCAGCTCGCTTCCCTCCATAGCCTCCTGCACTTCATTCAGGGCTGGGTTTTTAAGCAGAAAGCTGATCCTACCCCCCTTAGCCCTTTTTCCTGCCGGGATTAAGGGGCCTGTGATCCAGGAAATACCTCCCCTTGGCTCAAGTAGGGTTTCCATGACAACTGGCAGGGGAACCTGCTGCTACAGGCCTCCCTGCCTGTCTTTAAACATACCCCCCCCCCCCCCCCTCCCTGGATACCCCACCAACCCCCTCACTTGCCACGGGACCCTCCTGCATTGTTAGACATGTTGCTGAGACAAAAGGAAGGGGATTGGTTTGTTTGACAATTACGATGACCTTAAGCAGGACGGCTGCTTTGGTTTTGAATGAGTATTTTGAGAAACAAAAGTCATGTGTGCTTGGACCTCTATAGCATCAGAGCTTCTCTGGCTTTTGTGTTTACATGAAGAGGGGCTGACTTCATTTCAATCTCAAATGCCTTTAATGAATAAGAGAAGTTAATCTTTCAACTGTTTCCTTTCCTTATTCACAGTGGCCCACAGTTGTAGGTACTTTTGCATACACATCTAAAGTCCTCCTCCTTTTTCACATTAAACCCGACTCCCAGTGGCACAGTTTGATGGAATATTCATATACAGGCCTCAATGATGTAAATATGTGTACGTTTTAGAATTTATTTCACAGAGGGCTGCTTCTATGTGTGTGTCCTCTCTGGCCCCTGTCGGTCTACCCTCTGCTTTCACATTTGGGGGATTCTTCAGTCTGTCTCTGGTCAGCGGTGGCTTTTCATTGGCTGGTGCACTGTTTTATTTGGTGGCGGTTTTTCCTTTTTCTGGCTTCCCCCCACTTTAGCAGCTATTGTCCCTCCAGTCTTGGGGAAAAACTATAAAATCTTTTTTCGTTGTCTCCAAAGCCCCAGACACCCAAATGCATGCCATTTTCTTTTTTTTTTTTGTTTGTTGTTTCGTCCACCACTAGTCCAGTCGGAGGTGAAAATGGAGCTGTACACATTGTTCCCGGGAGAGCGTTTAGTGCTGGCATGCTTCGAGCCTGCAGAGGCGCAGCAGGAGGTCAGGTGGACCAAGCAGGGGGTGCCGGTGGCGCGCGAGGGCCGCGTGCTGGAGATCGAGGCCGCAGAGCCGGCAGACTCGGGCCTGTACGGCTGCTTTAGCCACGGCCCGCGGGGCAACCACAGTGCCTATTTCGCAGTGAACATCACAGGTATGTGCCACACGCTCTGGTGGAGGTATGTGTGAATGACCTTTATGGAGGAAAGCCAATGAACAAGGTCACAGGGTCAAAGGCTGTGAAAGTGCACAGCAGTTATCCTTCCCCCAACTATAAGGAGTATGAATGGTAAACAACTATAAAGTTGTAAAGTTAAACAACTCTTGAACAATCTATCTATCTATCTATCTATCTATCTATCTATCTATTTATCTACCTATCTATCTATCTATCTATCTATCTATCTATCTAAAGAGCATAAATGGTAAACAAATGTTGTCAAAAAAGTTCTTGGCATAACACATCCAAATCCAGACACAAGTGGATTGAAATGATAAAAAGGATTTATTTTAATGGGCTACAAGAATTTAAAAAACAACACAGACATGTATCAGCTTGCCCCCTTCGGGGTGTGTAAGGAGTCCTATGTTTGGTTCATTCATTTATTAATTTAGCTGATGCTTTTATACAGAGCAGCTGACAAAAGGTTAGATGGCTCTCTTCATAATTCACTTTACTTAAATAGTCTTTGCATGGAATGCATTTGTGAATCATGCTGATTGCTCGTGTGAAGGCACCATCGGAGCCCAGAGCCTGGAGCCTGGAGAGGTGGACTCTCTGAACCCCCGAGCTTCTGAGCGCTCTGACAGGCATCTCCTTATGAATCGCCTCACAGTGAGGCAGTGTGAGCATGAGCCTGAACCGCGTCTTGGAGAGACGCCTTGATGGTGACTCACGTCGTTTGAGTTTGTATACGCCACTGACGCAAGTGGTCAGTGCTCAGAGCCAGGCCCTTCTCCACTGAGGGCACAGCTGGGAGAGGCAGGAAGTGTTTGAAGGATCATTTTTTTACTGTGTTGCAAAGCAAATATTTAATTGAAAAATGATGTTTGTTTTTACTGTATGTTTTCTGAAGTGTACAGATGTCTTTTAAACATTTAGTGGTTGAAAACGAATATGTGAATTAGTCAAAATGCTTTGTATCTTTCCCTTTGCAAACCCTTACCCTTGCAAACCTTTGCATCTTACTGTAGTAATGAGGGAAGTGAGCATATCTTTTCACTAAACACTAAATGTTCTTCTCTTTATCTGCAGCTGATGCAGTGGCATCGTCTGAAGATGAGGATGATGATGAGTCTTCCTCGGAAGAGAACAAACTCTCAAGCAGCCAGAAGCTTCTGCGTAAGTCTAAATACACATGCACTTCTCTGTTTGTAGAGCAAATATGTACGTTTGTCAATGTAATCCCATCTATGCAACTTGTAGCTCTGAGTCGTTCATTTATTTGCACACTCCTGTTAGCTCAACTAACCTCTAGAACTTCTCCTCCCATCCTGTCCTGTTCTCCAGCAATGGCACCTAGGTGGGCTCAGCCTGAGAAGATGGAGAAGAAGCTGCACGCTGTCCCTGCCAGCAAAACGGTCAAGTTCCGGTGCCAGGCCAATGGCAACCCCACGCCCTCTCTCCGCTGGCTGAAGAACGGCAGGGAGTTCAAACGGGACCATCGCATTGGTGGCTTCAAGGTGCATCCACCACCA
Organism: Alosa alosa; assembly: GCF_017589495.1. Taxonomy (NCBI): domain Eukaryota; kingdom Metazoa; phylum Chordata; class Actinopteri; order Clupeiformes; family Clupeidae; genus Alosa; species Alosa alosa. The sequence continues at coordinate 25,503,253 of NC_063200.1, read as the reverse complement.
CTTTACAGCTATAGTCTTCACTTCATTTGACCAGATCAGTCGCGATCAGTCCTAACAGAGACGTTATACTGTCTTATCATCCCTATGCTGAATATTCAATCCCAGCCAAGGTTTCTGTGTGTGCGAATGTGTGTGTATGTGTGTCTGGGAGTTGGGTTGGGGGAGGGGTGGTTTACACCCTGACTGTGAGGCGAGAAGTTGACACCTCGCCACACAATGGGCAGGTGTGAGCTGCTAAATGGGAATGCCCCCAGGGAAAGCCACCTGAGCCGCCCCCCACCCCCCACCCTGCCATCACACCCCCTGATTAGAATGTACACACAAACACCACGACAGGCTTGGGTTACTCTCTTCCTTTGGCCAACCAGGAAAGCTGTCACAGGTTATCATAGATTGCTGCTCTGAAAGGAAACAAGCTCTGTGTGCATGTTTGAAAGGGCCATTTTGATTTAGATAAACAGGCTGGAAAAGAGACAAATGTATCTACAACTCTCTACAGTATCTGTAGCTCTGTCCATTCACCCACTATCGCATAGAGCCGCTGTAGATATGATGTTTACTCTCCTGCCTTCAGTTTTCCACATGTGCTAATTCCCTCTCCTCCTTACTGACCTCTCTAGCTAAGGGAGCATATGTGGACCATTATCATGGAGTCAGTGGTGCCCTCAGACAAGGGCAACTACACGCTTGGTGGAGAACAAGTACGGCAGCATCAACCATACATACCAACTGGACGTAGTAGGTCAGTTCAAACTTATTTTGTCACTTCATTATTCATTTGTGAATAATTCTCACTAGACTTACACTAATGTTGTGACCTGAGAAGCCTCTGATTGAGTGTGCGTAATGGCGGGCTGTACAACTGTACACCATCCACTTAAGTGAACTTTGTTCAAGCTGTCCGATTGGATTTCTTTAAGTGGGTTTGGGTTGTGTTTCTCTCTCTTAACCTCTCGACCTCTCTGGTGCTCGCCGCAGAGCGCTCTCCTCACCGGCCCATCCTGTACGCGGGTCTGCCCGCTAACCGCACCGCCGTGGTGGGCAGCGACGTGGAGTTCGTGTGCAAGGTGTTCAGCGACCCGCAGCCGCACATCCAGTGGCTGAAGCACATCGAAGTGAATGGGAGTCAAGTGGGGCCTGACGGCCTGCCCTTCGTCCGCATTCTCAAGGTAAGAACCAGTGACCTCTGTTTGCCAAGGAGTGCCTTTTGCTCGTAAACTCGTAAGGCCCTTTTCAAGTCATCAATAAACAGAAAGTATTATTCCTCAGTAGTAAATGTTTTATGAGTAGTACAGAAAGTTAGTCCGTCTTTGTGCATTAACTTTTAACTTGGCGTATGGATGATGATAATAAGTTAATCATTAAAATAATCATATAACCATGACATATCACATGAGATAAAATATGAAATGATATACATTTTTCTGATTCTTAAAAGAAGAAATGTCAGTCATGGGAGAACCACCTTTTTCATGGCTGCTTTTGTTTTGTGGTCCCCAGCACTCAGGGGTCAATAGCTCGGACACCCAGGTGCTGACCCTCTACAATATCACTGAGGAGGAGGGGGGCGAGTATATATGCAAAGTGTCCAATTATATAGGAGAGGCCAATCAGTCGGCCTGGCTAACGGTCCTCAGGCACAAGGCCCAAGGTAAACCTTTCAGATGGGTCGTTGCGGGCCCGCTTGTGGGCCTGGATCATGAGCATGGGTTTCCTGTCTCTCGGTTCCTTACCCCTGCGTTCTCTTGACTCTTGACTGTGCCATGGAACCTCCCAGCAGACCTAGCAAGCAGAATGTTCTAGGTTGCTGATGGAAAGTTCCATGTGGTCCATCTCTGGCGCGTGTGTGTTGAGATGGAGGTGGTTGTGGGTTTTTTGGTGGTGGGGAGGTGTGCTTCCTCCATTCTTTAGGTGGTGATGTGACGGCGCAGGTTCTCTTATGTGGTTTTTTTGGGGGGGGTTGCTATTTTATTTGGTGAGGGTGCTTCTTCTGCTCCTGCTCTCTGAAGCCACTCATGTGTCCCCCTCTCAGCTGAGGGTACTGGGACTGGAGATCGGGTCAAGGAGGGGTTGGGGTGGGATCTGCCCCCCCTTCCTCCCCCTCTCTGGGGTAGCCCTTTCTCCGCTGTCCCTTCCAGGTGCTGTTTCCCCCTATCTCTTTCTCTCTGTGGTCTCTTCCTTCCTGCTCCTCCTGACATTGTGGGTGTCTGTGGGCTCTGCCTCTCTGTTCTCCCGCAGGCGGCCGGCGTCAACACCACGGATAAGGAGATGGAGGTTCTGCTCCTGAGGAACATCTCCTTCGAGGACGCTGGGGAGTATACTTGCTTGGCAGGCAATTCTATCGGGCTCTCGCATCACTCTGCATGGTTGACTGTTGTCAAAGGTATCGGTGCTTTTCCGGTCTCCCTCTGGTCCTGCTTTTCTACCTTTCTTCCACTCTGGGTCTTTACCTCAGTGATTGTTTTCTTGTGTCTGACACTTGTGTTGTAGTAGAGCCTATTTTGTGTGTTACACTCATTTTGTTAAAAATAACACAGCCATACACAAATATAGTACATTTTTGTGGACCTGACTGTTCTGAATCTGGTTGCCATTCATTTACAGGCCTGACCATTTTCCCCATTATATTATTGTTTCATTATGGGTATCACATGAAGCCCACCTAGAAACATCTTATCTTCTAAAACCAATCAATGATTGAAAACACAGACTAAGCCCTTTTACAGTGACACGTGTCTGGCCGTTGTTTTTTTTCTGTTTTGTTGGTCATTTTAGACTTGACTCATAAGTCTGCACATTCACTGCTTGCCAATATTGGGCTGAAAAAACATGTAAATATTGAATTATATATACACAGGTATCATTTAAAATTTCAAAAGTAGTTCAGTAGACATTCTGTTTACATCAGTACTTCTATGATGGATACTGTTTTATCAGCATGACTTTGGCATTGCAGTTGAAGTGTTATTTTCCTATCTACTTATAATGCTGATGCCATTTCTTCCTGTGAAATGTCCTATCAGTATATTGTTTTATGGTGTTTGAGCTGATCATTTGCATCTGTGTTGTCAGTCTCCTGGATGATCCACACATGAACATAATGATCATGCTTCTCGTCTTCTTTCAAGCACAAGTGAAATCGCTTGTGTGATCTTTCTGTAAATGTAATTCTTATTTATCACGGTGCCATTAACACTAAATGCAACATTTATATTCATTCATAATGTCTTAAACATGTCCCTTGTTCCAAGTGTTTAAAGTGTTTATATGTGTGTGTGTGTGTGTGTGTGTGTGTGTGTGTGTGTGTGTGTGTGTGTGTGTGTGTGTGTGTGTGTGTGTGTGTGAGTGTGTGTGCCCAAGAGAAAGAGACAGTGAGAGGTTTAATTGATCTAAGCCTTTATGGCTACCTCTGCGCAGCACACCTGAAAGCTCTCTCTGTAGACCTGCGTTTGGTGTAAAAGAAAGGAGACATGTGCTGCGTGGCCGCCCAGGGTGTTTTGGCGCACACGGGCCCGTTTCATACTTGTGCAGGGAACGGCTGCAGCCTCACACCGGCGGAGAATGTGGGGCGAAATCCTACGCCACAAAGGAGCCATTATGGTGCCACAATAGGAGTTTGTGCTGTCTTCTCAATGCCAATAGTGTCAAATGCACTGGTTGAAAATAAAGCAGGGGCCCTTGTTGCTGTGTGTGTGTGCATGTGTGTCGATGTGTGTGTGCGTGTGTGTGTGTGTGTGTGCGTTCATGTTCACTTCCGATGAATGGGTGGCAGCTGAATGGTTGACACGACGATCTAAATAAACTTGGGAGTTGTCTCTGGGTAAACAGAGATGTCACACCTGCTGGTTCTGTGAGTGCCTGATGTGGGGCTAGCTGTCTGACCTTTGACCTCACTGAACCCTGTCCCCAGCCATGCCCCCGACCGACGTGCCCACTCAGACCTACCTCGAGGTCCTGATCTACTGCGTGGGTTTCTTCCTCATCTCCATCATGGCTGGTGTGGCCACCATCGTCAAGATCCGCAGCTCCTCCAAGAAGAGCGAGTTCAACGGGCAGCTAGCCGTCCACAAGCTAGCCAAGAGCATTCCCCTCCGCAAGCAGGTAACAGAAAGTAGATAAGGGGTTTGAAGCTTTACTCACTAACCACTCTTTCTGCACCGCTTCAGGCTGTGGCTCTGGACAAATACACTCAGGCAAAGTGCTAAAAAAAGCAATACGGAAACATCCTTAGCTATGTTTTCTAGTCTGGATTTTTTAGGTAGTTTTGCTTCATCCATCAAAAGATTACAGTGGCCTCTGCTTGCTGCCTTAAAGAGTACCATTAAGCAGGATACAGCTTGCTCTTCTCTTTCAATCAGCTTTGGCTTGCATTCACCCTGCGTCACTGGGTGCACAGAGTCTGACCTCTCTCTTTCTGCCTGCAGGTGTCTGTGGACTCGAGCTCCTCTCTGAATTCCGGGGCGATGCTGGTGCGCCCCTCGCGCCTCTCGTCCAGCGGGACGCCCATGCTGCCCGGTGTGACCGAGTACGAGCTCCCGCAGGACCCTCACTGGGAGTTCTTCCGGGAAAGGTAAAGGCCTGACCACCACTTACATGTGGCAGTCAAATCAGCTGTGTGACTGCAGAAAATCAGACGTGTGGTCGAGACAACTCTGCTCTGTGATAGAGGGAAAATCTGCTGTGTGATAGAGAATAATCTGCTGGGTGATAGAGGGAAAATCTGCTGTGTGATATAGAAAAATCTGCTGTGTGATAGAGAATAATCTGCTGGGTGATAGAGGGAAAATCTGCTGTGTGATAGAGAATAATCTGCTGGGTGATAGAGGAAAAATCTGCTGTGTGATAGAGAATAATCTGCTGGGTGATAGAGGAAAAATCTGCTGTGTGATAGAGAATAATCTGCTGGGTGATAGAGGAAAAATCTGCTGTGTGATAGAGAATAATCTGATGGGTGATAGAGAATAATCTGCTGTGTGATAGAGAATAATCTGCTGGGTGATAGAGGAAAAATCTGCTGTGTGTTGGGGAATAATCTGTTGTGTGATAGAGGGAAAATATGCTGTGTGATAGAGGAGTAATCTGCTGTGTGATAGAGAGTAATCTGCTGTGTGAAAGAGAATAATCTGCTGTGTGATAGAGAATAATCTGCTGTGTGATCTCTAACATACTGTTGTGTGGGTTGTTGTGTCCCCAGGCTGGTTCTTGGGAAGCCCCTGGGAGAGGGCTGCTTTGGGCAAGTGGTTATGGGGGAGGCCCTGGGGCTGGACAAGGAGAAGCCCAACCGTGTGACCAAAGTGGCTGTCAAGATGCTCAAATGTGAGTTAGGGGTTTACTCAGCAAAATGTATTACCACAGACTTTTATTCTATTGTATTGTTTTAGACAATAGTGGAATTGTCTGTTTTGTAAGAAGATTGGTTGCTTTTTTTATTGCACTACAACAATAAGTTATTTTAATGATGCATCTACGATCACTCAAACAATAAACCCTCAACCAAACCGCACAGTACTGGTTGCCATAACATGGAACTATGTGACTTTAATTTCAGCTGATGCCACAGAGAAGGACCTCTCGGATCTCATCTCTGAGATGGAGATGATGAAGATCATCGGGAAACACAAGAACATCATTAACCTGCTGGGAGCCTGCACACAAGACGGTGAGAGAACTTGTAGAACTGGACTTTGCTAAGAATAAGAATTTTAAGAATAACGATAAGAATAAGAATGTCTTTCACTATGAATGAGAATAATACTCCACTGGACCCGATTTTCATGGTCTATGAAGGGTTTGCAATCCCCTCAAAATGAGTGTCCGCTAAGTAGGCATCCTACCAAATGTGTCCCCAGGGCCTCTGTATGTGATTGTGGAGTACGCCTCTAAAGGGAATCTGAGGGAGTATCTGCGTGCCCGTAGACCTCCTGGCATGGAGTACTGCTACAACCCTGACCAGGTGCCATCGGAGAGCATGTGCATCAAAGACCTTGTCTCCTGTGCCTATCAGGTGGCACGGGGCATGGAGTACCTGGCATCCAAAAAGGTGAGATTGGCAAACACACTTTGAGTTGTGACTGGCTTGTTGTAGTTAGCTTAAAGGAGAAATCACGATGTTTCTACTGAAAAGCTTGTGAATGTTTTGCAGCTGGGCTTACTTTCTTTTGTGTGTGTGTGTGTGTGTTTGTTAGTGTATTCACAGAGATCTCGCTGCCCGGAATGTCTTGGTCACAGAAGACAATGTGATGAAGATAGCAGACTTTGGCCTGGCCAGAGACATTCATCACATAGATTACTACAAGAAGACAACAAATGTGAGCATGAAATCATTGTTCAATCCATTTACAGATGTAAGTTATTTTGTGTGCTAAGATTACCGGTATATTTGATTTGGTTAACAATTTCTATTGTTTAGAGTATATATCACTTCAGGGGTCGCTGCACTCTGCTGTGTTGATGTGAGTGATTGCTAACAGAGGCTCTATTTTGCTTCCCAGGGCCGTTTGCCTGTGAAATGGATGGCACCGGAAGCTTTGTTCGACCGGATCTACACGCACCAGAGCGATGTGTGAGTCATCACTGAAGCTCAAATGATTAATTAATGCCTCCCTGGGTCTGTGTACCAAGCTGGTCGTATGCCAGTGTCGGCTGGGAGGGATAAAATAAGTGTTTATTTTCACAGTCAAATTTATTAATCTTTGGTGACTGCTATAAATCTTAGTGTGGAAAGTGCCTCCGCATTATTTCCATACAGTAAATTTACCCAAGTCGGAATCTGTCATGTCAACATAGATTTTGGAAATCATTTGTGTGGCTTGCCCAAGGCTTACTCGTGGATGTTGTCGCAGGTGGTCTTTTGGGGTGCTGCTGTGGGAGATCTTCACCCTCGGTGGGTCTCCATACCCAGGGGTGCCTGTGGAGGAGCTCTTCAAGCTCCTGAAGGAAGGCCATCGCATGGACCGGCCGTCTGCCTGCCCGCAGGAGCTGTAGGTGTCACCACACAGCACGCCATTTAGGCTGACTTTGTAGCTTTCACTTCAGAAATATTCTGATAAATATTTGGTTATTTGTGCATGTGTATATTTGGTCTAGTTCAGTATTCCCGGCTTTACCAAAGTTGTTTGTGTTTCCATTAGCAACTGTTTACTCTTTTCTACCCTCCACCTCAGCTTCTAAAAAAGTTTGTGTACCGGTCTACTCCGTTTTACTGCTGCAATAAATGGGGCATTCTTCTCCTCAGGTACCTAATGATGAAAGACTGCTGGCACGCCGTTCCTACTTACAGGCCCACATTCAAACAGCTCGTCGAAGACCTCGACCGCATCCTGTCTATGACAGCCAACCAGGTGAGCACGCTGAGTCTACACACGCCCACAGTTGTAGATATTGGCTCAGGTGTCATAGATATTGGCCTTCACTCTGTAAATCTTGGCTCTGACTTTTAGATTTACTGGAATCGCTGTCTTAGCAAAACACCTTAGCTACCATAAATAAAAATGCTGACAGCAACATATGGTTAACCTACTGTACTTCTGGCAAAAGTGAAGCCAGGAAATTCGTTCCCCTCCCTCCTTATGTTTTGTGGTATTGGAGCCCCAGTGACAGTTTGAATTTCATACCATCTCACACTTGTCTGTGATTCCATTTGTAGGAGTACCTGGACCTCTCCGAGCATATGGATGCTCCCTACTCCCAGGTCGTCCTGGATACCCGTAGTTCTACGTGTTCTTCTGAGGTGGACTCAGTCTTCTCCCAAGATGCTGGGGTCGAAGAGCCCTGCCTTCCTGCCCCCCATTCCCAGACCACCAGTCGGACCTTTAGGAAGCACTGAAGGCCCCTCTGAAATTGCCAAATAAATTTTCCCATTTCTCCCAGGTTCCACGCTAATCTCCAGGCAAAGGTTCTGCGTCCTTTTCATAAATGCACAGTGTCACAGAAATGGTCACTCTCAAGCCTGGCATCTGATACAGAGGAAGGACTTGTGGCTAGAGCAGTGCCTCATGGGAAAATCAGAGATTTTTGAAAATAAACTGAAGGGTTTGCTCACTGCTTTCACCGAGCTGCTTTTCTCCAGTTCAAATACCTCGTCCCAGCACATATGACAACAAGGGTTCGCATCTGACGGACCATTCACATTCACTATGGACAATTGGCCAACGTCAGCTGCGTGAGGAATGACTGATGGTGACCGAGTGACTGGACGAGCAGCTGGATTTCTTGGCTGGACTGTCACAGCTCTGAGGAGGACCCAAGGCCTTTAGGCTGGAAGAGACAGCTACTACATATTCAGCTGACATTGTTGCTTCGTCTTTGCATTCTAAACACATTCATCTTTTTGGCCTTGTAGACGGACCCGTGCATTTTCAAGCAGGCGCTTGACGTGAAGGCTCTGAAAGGCATTAGAAATGGTGTGGGCTTATAAAAGAGTGGACATCATGCCTAATAGGAACTGAACCAAAGGAGGCATTGAGCCGAAAGTTCAGGCTCTCCTTGGCATTCGATAAGTGACTCAAGTTGAAAGATCACCATACCTTTTATAGAGTAATTGTATGCCGTTTTTTTTTTTTTTTTTTTTTCCAAAATCTGAGACCAATCTCAGAAAAAAAGTATTCTATAATACATTAGCCAACAGCTCTGGCTGTCTTTGTAAATACAGTTAAATTGTATAAATATTATTATTATATATATTTACTCTATTGTTTCTTTTTAATTATTTTTGTATGAGGTCATTCATTTTATCCAAGTCAATGAAATATAGTTTTTAATGGAAAGAGTTAGTTGAGGTAAGGGTTCTCAGAAAGAGAATAAGCTATTACTGATCCAGGCCAGTTTGTATTAATAGGTGTTCAGCTTTTGATTCTTTATGCTATCCTTATGCATACAATAATATTTTGTGCAGAATAAACCTATACCAATAATGTCAAATGGACCGCATTTTCGGGTCATTGCCATGTTTCCATATGAACATCACAATGAACATGTAGATTCTTAAAAGACCTTAATCTCATCAAAGAATATCATTTTAAACATAACAATTGCTTAATGTCTGATTAATCCTAAATTAATCCAATCGTTGCTGTTAATGGTACATGCATAACTGTACATACTGTCTTAAAGCTTTTGTTCCATAGCCCAAAATTAAGAATAGTTTGAAATTATATCAAGCACATTTTTCAAAAATGCTCCTTGGATATGGATTAACTGACAGTTAGTGTTGACAATCATCTAAAAAATATTGTATTCATCTGTCTTCATCTGCCAAATTAGTGTTTCAACTGCCTGATTTCTATTCTTAAGCCATCTTTAATACTCTTTGTTAACATAAGTATCTGTTTATGTAGGGCACAACTGGTTAATGATTGTTGGAGGGCTGCGGACAATGACATTGTAAGATTGTATGGACTCTCATGTTGATAACATCTTATTTTTGATTAATATGCCGTGTTAATATTTATATAGTGGCTGTGCACTTATGTACAACTGGAACTCAACCAACCATGATGGCAAACACCTTTATTAAAGGAATATTAATAACATAACTGAAAATGGACTTTGAACTTTTGAGTGTGTTTGATTTTCTGGTCCTCCTTTCTGGTGTTTATCAAGGGTGGAACAGGTGTAATAGTAGAAACAGTAGGTGATCCAAACGGAGTCGGGACAACAGAGAGGACAGTTGTGATGGGTTGTTGACTTCCAAGCGCATGTCCAGTGCTGCAGAGAGACTGTGAGTGGTCGTTGTGTTGTGAGGGTCTGTGATTTATGGTGGGAAGAGAGTGTTTTCTCGCCCGCACCAGTGCGCCATCAATCACGCAGGCCTTTTTGGCCTCCGCCGGGCCCACGCCATCGAGCGTCCCCACGCTAGCAGCAGACAAATCACCTGCGCCTCACTCCGACTCCCGCTGCTGACAAGATCAAATTGCTCGCTGCCTAATTTGAGCCAGGCGGACAGCTGAAGTGCACTGGAGGGAAGTTGTTCGAATTGACTGGGGAAAAAGTGTGTGCGTCACGAAACAGAAAAAAAAAAACCTCCTCCAGGGTTCTTGCTTGGACCACAGTTTTTATGGCTATCTTGTGCATGTGCGTTTGACATTCGTTCTGCAACCACAAATGTTTACCCAGCCGTAAAACAAAAGTGACAAAAGAGACTTTGTGGGAGAGCCCTATGTAAATGCAACCACAGAGTGTGCATTGTCCTGCTGACACTGGGAAAAGCGGAGACATGTGCCTGCTGGACCTTCCTGAAATTCCAGGTCCATGCACGGGTTGCGAGGCTGAGACTGGACTCTGTGGAGTGTCCTGTGTTTCCGACCACTTTTCAACACCCCCTGAGTTGCCTCCATTTCTGGGAGGGCAGAGCATAATTGTATTAATCCTTGGAAAAGGTGGCTGTTAAAAGTGACATCTGCCTGGTTTTGCCTGCCATTAGATGTCCAGTAAAACCTATCTATAGACTGCACACCTGGCTTTATGAGGGACTAATGGGCCGTGAGGTGCAATTAAGTGCCTTCCATTATCACCTCAGACAGATGGCCCAGGAAGGCCTTGTGGACAAACAGGAGTTCAAGTGGCACTTTGCGACACCTTTTTCTGGCCACGTCTGAGATTCTCTGGCAAACATTTGTCCAAACAAATGCTATTGTTTGGGTTCCATAATCCCGTTGGCTAAGTTTGGCCAAGAGCAAACATGGCACCTAGTCACGTTTATCCATATGGCCTTGGGCTGACGTTTTGTTTGCTCTCACTTAACTCCTTCTGCAGGAGAGCTTCTCCTCCAGAGTCATTTATCGTCTGTGCCCACCGTTCTGCAGCAGTCTGTTAGTTTTAATTTCAATAAAACAATATATGATCACATTTTTTCCTCCCAAGTTATCGTGACGTTTAGTACCTTATGCACTGCAACACAGGCATGTCAAGCAGCTCTTGTGTTTTTTTCCTTGAACATGAGAAGGAATATATTTACACATACGCAATATTCTCCTCTCTAAACTTGACAGATTACTTACGTATGCTTGGCTTGGCTGCTTGTCGGGTGGGCAGGACATGTTGTCACCCTGGTGTTTACCGTGCCATGTCTCTGCAAGTCTGAGGGTGGCAGGAGCAATGACATCAGCCTGCAGTAGACTACGTGCTACTGTCCATCACCCACCGAGCGAGCAGGATACGCGCAAAGCCCAGAAAGGAAAGGGTGTTCCCTAACACACCACGGACGCCTAAGGAAAAGAGCTGATGGGTGGTCGCGTTGGATAAGACTTGATCTGGAACATTCCAGCCTTATCTTGCAGGACAGGGAGGCTTTTACTCCTTGTGTCAGTGTGTCAGTTGCTCCACAAGAGGGCCCTTTTATCCCTGATGCTATCAACCATCAACATCATCAATGTAATCAAAAGCTCAATACATTAACCAGGAGCTCCGTACATGCACTCTATGCATTCTACATACGCCATTGCAAACATCACACTGTCACAACAACAAATACTGTATGGCCATATCTCCATTCTGAATATGCACACAATGGTACTTGATCATGGGGGGCACATTTACCAGATGACACACAGGAGAGCAGTGCAGCAGCCATATATTTGGAATGCTAATGCAAATGGTTTGATTCTACCAGCAACACAAGCACATCAGGAGATGCAGACTAACTTCAAATTATATAAAGACCTTATTTAGACATGACGTCATGCCATACAGACATAATAGTGTGTCATTATGACGGCACATTGTATATTTCCATGGTATTGCATTGTATTTGCTTCCTCTCTGCCACCTCCACCACTATTTTGCTTTGAGAGAACTTTGCTACCATGTCAATGACACATGAGTAATGCCAGTGTGTGAATGGGTCAGCAGTCCTGTCTGCGTGCCCAGCGACGTGCGACTGGAAGGTGGTCGTGCAGCACCAACGCTTCCTGTCTGGCAGTGGAGGTGAGGCGAGAGCCCGTAGCTGTCAGTCACCACGACGACCACACTGGAGCTGATGCCCTTTAAAAACACAGCCAGCTTTTTATTGCAGTGCTTCCTGTCCCACCACAAAAACTGGACACACTTGGTGTAGAATGGGGCATATTTTTCACACTCATTCTGAAGTGCGTCATGCCTGGCAGGCATTCCTGCAGGATGGACACTGGATCTCATAAGACACCGTCAGCTGAGGTATAAAGTAACAGTCTGAATTTATTTCATTGGCCATAAATAATCATTTTATTAGACCAACTGGATTTAATCATTTAAAGTTGATGTAATCGTGTTGGAAGAGCTCATAAATAAAGACGTTATGTCTTATTATGGAGAGTGAGCACTAGAAAACCAGCCCTGGAGAGCAGGATTCTAGTGTTTTGTTATCTTAATTCCTCCCAGCAGTTTCATTTTTTAAAAAGATGAATGCTGAGAGTTGAGGGTCTGTGGTTGAGTTGATGTACAAATCAAGGAAAGTTATTCCCTTTGTATCATCTCCCTCTCTGGCACTCTCTCCAATCTCCTACTCTTCTTTCTTGATTAATGACACGGGATCCTGTGACGAAACGATTGGATGACCGGAATGGTGGGATTATTTCCTCCTGTTTTCTGTTCCTCGAGAAAGTGGTGTTGAGAAATCAAATCACTTTTCAAGATCCAACCTGCTCTCCAAGAGTGGGCGGCTTGATTTTGTGTTTGTTTAAAGTTTGACATGATCAGTCAGGCCTACTCTCATCCTCCAACAAATCTGTACCCTCAGGTTTAAAAAAAATATATATATATATATATATATATATATATATATATATTATATTATATTATTTTAGATACACTCCGCCTTTCTTTCAATGTTATGCTTTTAGATTGTTTGTGGTTCCTAGGCTTATCAACGGCATAAATCACATGCATCAGACCATAAAACGTTGTTGTGAAAGGTGCATCTTATCTGTGTGGTCCACCACCTGCCAGATCGAGCCACCTTGTAAATAACAGCCTGCCCGTGCAGATGAGGGACAGGCTAACTGCTGCTGGCTGCACAACAATAACCAGCCCTGCCATGCTCTCCTTCTACTCCATCTGCAGGTAGAGGAGGACATCAGGGGAGTGGGGTTCTACTGTATGTCGTGAGGAAGAGGGCTTTGGGGGCCCCTAGAGGTTGCATAGGGACTTGCCCCCAAGCTGCTTTGGCTGGCTGTTTTCCCACATGGGGTTTGTGTAATTCCATGCGGCCCACTGTGAGGTGGCAAGTTGTGATTTTGAGGTGCAGTTTAATTATGTGTGGCTGCGCAATTAGAGATGGAGAAGGGTATGTAAGGCATACCAGGGGCTTCTGTGTAGAGCTGTTTTTGTCCGTATATCTCAAACACTAAATTAATCTTTGCTGACTCAAATACTTTTTGGCAGTATAGTTAAATTATCAGATGGTATCATCCATTGCATTACATTACATTACATTACATTATATTACATTACATTACATTTGCCTGATGCATTTTTAACCAAAGCGACTAACAACATGGTTAACAGTTTAAGCTTTTTAAAGCAATTTTCACAACAATTCTAGGACAATTTCAAAAAAGATCTAGTACAATAAGAACTAGATGTATCGCATAGCGGTACAAAATATGACCGCCGCTCAGTCCTGTACATCTGTTCCGCGAAAATAAATCACACTTCAATTTGTCTCCATATTTTACTCCATCCCCACTCTTGAAACTTTTGTGTATGCTTGTTTGGCATGCCTGAGTGTGTGTGTGTGCGGCTGCACAGAAAGTAGCCTACTGGTGCTGAAAAGGTGAATAGATTGTAGAATAGCCAAAGAAGATGTAGCATTGTTATAAAACCTTTAAAATCTCTAAACAATCACAAGTAGGGCAGTTCATCACAGTTCATCCATTGCAACTGGATTGATGAAAGGTCACTTACACCTGTAGGCTACATTGTATTTGGGAAAAGCAAAAGGTATCAGCATAATGTTATTTATTTATTTATTTATTTTTTATGTATTTATAAACAAAAACATCTCTATCAGTTCCATGCCGTTTTCAACAGCTATCAAAACAAAGGTCATTTTTTTTGGATGGATGGATTTTTTTTTAATGTTTCTTCTTCTACATAAGATTTTAGTCATCTTTAGTAACAGTAGCCTAGTCTGAAACGAAATGCTGTTTTACATCTAACCAGTGGTGCAAATAACTGACATGTCCAAATGGGCCTTGATGAAATGCGCCGCTAGACTGTTCATACACATTTTAACGGGCCAAAGTTGAAGAGCTTTTGTCCGCTATTGTTCGGTGCAAATATAGGCTGATTCATGTTCCCTTGCATTGTGTAACTGAGGTCCATGGCTAGTCTGGCTTTCATCAGACCAAGCAATCAAAATTTAAGAAATCAAAAAAATAAATAGCGGGCAGATCAGGCTGGGTTCACCCATCCTAGTCCATAGGCACCCGATATTGTTTAATTTTCCGATTGAGATATACACGCTCTGGCTATTCTAAATGCAAAAATGCATCAGGGAGTTATGACAAAAAACGGTCACTAACAAACTAGATCCTAATAGAAAGCTGTTAGCTTCCTAAGCTACAGGTAGGATTATAAGGTAGGCCTATTTACAACATAAATTGTCAATAGGCTATGCTGGCGACACAAATAAAATCTCCTTTGGAAACCAATGGTTTACTTTTACAGTATCAAAGCGGACTTAAACTGTCATATCGCATTATTAAAAGTTGTAATAACATTCATGCAGCTCCATGAGTCAAGGAAAGCGCGAATGAAGTAGCCACTTCTAAATGGGACCCACTACACAGTAGCTTAAGGTGTGTTGCTAAAGCAGCCATAATGACATGAAGGTGTCATTGTTTGGATACTTTACACACACGTGCTTTTTAATTTCACAGACTACAACTACCAAGCTGTAATCAAAGCACATCGATTCCCCCTCTCACACCCTGCACGCACTTAAAACAAAATAAACAGGCGCCTCAGTCTCACGCATGTATAGGCAAAACTGTATCAGACCGGTGTAACGTTGGTAAATCTTCCATTGCACAGAATGATTTTGTAGCGGTGCAATAAATGACAGTCGAAAGATACAAACAGTGCTGCTATCAATTTGCTTGGTATAACCGCATTTATAGTTTTCTACAAATGCAATCAATCAAATGCCTCCATCACTCAACCAACGCTTAACGGTAACATTACCTAGGTCCTTATTGATATTACAAGATTAATGTACCTGCAGTAAAAAAACCAAGCATGTCCGATAAACATCCTCAGATTTATTTCGGGCTTCAAGAAGAAATGGGAATTACACTTCATGTGAACATCGTCCTATCCTTATTAGATGTTAAGCTCTATGGAAAATTACAGTCCTTGTAGGAAGCGTCCATTGTTTTTTCCAACCCACTTTTAACTTCCAACAAAATTACGCCTCACTGCAACAATGCGCCATCTACTGGACAAACGACTACTTATCGCCAATACTGAAAAAATGCAGCCATGATAATGATGATGAATATTTATTTTGGCTTTCTTTTTTAATCCTACTGAATTTGTAATTATGTATCGGCCGTTCTAATACCGATAGTATGTGGGTGCCTGTGTGTGTGCATGTGTATATGTGTGCACCGCCATTTACAGGCCAATGAGTGTACAGTCACTAAATGTACACATAACCTAATTTTTTAGACCCCCATGGATGAAATTCTACTTAAACTTGGCATACCCCCAGAGAATGCCAGGTCAATCATACACATAAAATTTGGTGCAGTTCTGAACATCTTAACTGAAGATAGAGGCTGATTAAAAACAGAATAATATTGCATTTTCATTTTTTACCGGGTGGGGTGCAAATCACAAATGAGTGATTATGAGCCAGGTTGATGTGGGCCCTTGAGACCAACATACCATAAAAGATTCTTCATCCTCAGTGCCACGGTTCAGGTAGTTATTTAGGAAAAACAGTTTTTTTTTTTTCAAAATGCCCAGCAAAGGTCGGGCGGGTGGGGTGGTGGTGGTCCCGGGGGCGAAATTAAATTTTTTCAGTAAAGTCTAGTGGGGCTACATACCCACCAAATTTCATGTACCCGGTGATTCGGTTGTCCCGGTATCAATGACCAAAAATTCAGGGAGTAGATGACCGGAAAAAATTCTTGAATTGTGTGCATGTGTGTGTACAAATGTATGTTTATGTGTGTGGGTGTGTGTGTGTGTGTGTATGTGCGATGCTTGTGTGTTTGCCTGCGTATGTGTGTTTGTGCATGTGCATGCATGCGTACATATGTCTACTGTGTGAGTATGTGTCATACCGTTATGATTACTGTAAATGTATGTGTGTGCGTGTGTATCTGTTTATGCACATGTGTGCACATGGAATGGGTTAACATGACCCCTGGAGGCAAACATACGGAAAAAATTGGTCATCCTAGGCCCTACAATTCTCAAGCTATTCACAGAGAACTGTGTCTGCCCTACCACTCCTTTAGGGGGTCCAGTCCAGGGGGGGCTACAGATCAAAACGAAGAATGACGGTTCCATGCTATCCATGTGGGGGTACATGCCCACCAAGTTTTGTGTACCCCGGTCTTTCAGTGTCCCGGGAATCCTTGTTGGTGTACGTCACTAAATGTACACATAAATTATTTTATTGTAAGGCCCCCCATGAACGAAAGTACACAAAACTTGGCATGCATTCGGAGGGTGTCATAATAATCCTACACTTTAATTTTGTGCAGTTTTGACCTTGTCAGCCAGAGATATTGTGATGAAAACACCTAATTTTTTTTTTTTTTTTTTTTAACTAGGTGGCGCTATACATGAAATAAGTGGTAATGGGATGGGTTGACATGCCCCTTAAGACCAACATACATAAAAAAGGTGGACCTCCTAGGCCCTACGGTTCTCGAGATATTCACAGAAAACTGTCTCCGGCCACCTACAGGCCAGTTGGTGTATAGTAACATAAATTAATTTATTGTGTGGCCCCCCATGAACGGAATTCCACAAAACTTGGCGTGCATACAGAGGGTGTCATAATGATCCTACACTTCCAATTTCGTGCAGTTTTGACTATGTTAGGTCACAGATACCTTCAATTACAACACCTCATTTTACTTTTTTTGTGTTTAACTAGGTGGCGCTATACATGAAATGAGTGGTTATGGAATGGGTTGACATGGCCCCTTTGAGATCAACATACAAAAAAAAAATGGTCCTCCTAAACCCTACGGTTTTCGAGATATTCATTCAAAAAACTGTGTCTGCCCTACCCTCCTTTCGGGGGGTCCAGTCCAGCGGGGGGGCTACAGATCAAAACGAAAACGATGGTTCCATGCTATCCATGTGGGGTTACATGCCCACCAAGTTTCGTGTACCCCGGTCTTTCAGTGTCACGGTAATCATTGACGGAAATTTGGGCATGCGGAAAAAAAAAAAAGAAAAAAAAAATCTGACTAAACCTATATGACCGCCGCTTCGCTGCGCGGCGGTCATAATAAGTGCATCAGTGAGTGCTGTTTTTTAAACAATCAAGAGTCAGTTCTAGTCAGGTGGTACAGTAAGTGCTAGGATCAGCAAGACTAGTTGTAAGTAGTGCTATGAGAGTAGATGTTCTCTGAAGAGCTGCGTCTTCAGGAGTTTTTTGAAGATGGAGAGGGATGTCCCTGCTCTAGAACTGGTAGTGAGTTCCATCAACAAGGAACAACAGATGAAAAAAGTTTGGATTGGCCTGAGCATACTAGTGGCAGAGCTATGTTGTTTGTCTGTGGAGCGCAACGGTCTGGAGGTAGCATATGCCTGCATGAGACCATTCAAGTAAGTGGGAGCAGAACCAGAGACATGTTGGCAAGCATCCATGTGCAATATCGGCTGTGGAAGTGATGCATTTTCCTACATCACTGCTCTGCGATCACTGCTAATCCCCCTATTTCTATTTTTTTGCTTAGATGTTCATTATTCTTTGCTGTACTTTTAGTATGCAAAATTGTACATTTTACTCTATAATCAAGAATTTGAATTAATCACCATTATGTAAGTCAATTTAAACGTTCTACATGGAACCACCAAAACTTAATGAGCACTATATGGTTCTTCTTTCATGTAAGAAATGCTTACTCCGTTCTGCTAACTGGACCAAGAGGATGGAGCATGCTGCCACCTTATGGATAGCCTGCAGATTGTAGCATATAACACTGTTTATGAAGTTGGACATTGAAGATCATACTTGGCTTTAAAACAGTCCCTCCCTCCTGTTTTCTTTTCCATGACCCAGTTTCAAGAAATGTCTGTCAAAATTTCAGTCAACAAAGTTTTCATTGTTGTGATGAAGACCTCACTTAGCCTTTGTGTTCCAGTAGAATTTCATGAGCTTTGCTGTTTGTATGTTTTCTACCTCTACCAAGCAAAAAGGCTGCCTTTAAAAGCTTTCCTAATCTTGGAGTTTCACCTCAAGGTTTTGCAATCGTGAGCCCTGTGGAAAGGGTAAACAGTCTGCTGTGGCAGATTGTTTAACGTGAACAAATGTATACACAAATGTACTTCAAGCAATTCTGTTTATTAGATCTCTTTTCAGAAAGCAGTTGTCCCACTTTAAGTGAAATAGACACTTTACAGTGAACAAGAAAAAAAAGAACAGAACAATTCCGCTCTTCAATCATCATTTTTCTTGTTGACAATAAATCATGGTTAGATTCTATCAAAGAAAAAAACCCATCCACCAAAATGTTAAGTAATATTGCCCAAAGATAGGGAGTGGAAATTCTGAGCAGTGACAACTCTCAACATGCATAAAACCCATGACCAGCATGGAATTGCACATCCTTGCTTTTGACATTGTTGTGATGCTCCTCAATTCTATAGTTCCACTGCAAAGATACAGTTGTGCCAACAACAATAAATATAATATTATGGCATAAATTACATTTGGTAAGAAAATAAATATCAATAGAATACCATAAAATTTAAATATGTTCTTGGTTGTTTAACATGGGGTTAGCCTTAGATCAGTTTCTTAGTAAATCCAACAGTAATGGCTTACTGTGGGGGAATCAAACACAAATGAATGCATCCACTTAATGCAGTAAAGTGCTCTATGTTGATGTAGCTTCACATTACTATATTCTTCAGATGTTCTGCAGATTTAGATGCTATATTTGAGATAGTAATCTTGTTCATCTGTGCTTGAAGGCTGCATTAATACATTACTTGATTGTTTTTATAAATGGGAAGACTGCAGCAGAAGTGTGCATAATGACAAAAGTGAGAAACTGCATTCTGAGAATGTGTGTGTGTATGTTTGTGTGTGTGTGTGTGTGTGTGTGTGTGTGTGTGTGTGTGTGTGTGTGTGTGTGGGAGGGGACCTCATGTATGTATGCATCTTATGGAGGCCTATGCCATCACAACGCCTTCCTCAGAGTTAGGGACTCTCCTCGATGGAGCGCTTCTTGGCGAACAGGTGAGTGGGGTCGCGGGTGCGCAGGCTGGGCTGGATCTTGAACATGGGGGCCATGGCCCAGCGGTAGCCTCCACGCCCTTCCATGCCTGCGTGGCCGCCGGCGGACACGTCGGAGGGGCAGGACTTGGTCTGCAGCAGCTGGAAGAGGATGTACATGTCGGGGCCGAGGCGGGACATCAGGCCGGCGCGCACAGTCGCCACTGTGTCCTCGTCGCACTCCATTAAGCTTTGCAGGAGAGTGCTGTAATACCTACGACAAACGCAATACAGAAATGCAATCATGTATGACGTGTTTTTTGTAACACTGTTTCCCAATTTATCACACCAATGTGTAGTATTATTGAAGAGACCCCAAAATCACTACTCTTTGTGATGAATGTAACATTAACTGCAGTGTTTTTAAATTTGTGGAGAAACTATTGTTTTATGTAACTCCTACTGAGGAAAAAAGGATTTCAGGTGAAGAAGTACCTGTTAGGGAAATGCATGGGCACCTGGACCACCTCTCCGATGGCGTCTGGGTTGGTGCTAGCCACCTTGCAGATGTCCAATTTGCTGTAGCAATCCTCTTGCACTTCAGCAATCATCTTTTGGAATGATGGGCAGTGGCGGATGGACTGGAAGACCTTGGAAGTGATGCCATTAGCCATACACTTCAGGCTTTCCTTCACAAAAGTCTTACCCTGCAGAATATAAACAAAATATCAGCCACCAGGCTTCAGCTTCTCCTATAGACTATATCGCTTTATATACAGAAAACTATTTCTTGTTATTTCTTGTTAACCTTCTGTTTTATTAACGAACTCTACAAGTGTCTGCATACCTGTGTGTTAAAAACAGCAGCAGCACTAAAAAAGTTGTTGCAAATTTCATGCATGCCGTCCGTATCACAGGTAGAGTTCTCCAGACAAGCAAAGGTGCCGCACCCCACTTGCAGAGCACCATTGAGACAGCGAGCTACATCAGCTGAAAGAGAGAAAGAGACCAATTGAGAAAGTGTGTGTGTGTGTGTGTGTGTGTGAGAGAGAGAGAGAGAGAGAGAGAGAGAGAGAGAGAGAGAGAAAGAGAGACAGAGAGAAAGAGAGAGAGAGAGAGAGACGCTGTATATACTGTATGTGGAGCCTGATAATTAAGCAGTCTAGAATAGTCTACAGGTATGGCTGGTACACTCTTCAGTCGCAATTAAGCTGGGTTTAAAGGTAAAATTAAACATTCCAGTCTGGAGTGAAATAGGCATACATGTTTACACGAAAACAGTAATTCCGAACCAGAGGAACGACTGTATGTTAAGGATAAAAAACTTACATGGACTGTTGGATGAAAAACGCGCTCTTCTGGACGAGCTTCCTTCTTGGTCCATGTCGTAGGCAGATGCAGCCAGGGCGACGAACAAGAGAAACACACTTTTGTGTAGCATTTTGTTAAACTGTGAGGTCTCAACTCTACACGCAAAATAAAATAGATGTTACGAGGCTGCTGAGAGGTTTGAAACGGTCCAGAAAACGCCCTTGTTTCGCTTCTCAAGGCGAGACAATACTGGACAGGGAACAAACTGTTGTTTTTATAGCATCTCTGCAGCAGTGATTACTTTCAAATTTAGTCATGCATATCACTCGGTCTCCAATCACAGCATTCCAACCTGGAGAGGGCTTTTTCAAATGACAGTTTCCACTACAGAACTTTCCGTGCGCTCATATTTATTCATGATATTAGCATTCCGCTGCTATTTCAGTCGTTGCAGAAACATATTGGTGAAGGGGTAAAAGAAAAAAATAAGACCTTGGAAATACCTAAGTTTTAACTTGCAGGTTATCTTATCATCATGCAACCTAATAGTTTAAACATTTGATAACTATTTGGAGTTTCCCCCATGCGTCAGTGTCTTGGAGACAATGACAAGGATAGGCTACCTAGAAAGACTGACACATGAACTTGAACATTGTAAAACGAGCATGTCCTTATCATTTCCAAATGCCTCTGCGTTTGAAGGAGAGACCAAGTAGTGAAGACTGTACGGGTCCTCTCTGTCTAATCCCCAGGGGCAGATAGATGATATGATGTATTCTATTTGATTCCTGCGAAGAATATCAGCTCATCTGAATGTTTATTCAGGACTTCAAAACTATATTTTTGCTTTTCTCCGCAGTGTCAAAGGGTTCTCTCTGCGCTTTAGGAGAAACATCAATATTTGTCTGGTTCTCTTGGACCTCTTGTCAAGCTATTCTTCAAATCCCTACCAAGATAATCTAAACAAAACGGAATCTTTGTAAACGGAAATATTCAAAGTTAAAGTTAACCATTGACAGCCTATTACAGAGGCTGTGAAGATTAAATATGTGGCAACCATATATGAATTATTATGATAATTATGAGAAACGTTCTTCAAATTATTAATTTAAACATTTAATTGCAGTGTTGTGTGCATCTTCATTGTTTGCACCAATGGAAAATCAATAAAAATGGGAGGAAGTTGACTGTTTTCCATAATGAACCTCATTGCCATAAACACCTAGCTTTCCAAAAGCACTAAGCTGATAATGATCAAAGAGCTTAGTTGTTTTAGGACAAGTGAGTGCTATTTTTGTTTAATTACCTTTGTTCCCACGCTCCTACACACAGACTTTGTGGACAACTGCATTTGGTGGATAATTCACAGAGTCAACCATGCTCATTTCCTGGAGTAGAATGTCTAAATGAACAGTTAAACTAAATGTATGTATGGAGACACAGTGGAACTTGGAAAACCTATTTTCACACTGCATAAGGTTTAAAGCCATTGACACTGTGGATTTGTTTTGACCTGTTTGAAAACATCAAATGAATGAAACTGTCACACAGCCATTGAAGAATGAATCAGGATGAAGATGCATTTGAATCGGCTATACGAAGCACCAAAACTACATCAAAGATAATTTCAAATGTTTGTTTGAAGTTTAAATATCTCCACTCTGTTATAAAGACTCAGTGAGGTCAGAACATGGCATATTTGGCACAATAATGACTAAAAATATTTTACAGGCCAGTGCACATTGCAAAAGTCCTTGGCAGCTTCACGCATTCTGGTCATGTCAAGACTCTCTCTAGCACTTAAGATGAATGTAGGAGAAACTATAAATGTCTCGAGTGGGAAAAATCTTTTTCACAACTAGTTGTTTACAGTCGGTTGTTGGTTGACACAATAAGACAAAGGATGGGGTTTTCACGTCACAAGCCATCTTTCTAGGGCAGGCCATCTCAATCAAGCCCCATAAATGCCATTTGAACAACTTGGCCAAAGTAAATGATCTTATAAACGTCATGACCTATAATAACTTTTAACATTTTATTATGTATGTAAAGAGATTGACCATGCCATTGGTTGGCGCTCATATGGAATTATTGAAACAATGGTGCAGCGACTGGTTTTGGGAGTCTCTGCTGGCTAAAACAAGGTATTACAAGTTATCATTTAGCAAGCAATTTGGATATATTGTGGCATGCATAAACAACATACCCTTTTGAGTGTTGTATTTATTTCATCATGATATTGTGGTCTGAAACTATAAATACATTTCTCACAGTAGCCTAAGTCACAATTAACTACTGGAAGAAGCAGCCAAACCAATAGGATATTGTCCACTGGCTGGTACCGTAATAAAAGGTTTTGAATAGGCTAGCCTAATTGTGTAAAAAAAAAAATATCTCAGAAGACTCTGCAAAATAGTTTAGATAGTTGTCCTTACTAAACAGAATATGCCTCAAAAGCTATTATTAGCCTATTACTCTGATACAACAGCAAAACAGCTTACTGAAAGGTAGAACTTTCTAACGCAGCTTTGGCTTACTGTTTTTTTTTTTATCAGACTGAATGTGCGCCTGCTGTTTATTAGCACGGTGGGCTAGGCTATTGCTTATTGATTCAAACATTCATTTTTATTCTGTCCATGAATGCCTGTGTTTTCAATAATATAAGTTTTAACAAGTTTACAAGTTTACTACTTGGCCCAAGATAAAGCTCAAGCTTTTTATCTGTTCTTATCGGATGTTTGTTTTTCATATGAAATAACTATAACTAAGAGAAGGGGAAATATCTTTCAGCATTTAATTACACTGTGACCTATGAAATCAAAAACATCGGGCAAACATAGTCAATTAAATTTAATTCCATAGAGAGGGAAACCTATGGGCTCTAAAGGTTTTGACTGTGTCTTATGCGTCAGAAGGATCCGACTGCCTGGCGTTTGGTGAGGCTGTGTGGGTGAGTGGGCAATGAGCATGGGCAAAACATTGCGGAAGCTGCGACGGAGGCGGCCGAAAAGCGCTCGACCTAGAGTTCGTGTCGAAGACTCGAGTGAAAGCTGGCCTTTTCCCTGCTATTATCTTCGTTCGTGGATAAGGGAATTTAGCCATATGATGTCGTTGCGTGACAAAATGAGCTAGTTTGCGAGACTCAGTTACTGCAGCGGGAGAACGCTTACATAATAAGCTACTGTATCCCCCATCGCTCGTCTGCCGGGAAAATGAAGTGCAACCCCAGCTTGCTTCAGGTGCAAGCTGCATCCAATAGGAACCTCTTCGTCGTTTCAGTCTACAACGCTGGCCACCCCGATGCATCCCTTTACTTCGTTACGGTAGGACCTGATTTATAGATATATATATAATGTTCTGTTTTTTCAATCAGTGTTTCACATTATGACGGCAATTTCGCCTATAGTTACATTGTAACAAAGTGGTCACGTAGGGTGTTACATAAGTTTGTGTGTAGTCATACATTATGAGCAGCGTCCAGAGTGTTTTTCGCTGTGTTCAGCTAAACCTTGCACTAAGGGAAATGTGTGTGTCTTATATTGGCCTGACACTCTATTTCTCATGCTACCTGCTACTGAGCTAAACACACACACACACACACACACACACACACACACACACACACACGCACATACACACACAGGCACGCACGAACACACAGAGAGAGAGAGAGAGAGAGAGAGAGAGTTCACAGCATTGATGTGATAACAACTACTATAAATCCAAGATCGCTGGTGTATTCTGCCGTAAACACTGTAGAAACGTGTCAACACTAAGACAGACTGTCAGGTGTTTTATAAACCTATTTCCTCTCCAGCTCCCAGTTTACTACTTCTGACATGGACTATGAGAGACCAAACGTTGAGACCATCAAATGTGTAGTGGTCGGGGACAATGCAGTGGGGAAAACCCGTCTGATCTGTGCCAGGGCCTGCAATGCCACTCTGACACAGTACCAGCTGCTGGCCACGCATGTGCCCACAGTGTGGGCGATTGACCAGTACCGAGTGTGTCAGGAGGTGAGCCTGCCACAGCCACCATACACTGTCATGGAGATTATTCATTTTGTTATGACTGTTTGAATTACGACTTTTTGTATCTCTCTCTCTCTCTCATTCTGCAGGTTTTGGAACGTTCTAGAGATGTGGTGGATGATGTTAGTGTGTCTCTGCGTCTGTGGGACACCTTTGGAGACCACCACAAAGACCGTCGCTTTGCATATGGAAGGTAAAGAGGAATTGACTGACTGGTTGTCCTAAAAGAAACCCCTGAAGTACCTAAACAACTTAACACTGAGATATGCACACTGCACCAAGACAAGCATAGATCTAATATATCTTGAAAGTTAATCTCTAGAGCTGTTTAGAAACAAAACCAAATTAAGTCACAAAACACTGTAATATTTTTCTGAAATGACCAACCAAACGTGTATTAACAGAATAAATCAGAAATAAAAAATATGTTCATGTTTGTTGTTTCATTCTTAGGTATCAAGAAATATTGAGTCTGTTAACATGAATGAAACTGTCAATTTTTATCAAGAATAGAAATACCAATGGAGTTTTTCAAAGCTTGTGGCTCACAATCATTATAAACCAAAGTGATTTGCTCTTTACTTCCCCTCACTCTAGGTCAGATGTGGTGGTCCTTTGCTTCTCCACTGCAAACCCAAACTCTCTTTTTCATGTCAAAACAATGTGGTACCCAGAGATCAAACACTTCTGCCCTCGCGCTCCTGTTATTTTGGTAGGGTGCCAGCTAGACTTGCGATACGCAGATCTGGAGGCAGTCAACAGGGCTCGACGCCCTCTTGCCAGGTGAGATATTTTTGAAGTACAATTATTGATTCCTTTTTGTTATTTTATTGATAACACAATCATTATATATAACAACATATACTGTATATATATAATATTGTTGAGCAATATTATTGCTCATATTTATGCATGCCTCGCATCACTGAATCTTATTCACTTATCAAACTCATCAGTGTTCTTCAAATATGTCAGTATTAATCAAATGTCCACCATGGTAATGTCCACCATGTCATTGTTTATCACATACTGATATCAATGTATCACCATTTATGTCTGTTGCAGACCAATCAAATCAAATGAGATCCTTGCCCCAGAAAAAGGTCGTGAAGTGGCCAAAGAGTTGGGGGTGCCGTACTACGAGACCAGTGTGGTGGCGCAGTTCGGTGTGAAGGACGTGTTCGACAATGCCATCCGCGCAGCGCTTATCTCACGGCGCCACTTGCAATTCTGGAAGTCACACCTGCGCAACGTGCAAAGGCCCCTCCTGCAAGCACCCTTCCTTCCCCCCAAACCGCCACCACCCCTCATCACCGTCCCCGCGCCCCCCTCGACCCCAGACGAGCACCCCGGCCGCCTGCTGGAGGACCCGCTGTGCGCAGACGTGGTGCTGGTCTTGCAGGAGCACCAGCGCATATTTGCCCATAAGGTCTACCTGGCCACAGCCTCCTCCAAGTTCTACGACCTGTTCTTGGCCGACGTACGGGCCGAGGGGGAGGCTGGGCAGCAGCCGGCCGGGCGGGAGCCCCCGACGCGGGCGGCCAGCTTTGATGCGTGCGAGAGCGGAGAGGAGGCAGGCCGCGTGGGCCTCAGGGCCTGCATTAGCGATGGGACCCTGATCGGGGGTGACTCGGACGCGGACCAGGATGCAGGACACTCAGGCCGCCTGCCGTCATCCTGGGGGAGGGCCTTTGTGGGCATCCAGAGGGAGATGGTGGATGACCCCATCACTCACATGACTCGGCCGATGACGATGGTGTGCATGGACCCGTCGGTGCTGGCCGGTCCGTTCCGAGTGGTTCTGCGCTACCTGTACACCGGCCAGCTGGACGAGCATGAACGAGACCTCATGCACATCGCACACATTGCAGAGCTGTTGGAGGTGTTTGACCTGCGCATGATGGTGGCCAACATTCTCAATAATGAGGCTTTCATGAACCAAGAAATCACAAAGGCTTTCCACGTAAGACGGACGAATAGGGTGAAGGAGTGTCTCGCCAAAGGGACCTTTTCAGGTGATAAATGATTTTTATCTGCTGTGATGTTATGACCAGAAAAAAAGGCTATAAACCTAAAATTAATATTACGATTCCATTTTAGATACATACTGTATGTTAATGATACACATATACATCCACCTGAAACCACATATTTAGCTTTGATTTGTACTAGAAGCTCTGGGAATTGCTGCCCAGACTCTAATGACAGATATGATCCATAGTTAATGCAGAGACATCAAACATCCACTCGGAATGGCATTATAGAAATATTACCCTAGGATTTAAAACTGAATTAAGGCATTTCATTTTCTTATTAATCCTTCTAATTACATTGTGGATGTCTTGAATTACATTCTTACCATAGTCCTTGGTGATTATTAGTGTCAGTGAAAGCTAAAATGGTTGATTGTGTTCTTTGAGATTTCCACTTAGTAAACATGGGGCAAAAAAAAACAAGGAGGTTGTGCAACATGAACTGGTTGCTGACTGACTGCAGCTGCTGTGGCATCGCTTGTTTTGCAGACGTAGTGTTCAAGCTGGATGATGGCACAGTGCAAGCCCACAAACCGCTGCTGATATCCAGCTGTGACTGGATGGCAGCGATGTTTGGGGGTCCTTTTGTGGAGAGCTGCACCAAGGAGGTGGGTGGTGACGAAGGAGTTTTAATTCACCACACACACATTCTCATTAAAATGCAGAGCCAACAGCACTAAACTCCCCAGCAGTGTTGAACATTGCATAATATGCTGATGGCAATAATCGCAATATAAAGTAGACATTTCCCTTAAAGATGCCATGTGTAATAGTTGAGGTAAAAATATCCAAAAAATTAGCTACACGCATCAACAGAATGAGAAGAAATAAGGGCGATGATGTCATTAAAAAAATGACAAGGTATAGTGCTGCAGAGATATCAACCCGAATTAGCATGCTAAATTACTAGCCACAGCCCGACAGGTGTCATAATACCAGTTCCAGCCATGGGAGGCGGTATGCGGGCAACATAACCGCCAGCCAAACTGCAATACACGTTTCTCGGTTGTTACTCTAGGGTAGACCAACTCACTTTCTGGAGGTATACTGCCCCCATCTTTTATGGAATGTGGAGTATGAATTGATATTTTGGCGGACATTACACATGGCACCTTTAAGAAATGAATTATTTGTCTATTTTACCATTGCTGGGTACTGCTGTTTTGTTTCACACTGCATGATTTTGTTCTGCTGTTGTTGGTATGGGAGCTCATTTCATAGTAAATCACCAGCACAATGGCTCAAGCTAGCTCTGTTGTTATGCAAGCCACATTGGATGCAGTGTGCAATTTGTGGTCTGTAATAAAACGTTGCATGAGTAAATTTTATGAAAGTGTCAGTGAAGCACGTGAGCGTTACATGTGAGCGTTAAAAGACTGGTAGGAGCCCTAAGCATGGACACAAGCTGTGGCTGCTATGGGAAGAGATATCCAATTTCACACACTCAGTGCTTGTGACACTGCATCACAGTATTCACATGAGAGTAAAGAAGTGAAATAGTGCCTGAGAGTGTTTGTGCGTCTGGTGCCTGCAGGTGCTCTTCCCCAACACCACGCGCAGCAGCATGCAGGCGGTGCTGGAGTACCTGTACACTGGACGCTTCTGCTCCAGGCCCGACCTGGACGCCATGGAGCTCATCGTCCTGGCCAACCGCCTCTGCCTGCCTCACCTGGTGGCCCTCACAGGTAAACCTTGCAGCAAAAGCCCATCTCACCCTGCCATCATCTGTCCCCCTCATCTCCTCGTTTACTCATGTTCATTTGAGCTCACTATGACCAACTTACACTTACGACAATAGTATATTAGGGCGTTAGTCAATATATGGCCTCTATTCCATAACTAGTTTGATGCTTAATATTGATAGTTGTAACTTGTTACCAGAGCGCTTTAATGATGACCGATGCTAATTTGGATATTGTAGGAGTACATTGAGAATAGACTGAGTTAGTGACTGTACCCACAGAACTCTACACAGTGACTGTTCTGAAAGAGACCGCCTCCACTGGAACGGACATCGATGGAGACGTACTGCTCTACCTGGAGATGGCCCAGGTAAGACGATTATGTTTACCTACGCTCTGGAGGAGGGTATTGTTTTCCTTTTCAATGTGAATCTGATATTATCTAAGACTACACAGTAACAGTCCTATCCTGTTATTTTTCCAAAGAGTGTTTATAGTCACTCTTTTAATAGTCCTAGTGATCAGGAGTTTTAACCTAAGCTTTCTGTGGGAAATAGCAGCCGTGTGACACGGGGCTTATTATAACAGTGTAGAGCTCACTGACTGTAATAAGGAAGCTGAGGTATTTGGCTCCAGCGATTTCATCGGCATCATTTAGCAGCTTTACGAGCGCTGAGTTCAGCTCTAGGAATCTGCACCACGGTATCCAATGCCACAGGTTGGTTGAATACTTTAACCCTTGCATGACTAAACTCTGCAGACGGAGAGGGGAATTCTCTTTGGGTTTGTGCAGCGCTCTTGACAGCTCATGTGGTTTCATTTGTCATGCCTCGCCGCTTGCGCTGACTCATGCCCTGTCTACTCAGTTGTGGCCAAGGCTTAATCAGATGCAGGGGACAAAATTCGCATGTAGTAGAGTAGAGAGCACTGGGAAAAAAAGGCTTTAATTGATTTGTTCAGCTCTCATAAACGGTGGGATGCTTCCCTCGGGATGTTTTCAAGGAATCTTTTTGAGCTAGTTTTAATAGATTGTCGTTTGTTTAGACTTTAATGAAAGGAGGGGCTTTCTTTTCGGTTCTTTTTTATTGGTTTTTATGGTATGTTCTCGCAAAGCTGCCATAAATCTTGCAACCAGAGTATTTGTTTTCATCACGGGATGGGGAAAAGTAATTCCAGCTGCTGGAGGGGTCAAGTGAGGCCAGGGTAGCATCTCCTCCGAAATGAGAGCTGCCTTGTGATTGTTCACTTTTTTGTCTGTCCGCAGTTCCATTGTGCCTATCAGCTCACCGACTGGTGCCTTCACCACATCTGCACCAACTATAATAATGTCTGCCGCAAGTTCCCACGTGACATGAGGGCCATGTCAGCAGGTACACACACACACACACACACACAGATTCACACACACACAATGGCATGCTTTAAATGATAACAACTCTGAAAACATCCAAGTACTATATTTAAAAAATGACAGAACCTGGTAATATCCATGTGTGTATGTGGGTGATTGTGCACGTTTAGAAAACCTGGACTACTTTGAGAAGCATCGCTGGCCACCCGTTTGGTATCTGAAGGAGGATGATCACTATCAGAGGGCAAGGAAAGAGCGGGAAAAGGAAGATTATCTGTACCAGAGACGGCAGAGCAAACGCAAGTGGGTCCTCTGGAACCTGCCCTCGCCAACCAACCCTTCTTCATCCTCCGCCTCTTCCTCCTCCAGCTCGGCCATCATCTGAAACGTCCTGCTTGTGTTGCTAAAACGTTCGGACCCAGAAACAAAGACAGGAGAGGGTGGAAGTAGCCTACGTGCAGTGAGCTGACAGACACTGCCATCCTCTCTCCCTCTCCAGCCACCTCACTGTGTGTGTGTGTCGAGGCTGACGTTGGGTCTCCTGCTGCTGCTGAGGAGCTGGTTGACTAGATAAGATATGTGAGTCTTACTAGGAGTGGCTCCATCTAACCTTCCTCTTGCCCTTTTGTGAATTCAATTGAGTTGCAGAAGCTTTGCTGCATCTCAGCCTTTCCATCTCAGCCGAGATGAGTTGCGGGATTATGTGTTATACCTTCTACAATATTGATATTCCTTTCATGAAAGTCATCATATCTCTCATATAACAGAAGCAGTATAATAATTGATTTTTCAATCCATTCCCCTATTTCATCAGAGTGGAAAAACAGAGATAGGCCTACAACAGGATCGGAATTCAGCAAGGTGAAGTAATGAATTTGTAAGTGGTAAAGGAGCTAATCCACAAAAACATGCCTTGACAACGGCTTGAAGAGCAATCTTCAACCGGTTACAATATAGTTTGCAGTTATAAAACGTCAGTTTTGGAGCAGTGCAAGGAGAGTCTAACAGATCTAATAGAGGTATTGTCATAGTTCATAATGTATTTTCACACAGATAACTTTTAAATGACAAAATGTCACTCTGGCATTCTCAGAGTACAGAGGGGCATTAAGTCATCTGAGAATCCCTTAGCTGAAGATGACCCATGACTGTGGTGTTTGTCCAGCATGTTTACACTGCAACACACTGTATCAGTGGGTGAAGAGTCCCCCATGTTTTTCTCTGCAGGCAGAGGCGAAGATGGTATTTCTACCCTTTAGCTGTAGTCTTACACTGCCATTCGGTTATACTAATCTATACGTATACTTACAGAAATCACTACTGGACATTTCTGGTATTTTTTTGCTGCCTATGAGAGAGCATTGATTACATTCCTTCATATTTACTCTGTACAGTTTGGTACATACAGTATATTGTAAACTTCTGTTATGGTGGTTTGTTAATCACTTTGATTACTCTAATAGTGAATCATTGTCAGGTTGAAGAAAATTACTTCATAGTTAAAAAATAATTTCTGTATACATGTCTACTGTACAATACGTCTGAGTGTACTTTAAATTGTTGTATGGACTGCTGTCACTTGTCGAGCCCTGCACCAAGCTAAATATATTGAGTATTGAATGTGTACTTTGTAAGCTAAGCTTACAGTGAAATGCATGCTGCATATCTTGGGGTGTTTTCCTGTTTTTGTTCCACCAAACCTACCGGTATGTTGTGTGCAACTGTATTTGTCTATTTTCATGTAATCATGTTGTGGCACTTATGAACATCTGTCAGATATCTGCATGGAAATATTTTCAGATCAGTGTATAGTATATGAAATATATACATATATAAAATCATGTATAAAATTGTTACCTGTTTTTTTCTTCTTCAGTAAGCCACCTTAGAAGACAACATCTTCAGTAGAATGTGATGGTACATATTGTATGGGTTCTGGGCAACTTTACGTTTACAAGTAATAACATAATGTTAAAGTTTACTTAGCCTTTCTAAATTGTGTGTGGATATGTTCCAATCAAACGTTTTCAACCGCCATGAACCAGACACACAGGACATTCTCTTTGGTTTTACATCTGCTTATCGTTTGCTGAGTGTGCAACATATTTATTTTATTCATATGGTCTTGACTCTTGACTCTTTACCTTTACAGAAAAGTTGGTTAGGTGATGACTTCCCATGAGTCATTCCTGAGGTCAATTTTACCACACTGACAGTAGCTGAGTAACTGTGTAAGCAGTTTTTGGCTATTACCACTTCATAAACAATAACCACTTCATTAGCTATGTACCAAGCACCTATATGTACTGATAGGTATAGCACTGTATACTCTCAGTTTTATATATCAAACGTTGTCTGTTCAGCAGCTGTCTGCATGCTGAGTTAATACCACGGCTTACTTTGTCTATTCTATCTAAAGCCTCTAAATTTAGAAACTGAAAGTTGTAAGCAATGCCTGAGCAATGAACCTGTCCATTGTTGAGGAGAAATATGCACAACAGGATGTCAGCTAAGCTGAACAGTATGCTATACCACAGACATAGAATAACCTAAAACTAAACCAACAGGAGCATTTCTACCCCCTGATACACAACGGCCCTTTTAGTTTAAACAGCCTACAGTCCAACATCAAAGTGATACTGCATTGTGGCTGTATTCAACATTCCATGTCCAAATTACCTTTCTGACACAAATGTCTTTACATTACTGTAGGCTAGAGCAGTGTTTTTCAACCTTTTTTGTGCCACGGCACACTTTGACACTTAAAATGTCCCACGGCACACTAACATCCTGTGTGAAGAAAAAATAAACATACCATAGCCTAAAATTTCAAATAATACACAGATATGACCTTATTATGGCTTCTATGCAAGACCTGCTCAATAAAACAAGCGCCCTCTGTTTCATTTGTGGGTGACTTTATCTAATTTAATTGTTGTTATGAACTGGATATGTGATGATTCTGTGAATACTGGATATGGGGCCAACGTTGTACAATGCCTGTGTAACCCTCATGAAACTAGATGTACCGCATAGCGGTACAAAATATGACCGCCGCTCAGTCCTGTAAATTCCGCGAAAATAAATCACACTTCAATTTGTCTCCATATTTTACTCCATCCCCCACTTTTGAAACTTTTGTGTATGCTTGTTTGGCATGCCTGAGTGTGTGTCTGCGGCTGCACAAAAAGTAGCCTACTGGTGCTGAAAAGGTGAATAGATTGTAGAATAGCCAAAGAAGATGTAGCATTGTTATAAAACCTTTAAAATCTCTAAACAATCACAAGTAGGGCCGTTCATCACAGTTCATCCATTGCAACTGGATTGATGAAAGGTCACTTACACCTGTAGGCTACATTGTATTTGGGAAAAGCAAAAGGTATCAGCATAATGTTATTTATTTATTTATTTATAAACAAAAACATCTCTGTCAGTTCCGTGCCGTTTTCAACAGCTATCAAATACAAAGGTCATTTTTGGATGGATGGATTTTTTGTGAATGTTTCTTCTTCTACATAAGGCCTACATAAGATTTTTTAGTCAATCTTTAGTTCATGTAATACTTTATTGTCAATGCACAAATTAAGTAACAGTAGTCTGAAACGTTATTGTTAATGCACAAATTAAGTAACAGTAGTCTGAAACTTAAATGCTGTTTTACATCTAGTGGTGCAAATAACTGACATGTCCAAATGGGCCTTGATGAAATGCGTCGCTAGACTGTTCATACACATTTTAACGGGCCAAAGTTGAAGAGGTGTTGTCCGTTATTGTTCGTTAAAATATAGGCTGATTCATGTTCCCTTGCATTGTGTAACTGAGGTCCATGGCTAGTCTGGCTTTCACCAGACCAACCTCAATCTTTTAAGAAATCAAAAAAATAGCGGGCAGATCAGGCTGGGTTCACCAAGCCTAGTCCATAGGCACCCTGATATTGTTCACGCTCTGGCTATTCTAAATGCAAAATGCATCAGGGAGTTATGACAAAACTGTAACTAACACACTATCCTAATAGAAAGCTGTTAGCTTCCCTAAGCTACAGGTAGGTTTATAAGGTAGGCCTATTTACAACATAAATTGTCAATAGGCTATGCTGGCGACACAAATAAAATCTCCTTTGAAACCAATGGCTTACGCCTTACAGTATCAAAGCGGACTTAAACTGCCATATCGTGGCTTAAAAGTTGTAATAAAATTCACGAGCTTCATGAGTCAAGGAAAGCGCGAATGAAGTAGCCACTTCTAAATGGGACCCACTACACAATAGCTTGGTGTGTTGCTAAAGCAGCCATAATGAAATGAAGGTGTCATTGTTTGGATACTTCACACACACTTGCTTTTTAATTTCACAGACTACAACTACCAAGCTGGAATCAAAGCACATCGATTCCCTCACACACCCTGCACGCATTCTTAAAACAAAATAAACAGGCGTCTCAGTCTCACGCATGTATAGGCAAAACTATCAGACCGGTGTACCGTTGGTAAATCTTCCATTGCACAGAATGATTTTTGTAGCACGTGCAACAAATGACAGTCGAAAGATACAATTACAGTGCTGCTATCAATTTGCTTGGTATAACCGCATTTATAGTTTTCTACAAATGCAATCAATCAAATTGGCCTCCATCACTCAACCAACGCTAACAGTAACATTACCTAGGTCCTTATTGATATTATAAGATTAACGTACCTGCAGTAAAAACCAAGCATGTCCGATAAACATCCTCAGATTTATACTCAATAAGAAATGGAAATTACATTTCATGTGAACATCATCCTATCCTTATTAGACGTTCTCTGCGGTAAACTACACTCCTTGTATGAAGCGTCGATTGTTTTTCCAACCCACTTTTACTTCCAACAAAATTATGTCTCACTGCAACGACACGCCATCTACTGGACAAACGACTACTTATCGCCAATACTGGAAATGCAGCCATGATGATGATGATGAATATTTATTTTGGCTTTCTTTTAATCCTACTGAATTTGTAATTATGTATCAGCCGTTCTAATACCGATAGTATGTGGGCGCCTGTGTGTGTGTGCATGTGTATATGTGTGCACCGCCATCTACAGGCCAATGAGTGTACAGTCACTAAATGTACACATAACCTAATTTTTTTAGACCCCGCCATGGATGAAATTCTACGAGGGAATGAAATTTGGCAATCCCTTAACTGAAGATAGCTTCATTGCAGGCGGTCATAATTAGGGCTACTAATCTAGATGCAATTACATGTATCTTCCTATGGAGGGCGCTCTATGTGTTAGAAGACTAGAGCGTCCTACTAGCAAACATTCTCTCTCTCTACCAGCGATATATTTCCTGTGAACGTGCACCTGAAAGAGCTCCCGGATTAGAAGATAAATAATAACGAAATACTTCTGAAAAGTCATTACTTTACATCTAGTTATATCCATAAGATATTAGTCTACCTCAAACTTAACTTTGAATAACAAAGAAAAGTGATTCTGTCGAGTTTACAGCAAATTGGAACTCCGGTGAGTAAAAAGCACGTTTTGCTCGTTTCTTACTAGCCATCTAGGAAAGGATGTAATTCATAAAAAACAATCGGAGTATGAGTAAGACCATGCTCAATGTTTGTATGAAACCTTGGTATGCCATATCATAGTTAAATAGAATGTTTAATCTCTGACGAGAATCTTAATGTTTCCTGCCACTTTGGTACAAGCCGTGTCATTGTGCTCAATAAAACTAGCTGGCGCAGCATGGTAGCCTAGTCAGCCAGCCATTAGTAGCACTTTGAACCATGCCAGATGCGTGGCGCTTAACTTGTTTACATTTTAGCATTCAGTTTGATGTAATAGCGGATGCTAATGAGTTAATAATACAGATGCATTAGAAATGCATAGCTTTTGAGTTTCACATGTATATTTTGAATAAGTTAGTTGTAATATTTAATTCATAGTCATGTTACAATGCAATATGTTAAAATAGTCTTTGAAAAGGTTCAAAAGGAAAATGTTTTAGTAAATGGAAGTGTAAAATAGATAAGCACACTGCTTAATGATGTTAAAAATATTATTGTTGTTTCATTTATGCAATTTGTTTATTTGTACTGAAAGTACATGCTTATAAGTAATGTATTTGCTTATATTTCATTTGTATTGTTTATAGTGATGTAAGTCAGTCATCTCAATGTAATCTTAAGTGCATCCTTAGTTATTAGAGGTTTGCACCAACGTCACGTTCTGGCCGGTAACTATGGTAACCCAGCAAGCGCGGCCATATTGGCGATACTCAGTGAATGAAGTACAGTGGAGTATAATGCACCTTGGATATCTTACGTGATTGTAGCGTGTCTAAACAACAGAAAAGCTCATCAAAATGCGTCTAAGATGCAAAGGCATATAGGGCAGGACTTGGACCACAAGAAAAGGCGCGATATTTCGAGAAATTACGGATTATTGCCAGCGCAGATCCATGAGTTGGGTGAGGGAGATGAAGTACCAAGTTCAACCACAAGCGCCCCCCTTCCTCTGATAACTTCTGGCATTATTGTCCCTTCTCCCTGTTTTTTTTTAATAACGTTTGGAAGTCGATACCTACACCAGATGTTTTTCTCAGTCTGACCTATTGGTACAACCTAAAACACGGCAATAATTAACCATTTTCCTTGACGATTTTAGGGATTTACTTCAGTGCCTAATGCTTTCTAATGAGTCGAATATCTCCAATATGGCGATGTCCAGATCTGATGACACGCCGTGCAAACCCCTAATTGGTTACACATTAGAAGATGTTCTAAAAGAATGAAAGTTAATGAGGTCTCATGTTGAAGAATAAAAATAGAACAGAATTCTTATTATTCTGCACTTTGTGTAGATTGTTTTTTTTTTTGAACGACCAGATCAGATTCGGATCCCAGATGGCGAGCCCAGCCCAGTGAAACTGAGAACAATCGTGGAAGCGGTGTGGCCAACCGTACGATTTGTCTCAGAGAAACCCAAGATTTGTTCATTCGTTCATCGAACACCAGATAAGATTTTCCACACTGTTGACTCAACACAGTAGTCATATCCGCACACATTCAAGGAACTGAACTTTGGGAATCGATACACACGCACACGTTCAAGGAACTGAACTTTGGGAATCAATACACTTTTCATACAGGAACTGATGTACACTTTTCATTAGGGCTGAAACGATTCATCGACTCCAATTCATCGATTACAAAAATTACTCGAGGCAAAAACACTGCCTCGAAGCCTCGTTAAATTCCTATGACGCGCACTATGCACGCAGGGATTTGATTGTACCACACGGACCGTTGTTCAGGAAGCACACCACTAGCGTGTGAATCGTGATACATTCTGAATTTAGCTGGCTGATGGCGAGTCAAGATGTCCATAAATGGCAGAGAATGTCTAAAGTTTTTCAAGTAAAGTTTTGGGATCTTTACATACTCAGAAAGGAAAAGAACACAAGCATCTGAACCGAAAACATCCACTCCATGCTGTTTCACCAAGCGTCAATAAAGTAGGCTATCTAGCCTATCTGCGTAGCCTATAGTGTTACAATGATGTTGGCTGATTTTAATCACATACTGTATTTGTAGCGATGTCATGATATACCGGTAATGTTTAGCTTTGATGTTTAAAGGAGAATTCGGTAGATATTGACCTAAGTGTATTGAAACATGATACCGAGTGTGGAACGATATGTCTCATAGTTTTTTTGCTTGTCCCCCCCACTCCAAAAATCCACGCTAGTTAGCGATGCTACCAACAGCTTTTTTTCAATAGTGGTGCTGGCATCGGGCTAGCCATGCAAATAAATCACTGTTTTACACTCATTTACGAGGCTCAATGTATCTCCACACTTCATTGGTAGACTCCGAGGGCCCCGACATTTAAAACAAGACATTGAGAACTTTGAAAAAGCACTGGTAGTTTACTTACAAGACGATTTATACAGACAGTATCTTCAATGAAGTTTAGCGCTTGGCAGCCATCTTGAATTTAGTCACACGATAAAAGTCGAAATTTTATCTAGGTAAGATCGAATAGGTATGATCAGATTTCAAAATACCTGGTGGAATGCATGGATTCCAGTTGCTGCTACTGGAAGAAACTGGAATCCATGCATTTCCACTGAATTATTTTGGAATCTGATCCCCTTATCATACCTGTTCAGTCTTACCCATTGCTCTAAATGGGTGTAAAACAGTGATTTATTTGCATGGCTAGCCCGATGCCGGGCACCACTATTGAAAAAGCTGTTGGTAGCATCGGCTAACTAGCCAGATTTTGGAGTGCAGGGGACAAGCCGAGATGGGCAATGAGACATACGTTCACACTCGGTATCATGTTTCAATACACTTTAGGTCAAATTAGGTTGGAGTTAGAATAAATACCTCTGTGCCAATTGCTTGATCATTTTACAGCCATGTCATTTTCGTTATGCATTATTTGTTTTGGTTGTTTAAAAATGAAAAAAAAAATTATCCGATTAATCGATCGATAAAGTGCTAGATTAATCGATTACAAAAAGAATCGATAGCTGCAGCCCTACTTTTCATACAGGAACTGATATACACTTTTCTTACAGCTCTTTCTTGAATCCGTACATACAGGAATAAGGGGCTTAAATTCTATGTTTTCTTTGATTTTCATACTTTATTTGTTTGAAGAGCTCTTCCTTATCATTTCATTTATATTTTGCCTATTCAATGCTGTGTACCCACACTGCTGTTTTGGAAGCAATAAAACTGTCAATTGTTCAACTTATTAATTCCTCTTGTGAGTTAGTCCATTTAAGCATACCCCTCTCCCGAGCCTAGGTTGAAGTTTAGTGCTTGAATTACTGGTCCAGGTCTACGAGCGCTAAACCTGCATACCACAAATAGTGCAATCATACAATCAATGAGTGCATGTGGTTATAAATTCTTTGATGCAACAGTTGCTTTTCTGGACCAGTGAGTGACGTTTAGGTAATTTTCTGCGGCACACCTGATGATCTCTCACGGCACACTAGTGTGCCCCGGCACAGTGGTTGAAAAACACTGCTGTAGAGGACTGCTAGAGCATGTGTTGTCCACATGTTCTTCAGAGACAGTGAGTCTGAATGTCTGAGCACTGTTTCACTCAGTACACACCCTAGTTGAGTTCATTCAGAATTCCACTTCCCATCCCGTCTCTACATCAGGTGGAGGATCCTCCTGGTCATCTGGGAAACAGTCAAAGTTACTGGTGTCCAGAGGGCCATCAACCTGTGAGAGAGTGATCCCAATTACAGGGTCTGTTAAACTGACTACATGATCAATAAAATAAACAAGACACACAAATATATAGTCACACAATAATTAACAATATTGGGTAGTGGGAATATGTTAAACCTGAAATCTGAAAATCTAACAAGATCCACCAACAGTGTCCCATTCATTCTGCTCAGTTATGCAACCTGATTAAACACATTTCCTGACTGAGTGGTTTTACTCCAAGCATGCCCCGGTACATGAAAGTGGCTGCAGTGAAGTGAATGTTAGATGTTGTGTAACGATCTCTTACAGTGGGCACAAAGGGAGCTGTAAGGGTGCCCTTGCGGATGCCATCCCAGTTGAACCCCTCGAACCACCTGGAAAAACCAGCAGATTTATAATTAGTGAATTCAGTATGTGTTAATAAAAATGTTCTTAATGGGAATGCTTTAGATTCTTGTATAAAGCCGATGGCCTGGCTTCTTACTTGTGCTTTTGAATGTCCTTCACCCCATTCTTTTGATTCCCGAGCCTTTCAGAAGGATTATCTCTGCAAAGGAAAAACAGCTTACTATCTGCTCAGTGTGTGTATGTGTATGTGTGTGTGTGTGTGTGTGTTTCTGAATTTCAAATGTGAATCATTTTCAATACCTGCAGAGTTTTTTGATTAAATTAGCTGCACTTTTGGTGATTTTCTTTGGAAACTCCACCATATCGATTCCTCTAAGGATAATGTTGTAGGTCTTCATGGGGTCAGGGCCTGAGAAAGGTGGGCTGAGGACCAGAGAGGAGAGGGTCAGATGTAAACATGTCAAAATATAAAAACAGGTCACACTCACACTGTTACATGGTAAAGACAGTGTAGACAAGGGAGCTAAGACACCCTTTGACTTTATTGTACACATACCTCGCACCCTATTTCACATCTTGAGGCTTTTAAGCCAATTCAACTTAGCTCCTGAGTGAAACGGCTTAAACGATCAAGCCACTCACCTCCCACTGAGGAGCTCAAAGATGAGGATGCCTAGGGACCAGCAGTCTGCAGATGCATCGTGGCCTTTGTTCAAAATGATCTCTGGAGCCACATACTCTGGGGTCCCACAGAAGGTCCATGTCTTTTTCCCAAATCCCACCTGTTTGGCAAAGCCAAAGTCGACCTACGGTAGGACATAAAAGTGACTTTAATCAAAATGTAAATGAGATGTGGAATCTTTTATGTGTAAATATGTGGCCTATCTGCTTATAGAAATGTACTGAATAGTTACTGTATAGGAATAAAATAGGACTAGGGAAGCCACTACACAGCACACTTATGCAGCAGGGTGTCTAAAACAGACACCAAACATTAGCCCAAGAGGTAGCATTTGAAAAGGTTATGTTCCACTGCTACTTAAAATCTGACTGAGTCTGGGATAATGCTTTGATCTTGCCAAGGAGACAAGCTCAATGGTGTGGTTTTGCCCATGGCCATTCACCAGTGTAATGCACCATATGTCTGAAGACTTGCATCTATGTCCACGCACTACTGTTGAAGAACTGTATATAACATGGGTTTTCAACCAGTGGTCCGTGAGGACATTGCTGGCGGTCCCTGGCCATGGATTCAGTATATAAAAGCACAATTTAATATAAAAGAGTCTGTCTGAATACCAGCTTGGCATATCCACGGTGATCCAGAATGATATTTTCTG
This sequence comes from Alosa alosa, assembly GCF_017589495.1. NCBI lineage: Eukaryota > Metazoa > Chordata > Actinopteri > Clupeiformes > Clupeidae > Alosa > Alosa alosa. The sequence continues at coordinate 25,462,540 of NC_063200.1, read as the reverse complement.
GCTTCAAGTCCCTGTATATGATCCCTCGACAATGAAGAAGAGCAAGAGCTTCAACCACGCAGGCTGTGTAGAAACGTGTGGTGCCATCATCAAATGATCCCCTAAACAACAATAACAACACAAACAAAACCAATAGTACAAACTGCAATTGGAGAATGTGCCAGATGCCTTAGAGCGTATTGGTGAAAAAACAAAATAGGTTTATACCGGTCTCTCAGCAGTGTCCACAACTCGCCTCCCTGACAGGCTTCAAGCAACATGTACAGATATTTGGCATCTCGGAAGGTGCGGTAAAGTCTGCCATGATGAAAACCACAAATACAGATCTTTTATTTATCTGTGGGTGGACAATTGATGAAAAAGGAGTATGAATGTCATAACAAATTGATTGAGCTTGGGCAGCTTCATGCGTTTTTCTTTTGTAAATAGGCACAAACTACTGCTCTTATGAACTGCACCTGAAAGACGTGCAATGCTACTATTCCTGCAAGCATTATTCGTTTTCTGAATTTCTGATTCCCTCTGACTTGCCTAACAATGAAGGGGCTGTGAGCCTCCAGCATGATGCGCCTCTCTGACAGGATGTGGCCTTGCTGGCTGGTGTCAAGGATGTGTCGCTTCTTCAGCATCTTCATAGCAAACGAGCGGCTGGGGTCATTCTTCAGCTGAACCTTCACAAGCAAAACAGAGATACAATTCATTCCAACAAACATAGAATTTCTGCCACAGAACAAGTATTCATATGACTAATGAAGGTCACGAATATCAAATGGGACTGTACCAACTCCACGCGACTGAAGCCACCCACTCCGAGTGTACAGATGACATTGAAGTCACCGAGGGACAGCGTGGAGAAAAACGCAGCTTCAGCCTCCACCCTGTAGAAACAGAGATTTAAATGCTCATTGCAGATTTATATTCTTATTGACAAACACTGCCCTCAGTGTCGCCAGAACCAGGCTGACCACACATCACCAGATGGCCGCTATTTGAGGACTAAAGTATTGGCCAGCCACGTTTACAGATTGAATGGAAATTAAGCTATTTTTCTACTTTGAAACTCTGATGTAGTTTGATGTAGTAAAAGAATGTCAAATTTAGACATGGCATGGAAAATCTTGCTGAAAAAAAAGACCTAAAGGCAAACACATGAACAAGATTCTTTCTGCACAAATGCTGTTGGTTCATCCAATTGAACATCATGTTCTGTTTAGACCAGACAGAGCACTCACTTTGCCTTGACCTCCTCACTCTCATACACTTTATTGCTGACATTTTCCAGTCCCCCAATCAGTTGTTTGAAAGGACCTATTTCAAAAGACAAACATAAAAACCATTGATGGAACATACTGTACAAAAAAAACTAAAAATGAAACGTGATAGAAGCTTTTGCAGGCTTGCATGTAAATGTTCTGGATTTCCTCACTCTCTATCCACGACGAGACAAGTGACATCTCCCACAGCTGTCACACTTGCAGTGCGTACATCTTCTCTAGAAAGAACACAGAAAATAGATTAAGTTCACAGCTCCATCAAAACTCACCATCTCACCATGCATGCTAAAATACAATCATCTGATATTAGCAATGTAGAGCCTCTCCATTCAAATTTACCACTAGCAGACAAGTTAACAAATTAAGTTCAGGTATGCTTTGTTTAAAATAATAACTACATATTTGAATAATAATATCATTACTCAAAATACTGTCTGCCAACATCAATTCTAGGCTATTTCCTTGCAAAGATGTCAGATGAATCACAGAATTTGTTAAAGACTTCTGGCTTCAGCTTTTGTGCTCAGTCATGAAGTCTTGAAGCCACAGCAAACAAAACATGTTTGTTTTCATCTAAACATTGCAATTGTTCCGCTACCCCTTCAAGGCCTGTTCTCCAAACCAGTCGCCTCTGGAGAGTGTGGTCAGGAACACTGGCTCCTCATTGGGACTCTTCTGTTGGGTGACCTTCACCTGTAAATGACAATGCGATGAAAAAGTGACATGATGAATGCAAGCTTAGCATACTAGCAAGTACTGTAGTTATACGGTTCCCCCTTTGCAGGGATTATCATGAATGCCTTTTGTTTGCACCAAATTCCCGACCATTCATTCCATGTGGGATGTCATTTACAACATTTGGTCATTTGCCTTTCACAAACATTAGCATCAGAAAGACAAGCTCTAGCAAGATCCTTCAATAAGGCTCAATTTTTGCCCATTAATGTCTGTGGCGCAGTGTGTCTTTTAAAGGGCTTCTTGGAGAATATGTTAAATGTTCAAAACACACAGGAAGGACGAGAGCTATGTATTGATGTAGTTTATTGATTTTTGTGTGACCAAGTAAAAAAATGATGCCCAGACAGTCCAGTCCACCTCCCCTTCTCACCTGGCCTTCACTGATGATAAAGAATGTGTCGCCTGTGGCCCCCTGTCGGATGATGTAATCTCCGTCGCTGTAGTGTGTCTGAGGGAGAGGGTGAAAGAGACACGCTCAGAAGCTGACTCACACAAAGGAACAAGATGTTTAAAGCAAAGCCACACAAAAACAAAGAGCGGGATGAAAGGCATTGGCTGTTATTATTCAGATAAACGTCCTGCGGCCTGAAATTTAGCATTTCGCTGAGAAGGTTAATTTTAATTTTAAAAAACAACAATGTTATTATTGAATCATAATAGAATCAGTACAGCTTGTGAGGAATTACTTAGACTGGAACAAAATCATACAGATAGCTGTGGAGATGCCACAAAATTGCACCATTTGCAATTTCAACTCTTTGAGGCACATTCAAAACCATCCTGATCAGTAAAAACCGCCCATTCTATTGCATTGAGCAAAGAAATATCCTATGTTCTTTCTGCCTAATTTGTAATAAATGTAGCAATAAGGACTGATTGGCACAGACTGACACTGACACCAATTGACCAAATCATGGTGACAAGTCCATCAGAGGGGGACATAATATGAGAGTATGCAATTAGGTTTTATATTGAGGTTTTTTTTTCCACACTTCAGCATCACTCAAAACCAAGGAAATACAGCCAAAATATTTTCTAAATAGAAAATAAAAAACATTCCAGTCTATGCCAAATAAATGAATACATATATGAACTAAGGGGCTAATACCAAACATTTAAAATACCCTACCTCCTCCAGAACATCGGCTACTTTGCTCAAAACATCCTCTGTCAAGGTCTTGAAGGAAGGCACACTGCACATATGGGGTGAACAGCAGTTAAGCTTTAAATATGTGAAATAGTTCCACTATAACTCTAGACAAGGTGAGAAGAGGACAGTGTGGGTCCAGCGCAGACTGCATCTACCTGCGCAAGAACTCCATGTACTGCGAGTGCTTGATCAGCCCTGTCCTCATCATAATAGTCTGGAAGCCCTGTCGGTCAATGGCCCACAGCTTGATATCGGTGAGTGCTTGAGAGGTTCAAAATGGCAAGAGAATGAAAGAAAACAGAACAGTGGGAGTGAAAGGGAAAAAAGAGAGAAAGAATTAGCATACCAACACATCATTTACTGCCGAACGTACTCACAGTGCAGCAGGACAACATGGTATACCGTTCTCAGAAGCAGAGCACGCGTATGGTGAAGCTAAAGTGCGATGTAGTAGCCTAGAGACATGCAAATAAAAAAGCCATATTGATTTTACTAAGACATTACATAATACTACATAATAACACTCTTAGGACAGAGTGATTTTCAAATGTTTATGTGAGAAATTATCAAACTCCATTTTTGTCATTTGTCTTGTAATCATCTTATAATGAAAATTCTACCACAACATTCTCTCTCTCACACACACACACACACACACACACACACACTTTCCAACAAATAGCACAGCTGGGCAGAATCATAGTGCAGGAACATGATGTTTAAGTGAAATAGACAAAGTGCTCTCATCAAATGAACTGCTGATGTTATTCTGTGCTCTGCAATCACCCTCAGAGCCGCAGAAGGAAAGAAGCATCAGTAGCCATGCATATATGTATTACAGACCATTTTCACTAGAAAGACACATGGAACAAGATGTAATAAAAAATCAATTGCATTTAAAGGAAGACAAAGAAAACACAAAAGTACCAGTGAGCATCACAGATAAATGGACCTGGTTAGAAAACGAATGAGTATGAGGGAGGCCAAGACAGAAAGTACAGGGGTAATGGTGGGAACAGAGCTAGCTATTTATTTTCAGTTTCACTGGAAGGGTTATTCAATCTCTGGAGTTTGCTATTCTCTCTCTAACCGGGAGCTGACCCTGAGCTTCAAGTAGCCTGCGCTCAGCCAGAATCATTCCTGCACAAAGCCATGAGAGAGAGAGAGAGAGAGAGAGAGAAATTTCTCTGAAATCCTTGTGGACTGGAGATGTGTTTGGACATCTGTGAATGTGTGTGAAGAGAGGGTCTGTGCAGGCAGAGACATGTGAGTGTGAAAGAGGACACACAGCAGGAGAACTGAGAAAGACTGAGAGCAAAAGAGAAAACACATGGGTGTTGTTTCCAATGCCGCCATGTTGTTGCAGACGTGAACCATGCAGTACAGCTGATCAATACTGCATTATCTGTGCACGTCTACCTGCAGATAAGACTGGACAAGTATGCCTCCAGCCTTTGCCGTGTTCCTACCTGTAACTGTAGCAGTACGTGTGCAATTGTACAGGATGGCCAGCTCCCCGAACACCTTTCCTGGCTCTATGGTGCACAGCTTCTGTCCACCTTTGGTCACCTCCACCACCCCCTCTGCCAAAGGCAACAGCACAAACACTTCACATTATGCCAAACAATACACAACCCACAAACTAAAAAAAACACACAACAGTTCCATAACAATAACATAGCTCAAAAGCGTTTGAGTGGAGCATTATGCCTGTGGCAATGTAATGTGTGAGCAACAGAATGAACAGAATGTGGGTGGTGATTGTGTAATACTTAATTGCAAGTCAGTTTCTCACCAACAAAAAAGGGCTAAAAAAACAGAATATTACTGAACAGCGTCTGTCTGTCACCTCTCTGTCACAAATGGTGGGGTGGATCAAACAGCATCTCTGGAGAAGAACTCTTCTGTATGCAGTACAGAATTATTCATTCACAGATTATTGGTGAGAAAAGGGTAGGTTCAGTGTGTCAGATTTCTTATGCACATAAGTGCACCCCATTAATTCTGGATGTTCGAGTGGAAGTGTGTGACTGTCAACCAGGCACACAAAAGGGATTAAGGGGGTTTAGTCATCGTGTTCAGATGAGACGACAGGAGCAGATGACACCAGCTGCTCGTGACCTCACTAAGGTGCAAACTGCAAAGGCTGCAAGGTAGCAAAGTGAAAACACGGAGCCCTATGTTAAACAGTATCCTCCAATATGGAGACAAGTCTCCCATGGCAGCCTATTGCATGTATGTTAATTATGTAACGAGTGCCTGAAGTGATCACACATCTACACAGAGGACCCATCATCATGAATAGCCTTGAGAAGATCAATGCAAATTCAATGGCAAAAATGGTGTATCACTTGTCCAAGATCTATTAAACTATCTAAATATGTCTATGTTTGTCTTCAGCAAACAAGCTCAAATGTTGGAATAAATCACATTTGCTGATATTGGCAGTGGTTAAAAGAGGATGAGAAAAAAAAGACTCCTGCTATTTATGCAGTAATCCATCTTGGGTCAGGCAGTCCCAGCTGTACTTCCGGAAAGTTTCCCTTCATTTAAAAATGATAACATTGTCCTACATTCAATATACATGTGGAATGAGGGCACATTAGAAGCCTATTATGTCGCCAGGAAACAGCTTGGTAGCAGCCAATATCCACCAGTATTTTTCATGATGCATAATTTTTAATATGCACCCCAGAATGTGCAACCCACTCACCTTCAAGCACATAAACAAGGGAGCCGTCGTCTCCCTCCTGAATGACACAGCACCCTTGGGCGACGGTCGTCGGATGCATGCAGTCCATGATGGTGAGGATCTGGCTCTGTTCCAGGTGCTTCATGAAATCGTTATCCAGGAGAGCTCTCTGAATCAACTCCGAGGACCTGCAAGAAGAACAAAGAGCCATGTCTGATCCTTCTCCTCTGTTCCACTGGAACATTCCTCACCTCAGCATCAGTAAAGTAGAGAGGGGGATTACATGTAACGTGACTGGCATGGGATCACCTCTTCTTCAAATGGTCTATTGTTAATGCGCAAATATGTGGTGTGATAATCTCTACATGTTTACAAATTAAATTTACTCTTTGCTCTTGCTGTAGTTGGTAAGGGTGACATGGGTGAGCTGAGCGGGGTCCAGGGCCGTGGGCTCTGCAGAGATGGCCTGCCGCTTGGTGCGCTGAGGCTCATCTGGGGGGGCTGGGGGCACACTTCCACCTGTGGAAGCATGCGATCGATTTAATATAGAATTTCTCACATTTCCGCATATTTAATAGTTACTGCATGAGGATACCGTTACAATGAGCTGTAACTTTCTTGGCATTCTAGGCACTCTCACCCGAGATGTCTGGTGGCCCAGAGGAGGACGACTGGCTGGCGGCAGAGCGGTGACGGTCCAGCTCTCCCTGGAGTTGCCTGATGAGGTCATCTTTAGTGTCCAGCTCCAGCTCCAGCTCATCTATGAGGGTGTCGCGCTGTCTCAGCTCCTCGATCTTCGTCTGCAGGGCAAACTGGAGGTCTCTGAGGGTCCCCATGCTCCTGACACACACACACACACACAAAGAGAGAGAGAGAGAGAGAGAGAGAGAGAGAGAGAGAGAGAGAGAGAGAGAGAAAGAGAGCAGATTCACAGTTACATTGTACTGCATATTTACATGATTATTAGCACGGTATCACAAACCGTGACCATTTCATCATGTGAATATGGAAACAGTAGGCCAGATCACTTCAAGGAAAAAGACGGAATTGCAAATAAGTTAATCTCATAGTATGAGCAACTCCAATGCAGATGCCTAGCTCAAAACTCATTTGACTGACTAAAAATAATCTGTCTCTCATCAGACTATCCACTACATTAGCAGATAAAAGGCTCGCATAGGAATAAGATTTCAGATGAGGATAAGCAGTCACCCCTTACCTGAGTTGTTGCACGTTCGTCGAGTATACTACGGGTATCACTTCACTCTTCGCGTTTTATGAGGCAACAATATCAAAGAGCGAGACGACGAGGAAAACGTGGAACTGAACTATGCAAAACCACAAAATATTTTAGATGATAAACTATCTGTAGCAAACTTCTCCTGCAGAAGTGACTCTAGCCTCCTTCGCCGTCCGCTCCGTGTGCTTGGGCACGCATGTCGCTCGCATCACCAGCAGATGCGTACAGCCTTCCACTAGGTACCGCACTCTCACAGCGCCACCGGGGAAAGGGATTTCAGTCGACTCCACCTGACACTGCCCACAATCTCTCTCTTTCCCGCTCCAGTTTCAGGGAGCTCAAACATACGGCGACGCCTGCGAAAATAAAAAGACTATAGGCTACTATTGGCCATCAGTTCTGACGTTTATCCACCATTTGTGGTTAGCTTTGTAGCATACATCTTGGCCTTGGGCTATGTACTTCTTATCTGTCCAATAATATGATAGGTATCTTAATCGACTAAGACAAGAAAGCTTCTCTCTACTTACTAAACTACTAATTGAGTTTTTCTATAATGTATGCTCTTTGTTATTGTATTTTTACTGTTATCATATTGTTAATTGTTGTTAGTTGTTAAAGACCCTGTAAACCAAAAATACACATGTGTTATGGGGTTTATCACACCACAGAAATAGGTTGCATTAACCACTAAAACATGAATGAATAAACATTGCCAGTTATTTCACATTATGCAAACTCCAGGCAACCGACTAGGGTGTGGTTTCCCAAAAGCTGATGAATGTTATGTAATTTGTGAGTTCCACCTTAAGCTCATACCTTAAGTCCCTGCAAACCAAATATAAAAATGTAATTCAAGTTTGTCACATCATAAAAAAGGGTGTCATTGCACTAAGAAGTATGTTACATTTAGGTGTCAAAATCATGATATTTTAAGACTTATAATCTGCTCCCACACTGTGTCTGCCATGCCTCAACTATCTGACCACATAGTCCCAACAATTCTCTAAACCAACTGACTGTAGCTGACAGCTGCTTTTTTTTTTTGTTTCCCAAATTCAAGGTGTTTCCAAACAAGTCTCCGATTTTGGTTAACAGGATCTTTAAAATTGTGGCATCCAGGCGAGCTAAAGCAGACTCCGAGAGAACAAGAGAGCTGCAATTAACTCTTTGCTGGAAAATGACAATCATCTGGACAATCATTTTGTTTACAGAAAAGTGGCCATAGGGCAAATAGAATCAATACAGGAAGATGGAAAAAACAGGATTGGAAACTCCTAATGGATGTTGAAAGTTTTGCAGTGTATTGTTGTAACTTCTTTGAGACCACATGGTGTATTCAGAGTGTGAGCACAACATATACTTTACTGAGCTATATTCTTTATGAAGATGTGATGAAGGAGGTATTGAAAGGAAAAAGTTAAAGTATGCAGAACTGGTTGCAGAAGTGAGGGCTCGCAAGCACACACCAGGCCAGCGGATTGGCGTCTCCACTGGTCTTGTGTGTGCTTGCGAGCGGTAGAGGCTTTGTAGCAAAGTCAGCCACGACACTTCTGTTGGATTTTAGACTCTGAGATTCGTAAAATCTTGTCGCTGTGTTTCTGGAATGATGGTTGTTCGCGCGAGCATCAAGGGCTTTTATTTTGGCTTGTTATGTTGCTCATTAGATCATAAATGATCAAAGCAATGAAGAGGAATGACTGAAAAATGTGTAGGTATATCTTGCTGCCTGCACCAAGGGTTTGCATTTTGACTATGTTGCTGATCGGATCATAAACGGCTACAGCAACAAAGAGGAATGACTGAATAATTTGGAGCTATTTCTTGGTATTTGTAGGTGCTTTCATTAAGGGCTTGTCTGATTATGTTGCAATGTAGGAATTACCGAAGAATTTGTTGGTATAGAACCCATCAAGAGTGTGGAAGGGGGTAGGTCCGGGATGCCAGACACCACTGTTGAGCCTTCTGGACGTGTTGTGGGCCTATTTCAATGAAACACAGGTGAAGGAAGGTTCCCACTTGATAGCCCCAGTAAAAAGTTCACGGAGGCTGCTCTGTTGGTGGTTTTGTTTTTGATACTTTGGTTGGGCACTGGCAGTGCATGTGGTACTGTGAAGGAGGGCCCTTACAGATCCTGGGTATTACATGCAGTGTGTGCAACTGCCACCAGCCAACTGTGCAATGTTGTCTCCTGAGTCATGTTGTATAATATTAGGCTTGGTTGTTGATTGGCTACTGTGGGAAATCCCTAGCCTGGCGAGCCAGACCCACATTAAAATGTAGGGTCTGGGCACTCACCGTTTGCAGTGCTCAGTCCGAGGGGTGGGATAATCAGTTGCCTTTCAAATTCCCTCTGCATGCAATAGGACGCAATAGGATATTTGTTTTCAAGTAGCAGGTAATTCAAGCCAAACCGTTGCAACTCGGCCATCAATCATTATGTTAAGCCCACCAAACGACTCTATACACGATTTCAATGACCTGATTAAGTTTCGATTTCTGGAGCTCACAAGCCAACGGAGAGTTGCTAGACTAGCCCTGGCAGCAAATATAACGCTAGGGGCGCGTCTAGATTTCTAGGCTAGGAAATCCCTTTCTTATAGCACAAGGAATTGAACACCTCTCCTGTGCATATCTGAAACAAATCTCTGATTTTGGTATACAGGGTCTTCAATTGCTAATATTTTAAGTCGCTTTGGATAAAGATCATAACCATAACTTGAAGTATTATCATATGGCACAATATTTGAAACCTCTCACACAAAAATAAACAAAGTTTGGTAGAATCTTGTCCCAAGGACGTTGAATTGTTGATGAATTGTAGTGAGAAAACCTGCATGGAGGCCAAATACAGTTACAGTGCATTGCATATCATATTCATCATAGTCAGTTTCCTTTCCGAAACTAGAAAGTTAGGTCAGCATTGCCTACACAGGGCGCTCAGACAATGGAAGATCCGCAGAGAATGTATTGGTGAGAATGGTCACATAATGGCTATCAGGTGATGGCTGTATGACTGAATATGCACTTTCAAGTTGGTGTCCTTACAGGTGTGGTCAGTGTGCTCATCACTGTGCAGGAGGTAGCTATAGGCCTAGCCATTTGCAGATGCTCTGGGTCAGGCCTTAATTGTGTGCCTTATTGGATGATTTAGGCCTATCGCTTTTCCATCTCAGTTTTGTGTAGGTTCACTGCACATTTTAGGTTTCTTTGGTAATGTGTCAGTCTGGCAGACCTGCAATAGATACATTAATGGGTCGGATTGGCCTCTACTGTCTATGGACCTTGCATCCAGAAGGTGGCGATATGAGCTTAAAGCGCCCCATCCTCCGAAATCATACAAAGCAGAAGAAGAAGATGGCGGAAGATGTGTCTGCAAACCATGCACAGCAAAAACTGGGATTGTATCTTTTTGGATAAGTCTAAGTTTACCAAGAAATTGTGCTTTTCATTATAATTCCAATGTTACTTGTAATCTTTAGCTTTTACATAATCGCTCATAAGGTACCATGCTTGCATAGTGCACGCTGTTGTATACACTGGGTGTCTCAGTTGACCATTTTCAGGTACTGAAACCGTATTAAAAGTTATCAAGTGCCTTGACTTCTTGCAGTAACTTGGATGTCCCCTTCCCTTCTGCACGCGAGGCTTCCATGGCTCTGAACACTCTGTCACCGGATCGTGAGCCAAGAAAAGGAGGAATTACTAAGGAACTTGTGGCAGTGGGCAACGTGTTATCAGTGTTAGTCATGCGCGTCAAATTGTTTTTTTTTTTTTTATCTTATCTTGTTTACATTTAATGTCACTGCATTGTGCTTCTCGCGTTTGTGAACCATGGTATTTGCATGTCCATGTTTATCTTTTGCAGGCGATGGACCGCAGATGAGGCTCGCATTCTCCGCGTCTCAGTTGGATCTTTCCTGGATCACCTGACCTTGGTATTGGAAACTATGGATGAGTTTGGACCCCCGGTACCTTTATAAGATTGGGTCTTAAGAGGAGAAAATGCTGAACGAATGGAGACTATAGGGGCACGTGAATGGCGGGGGGAAGGTGATGCGCTGCTTGTCAGATGTCGGGTTCCTACAAGACAGTATGTCACACGTTGTGTCCAATAATCTTAAATGGGTAATGATCTGTTTGACTGTATCTGGTGATCCAAATGGATCTGGGCGTAGAGACTTTGTGTTTATTTTATATGAGGATGTTTGATCATTTCATGAGGCAAAATAGGCTACTTATAAATAATAAATCCTGTTTATTGTCATAATAAACAAACAAGAATATCTGACTTGTTATCATTATTATTAACAATTATCCCTCATGATAAAAGCCTATTCACTGTTAACAGTTACTGTTATTGGCAGATAGTCTAAAGCAGAGGTTCCCAAACTTAAAACTGCCAAGGCCCAATTTGAATTCTGAAAATTTTCTGCGGCCCACCTCAAGTCTGGGCTCTGGCTGGGCCACTCTAGGACATTCACAGAGTTGTCCTGAAGCCACTCCTTCGATATCTTGGCTGTCTGCTTAGGGTCGTTGTCCTGTTGAAAGATGAACCGTCGCCCCAGTCTGAGGTCAAGAGCGCTCTGGAGCAGGTTTTCTTCCAGGATGTCTCTGTACATTGCTGCATTGATCCAGTTCCTACCGCTGAAAAACATTCCCACAGCATGATGCTGCCAACACCATGCTTCAATTTAGGGATGGTATTGGCCAGGTGATGAGCGGTGTTTTGTGTCCTCCAAACATAACACTTGAGAGTTCGCAAAGAGTAAGAAGTTCGATCTTAGTCTCATCAGACCAGAGGATTTTGTTTCTCATGGTTTGAGAGTCTTTCAGGTGCCTTTTGGCAAACAGGCTGAGGCTGTAATATAACAAAATGTGGAAAAAGTGAAGCGCTGTGAATACTTTTTTCGTATGCACTGTAAATGGTCAGTGGGCAACCTATGGGATCCACAACCTCCTGTACCCTCATTTTTGTTGCCTTCATGATTTCCTTTTAAAAGCTTCTTATATTACAAAAGGAGATTTAATAATAGCAAGCCAACTGGAACCTGCCACTCTTTCTCACTTGTGCGTGCTCAAGATGTGTTCCCAATTAAGTGCAGTATGTAACGTTCAAGATGTGTTCCCTTTATATGTAAAAGGGTGTTGGTGCATTTTGATGTTCTCGAAGAAGAGTAAAAAGCAGTTTGCAGGAAAACTTGGTGGGGCAAAAGTTGCATCTTTATATGTAAAATGGTGTTTTAATAAAGTTTAGCATTTTTTGGGAAACACTGGTCTAAAGACACAGCCAAATGCTGAAACTCCGAAGAGTAAAAACGGGCAGTTTGCAGGAAAGGACTGCTCTACATTTTTGGATGTGTAAAAAGTGTTGCCTTCTCATTTGAATTGGTGGCTCAAAATATCTAAAAGAGATAGTGCATGATGCTGATTTTATATCCCTGCAAAGCAATTTCCAGGGGGGGGTGGAGTGTCATAGTCCTATCCCAGACTGGCTTGCTACCAGATACTGTCCTCTATTACAAAGTGCTGCTTGGACACTGGTCTAAATATTGTTTTATGAATTACACAAACCAAATGCTGAAAAAGTCTGGAATAGTTATAGCCTACATAGATGGCTCAAAAACATGGTCAAGGTCCCAACTCTATACCACTATATAGAGTATAATCATTTGTAAAAGGGCTGATATTTTTATTTGGGAAAAGGTCAGGCTCCCTGTATAAGAAATTCTCTGGTCTACTCACAGTATAGTTTGTGCAGTGTGCACCTCCCAAAGGGATGGTGGTAACTTATCACCAATACAATACCGAAACTGATTTAATTTCCAGTGTGTGTATAAGTATAGTATAAGTATATATACTCTTTTGATCCCGTGAGGTTAAATGTGGTCTCTGCATTTATCCCAATCCGTGAATTAGTGAAACACACACTAATCCCGGCGCAGTGAGCTGCCTGCACTAACAGCGGCGCTCGGTGAGCAGTGAGGGGTTAGGTGCCTTGTTCAAAGGCCTTCAGGCGGCTGGTCGGGGTTCGAACTGGCAACCCTCAGGTCCGAAGTGCTAACCAGTAGGCCACGACTGCCCCCCTCCCTTTTTTATTTATTTATTTTTTTTAAAGTATATGTGTGAGGAATGTGCGGTTTATTGATATGATGCATTTACGATAGACTCTTGGTGTGTTCATAGTTGGCTGAAGGGGTGAACAGGTTGGTAGATGATGATTACCAACAGCACATGAGAATTACCACAAAAATGTTCATGTGCTTTAAAGGGGAACTATGCAGGTTTTTAGCTTAATTAACTGAACAGCTTCGAAGTCATTGGAAAGGTTATATGATTTTTTTCAGGTTGAATGGTGGCTGCCTCGCTTCTTTGGGCCAGCGAGCCGACGGCCTCAGGGACAGAAAGTCTCGCAGCCATACACGCCAGGTACCGGCTAGAACAAGGTAGCGATGGAGTTCCTCAGACATTTGTCATGACAGAGCCAGCGAAAAAAAGCAGAAAGCGAGTAAACCATTGTCGGAGAAACAGGGAAAAAGGAAAACGGCAGACTGACCAATTGAGGAGTGTCGTAAAACATACTCTGAAGCTGTAGAGGGCGCTCTGCAGAGAAACCTGCGGGCAAAAAGCGAGAAGGCAGCAAAGAAATTGGCAAAACTGCATAGTTTCTCCAGAGAATGTCTGGTTTCTCTAAGTCCTGAACAAAATTAGTGTGAGTGTAGGGAAAAGGAAAGAAACAGGAAAGGGGAAAATGAGGCCACCATTAGTCCCGGTCCTTAAGGAAACATTTATTTTTGTGGCTTGATTGAGAAATGACAATTGATTAAACACGATGGATCATATTTTCATGTAGGTGAAAACCCCAAAAACACATATACACATAAATTTGTTCATTTATCTGTAATAGGTATCAATGCGAGTCAAGGGTATCTTAATTTTACCATTATCATATATTGGACTGGTTGGATGTCAGAAAGGGAAACATCAAAACAGAAATGTTACAGGCTGGGGTCCCAAGGATTTCAATTAAATTGTTTTTGTCTGATGTCTTACTTCACATAGACCTTTAAAATCCAGCCAAAGTGGACATACTAAACATGTTGACACCCTGGTGAGAATGTAATGACGGGACAGTCGGTAATTTTAAGATCAACTTTTGAAGCATTTGGTCTTTAGGTGAGTGCTCCTGAGAACATTGTATAATTACATTTACCATGTAAAAATACAAAAGAAGTGTTTTGTTAAAAAAAATGGACAGAAACCTGCCAAAGAATATACTCTTAAAGTATATTCAATATTTTATTGTTCTTCCATATAACATGGCTTTGAGGGATTCAGAGGAGTTTGACAGATAGATACATTCATATAAGGGGGCCTGCCATAGATTGTAACTGAGTGAGTTTATTTCTTAACAAATCCCAGGATATACGGTCCAGTCTCAAGTCTGATTGATTGGCATTTGGAATGGGCAGACAGGGCATACCAGCATCTGACTTTATATACAGCACCTCACCTGATGCCACATAGGATATCCCAGTCTAGTAAACAAGTCCTAATTAGGCCACTGTTCAGGTAAAAGGCTCCCAAAATAATCAAACAACCCACCACCCATCACCTCTGCCATGCACAGTTAGGTAGTCAACCAGCTCAAAGAAGAAGAGCTACTGTACGTGAAGGATTTATTTAGAGTTACTTTTGCACAGGCATTTCCCCCACCTAAAGGATGGTTACTTGTACATAACATTGCAACTGTGCACATGCTTTTTATATGCAAGCAGTATGCTTTTCTGCAATTGAACAGTGCTGTTGGGGAACTGCTTTTCAGGCTGGGCAGTGTTGATGAAAGAGGGTTTGGGTTTGACAGGTGACAGAAAACAATATTTGGCAAACAGGGAATAACACAATGAGGCAGAGTAACAACACCTGCCTAATAATACCACAGAAGATGGAAGGCACACCAAGGACATACAGAGGCAAGCAGACAAGCCAATGGCTGCTGAAAACTGCCTGTCTGCACCATAAGCGGTGATTTTACAAATAATGAGAATGGTAAAAATAAAACATAACAAAACAATACTGACAATAATATAAGGACTATCACATATAATGTATATTTAATAGAAACATGTTTTTTTTTCCTAAAGTAGTTATAATAAAAGTGATGCTGTGCAACTGGTTTCGGTCCTATGAAATCTTTACATAGGTAGGGGAGTTAAGAAAATATGCAATCTTTTTTTTGTTTTAAATTTGAATGTTTTGCATATGGGAGTATTGGTGAGGGGAATCCATCCATGCACTGGCCTCTCTCTCCCCCCACCTGGAGTTCTTGCCATGATATTGGTCCACTCATCTGTCCCTTTTCAGCAGCTGCAGCCCTCGCTGGAGGAGGCCGGTCTGTCATCTCGCAGTTTGATCTGGTCGGGGAAATCGTACGTCTCTACCTGTGATTCCTGTAAAGGGGAAACCCATAGGATGGGACTCATGGAAGTGTTCAGTTTCCACGTAGAGACAACTGTGCACACACGCAAGCCAATCTTTAACACTGTGCTTACTGCAGCGTGAGCAGGAACCAAACCTGTTAAACCAGGTTTTAAATGACAGTGCAGCCAACTAACATAACACAAGGGTGTCAGCTGTACCTGTTTGAGGGCGTTTCGGGCGATGGTCTGGAAAGCTTGGTCGACATTGATAGCCTCTTTGGCACTGGTCTCAAAGTATGGGATACTGTTCTTGCTCTGACACCATGCCTGAGCTCTTTTTGTTGTCACCTGCAGGAGTACATGTATACAAACCAGAAGTTACAACTGTGCAGTCCCATCATAGATGATGCGTGTCTTGATAAACATTCAGGTAAGACATAAGATAAATTGTGCAAACATTTTTCATTTTGTTCATTTCATATAATTTAGTTTAGCCAAAGGGGGGAGACAGACCTGCCGATTCTCTAGGTCAATCTTGTTGCCAAGTACCACAAAGGGGAAGTTCTCTGGATCTCGCGGGCTGGCTTGGATAAGGAACTCGTCCCGCCAGCTGTCAAGGGTTTTGAACGTGTTGGGTGCAGTAACATCATAGACCAGTACACAGCAATCAGCCCCACGATAAAACGCCACACCCAGTGACTGAAATCGTTCTTGTCCGGCTGTGTCCCAGATCTGGCTCATCAATTCAGGAGATAATATGAACACATAAAAATGATTAAATGTAGAAATACAAACAAAAATCCTCTCTGTTGCAGTATATATTTTCTATATTTTTGACCATTTAAACCACTGAAACAGTGCAACTCCGATAAAGATGCTAAGAAAATAAAAAACAAACCTGCATAGTAACAAGCCTGTCATCCACCATTACTTCCTTAGTCAAAAAATCTGCACCGATAGTTGCTTTGTACTGGTTGCTAAACTTCTTATTGACATACTGGTTCATCAGTGAAGTTTTCCCAACCCTGTAAACCAAACATATTTTCATCGTTAATGTCGTGAAGACTGCACCCTTTTAACCAAATAAATAAACAACAGATCACATTCACACCAGTCCACTCACCCAGAGTCTCCGAGGATTATCACTTTCAAGAGCACCTTCTTTCTCGAGGCCATGACGGACCCAACTAAGATAAGGGAAATGTAAACACCATAACATTGCTTTATTAGCACTTCCTCGAAAGGTAAAATTAGTCAACCTTACATAATACACAAAAACTTTCCCGACTGTAGCGGTAATGATAGCAAAGTTAACCCTGGTCTGTAAAGAAGAAACCTCTTGAAGTGCCGTAGTTAACGTTTGTTAAGAGCTGATATGACACTTCCTCAAACACAATCGACAGATTGTTACACATAATGAATGTAAGAAAATGCTAATTAACTGTTAGCAGGGATGTTTCCAGGGCAAACAAAATATTTAGCCATGTTTACCTGGCTACCTGTCCAAGGCGATGTCCTGACTAGCTAACAAACCGACTCTAGTGCTAGCCAACAAATGACCACCAAACCAAATGTTTCACTAGACTAATATTACTACCTTTAGACATACCACATAGCAATTATTATCAATTTAACGTGTCATCATGTACGTCCTATGGATTCACCAGCGATGAGGTGGGTAGTATAACGTTACCCTGCATTACCTAACGTTATGGCTTGCCAATTGCTGCATTAGCTGTTAGCTGGCAAGATATTTCTAGCAAACTTATCTTGAGTTTTGACAAATTACCTTTTCTTCAAAGATTGCAATTCTCCAATGACAACTCCGTTGTAAGACTACAGTCGACAAACTCTGTCACTTGATTGTCTGTCAAAGTTACAACGTCAATATGAAGAATATGCTGTTTAAAACGATGCTGAAATAAAAATGCCAGCCAGGAACATCCGCTTTTGTTGTGCTTGTCTCAATATGGCTGTGAAGTCACGGGGCTTTGACGTTGCGTGTTAAAAGCCCTCCCATTAGACGGGAAGTTCCACATGAGAAATAGCACAATAATGTATGGTAAACTCTGGTTTCCCTCTCCTTAACAACAATAACATTATTATATTAGTTGTATTAATATGATGCGAAGTTCAAAAAGAAAAAAAATATTCTGCAATATCTTTACTAGCCTACAGATAACATATAATCTCAGTGAAACAAGGCCTACTGTATATCAATGAATTATGAGTTCAATGAAATGGATTTCAACACTTTTATTTGATATCCAGTTTGTGGCTATATACATATGATTACAACATATTTCAACACAAAACACATAAAAAAACGTTCTTTTTTCCAGACATCGGTTCAGTTTGCAGCTTTGAAATATAATGTTTGCTTGCACTGATAAAACTGTTCTTGAAGCCATTATTGTCATTTACATCAATACACTTCAGAAATCATCATCATCACAGATGTCCAGGTAAACATCAAAAGCTTCCCGATTACAGTTTCCGTCGGGGGTGAAGACATACTTGTGGAATGTCCCATCGACACATATAGCTACATCAGAAAAGAAATAAGAAGAGTGATTAAACTTCACAAACAACAAACAAAAATGTATTTTGGGAATAAAGAGAAATATAGGCAGAGTACACTCACCAATGACAGAGTTCACATTCTTGGACGTGTTCTTCCCAAAAGCACAGATGCAGGCGCATTCAGCTGGCACAGTGAAGCTGGCTAGAGACCACTGGCTGTCAACATACTGACCAATCACAGGGCCAACCTTACCCACACGGGCCAGCCTAAGGGGTAGGACAGACCGATTACTCATGTGCAAGTGAAAAGCTTTGACAGGATGTTCAGTCTTCAGTTACATTGCAAGAAAACTGGATCATGCTGGAACTTCTACTGAGTGCTGTAGAGAGATAATGACAAAGAGTGCCTTACGCAGACCGGCGGTTGAGTTTTGTATCTTTAAGGGCAAAAATGTGCACAGTTCCCTTGTCACTGGACGCACAGAGGAATGAGGAATCATGACTGAAGTTGATGCTGTCAAAACAAACATATGTTAGATTGATTAGTTGAATGGTTTGACTTAAACTTTAAACGCCCCATGGCTTGTCCCTCACAATCATTCTGAATCTAACCATTTTTATGCTAACTATTTATGTTTAATATATATATATATATATATATATATATACACACACATACATACTCTACCCATATGATATGAGGGGAAAAAAGCTTAACTACAGGAGCAAAATAGGGAGTACATCAGAAGAACGAAGGCATTTCGAACACAAACTGTACCAGTAGAGAGTGGCAGGGTCTGTCCCTCTTCTTAGCTCCACTAGTTTGTCTCGGGTGGTGGTGTCAAAGAGGCGGATCAGGGTACCCTTACGGGAGGCAGAGGCAGCCACACTACCAGTCTGATTGAGAGCCAAGCAGGCAATCTCACTCTGGTGGGCATTGATGGTGAAAGGTGCAGAGGATGTTCCTGGTTTGGTATTGGACAGGTCCTGTGTATGACAGTTTTGAGAGTATATCAGCTACATTGACTAATTCCATTTTCTACAGATAACATTCTCCTGACATGTTTCATAAACAACAGCAGCTCTTTTTATCATAATTCCGAACCCACAGCAAGTTCCATGAGCCATACTATACCCACATTTATACTATTAGATATAATCTGTAAAAGAACTTAATTATTATAAACGTCAATATATACACGTTGAATCAGCCTAAGCCAACAAATCACATACAATTAATTATTAAGGTATAGGATCAACATAGATATTATTAAATGGTACAATGCTAGGCCATAAAAATCAACCATATTCAACCATGCTAAAAATCCCACACATAAGCCTACCCACAAGGACAAAATTAGAAGAAAGCAGAGCAAACATATAAATGATGCATACACCAGTTTTTAAATAGAAACGTCAATTTCCTGAACTTTGGCCACAATATCTGGACTTATTTCCCTTATATTTATGTTCATATGATTAGAGTATGAAATAGGGGAAACAGAGCTATGTATATTTGTAAAAAAGAAAACATACACATTCCTGACTCCATGCCATGCCCGTGGCTTTGTTACAATGTGTTATAAAGTAATTAATGTCAATATACCACTAGCTGTAAACTTCCACACTTGTGTCCAGGGAAAACCAGCAACTGCTTCTCAAGGCTAGGGCAAAGGTCGCACAGACCTGAAAGATCATTTAAAAAAGGAGTTTGTCACAGAAGGTAGGGTTTCATTTCTACTATTTCTATTTTCATTATTATTTAATGACAAATGTTATTGTGGATGGTTTCCATGTACCTTTTGGGTTGTCTCTGGTGTCAAATTCAAATAACTTTACAGGGTTATCAGGGAAACTGTACACATAGATTTTGTTTTTCAAAACAATGATGATCCTGTTCCAAGCGGAAAAGACAAATAATGGTTATACACAGTTACACACTTAGACAAAAACAACTGAGTTGAGCAAGTATGGTCCGTGTACATTTGTTAATTGCTTTTTCAACTTATTTCTTGATTGCATGCTATTCTGTAGAATTTGTCAACAGATCAGTTGTCATCTACAATGGCCACAACCACATAGAATCTCCTTTCACAGAGATACTATTCTTGAACAGGCCCCAGAGAGGATGTGCCAATCAGCGACGAGAGGGATGACGCAAATGTTTTGAAATGTAAAGTGGATGTGGTTAACAGTAGTAGCAACGCCTGCAAACACCAAAAATTGCAGTCGGGAAAATGTGTACATTTATGTACAGCAAAGGTAGGTCTACATGCTGTTTATTTGTTTAGGTGAATTAGGAAGTAATGTTAGGAATCCCAAATGATTTCAAAGTTAACACAAAATCTACGCCCGTCACAATGCTAGTGTTGGAAACATTTCCCAATCGGGAGTCCCCAAACTCTATTCACAAAGTGAATGAGTCTGGTTTTACCAGGCTAGTTGTCATCACCCCAGAAGTGCTGCGTGGAGTGATGGCAGAGAGGGTTTTTCGGTTAAACCTAGCAGGTTACCAGACATTGGAGTTGGCCAGTTACAATGAATAATTTTAAGATTTAGGTTGAGTATCACTGAGTTACTGCCAAGTCTGCGAGTTTGCCCTTACTCTCTGCACTCGACAGAAAGCCGGACAATAAGCAGATTGGACACAACACCAACACAACCACATTTGCCCCTCTGCGACTTTGACACCTTTTGTACAGAGATACCATATCCTGATCTTTCGTCCAAACGCTGGTCCTGTCTATATAAGGCACATGATTTGACTAATACTATAGTAGAACTCGAGGACTTTGCAGTAGGCCGGGACCGCAGTGTATAGAATTTTAAGTCCGTCGTGTTGTGGCAGGGATTAGACCAGTTACACTGGTACAATGCTGCAAAGCTTCAGCAGCAGACTGGTTATATCCAGTTGTATAGCTTGTCAATGCTTCCCTCTGTGGAGTCATTGAAACAGCAGGTCCTCTATTTTCCAGAAAAAATATGAAATAATATATGTATTTTTCTTTTGCATCCGTAGATTTGTTTTTTGTGTTTTCCATTTTAGACTTTATCAAGACTTTAGACTAAAACAACAAGTCTTTCTCTATTTTTCTCATTTCAACAAAGACAGAATGTAGTGGAATAATCAATTATCAAAAAAAAGACCAAATGTACACGGATCATGTCTGACTCTGAACAAATGTATTGTAACAAATAACTGGTCTCTGTCATTTCAAAATTACCTCTGTATAATACATGAGATATACGTAACTCAATATTATCAACAGAGACAGAGTACATATTCACATATGTATTCCAAAGCTTTCAAAAGAAAAATAACTTACTTGTCATGTCTCATGCGGACAGCTAGCACTGGCTTTGTGAAAGTGAATTCCAAAACCAACTTATCCTTTGCTTCTCTTGACTCCCGTGCATCATCCCAGATCAACACTAATATATAAAGTACAAAGAGAATGATATAATGGAACTACATGGCATCCAGTAAAAGATACAGCTCAGGACAGGTCTGTAACTTGACAGCATACTAGCAACAATCATGAGTTCACTTTTCCAGAAGCATGCTATGGATACTTGTGCAACAAATCAAAAGATGCTTAAGATGTTAAACCTGAGATCTCTGAGAATTTAGGGTTGACACCTCCTCCAACAACAGCCAGAAGGTTGGAGCGATGAAGCATGGAGCAAAGAGCAACACTTCCAACCTGTTCATGATCTGAAAAGGTGGGGAAAAACATTAGAACTGCATGTTAAAAAAAAAACCTGGTATAACAAATTGACAAAGAAATGAGGCTATCAAAACAAGCATGATGACCTTACCGAGGTGTCCTTTTTCCATAAGAGGCTCCACATTGTAAATGCGAACACCAGTCTCCATTGCACAACAGAAACAACCTAAACATATTATAAGATCAGAAACTTATGGCCGAGACTATATGAACATGGATACAACTAGAGTTAACATTTAGACTATCACAGTACCAAGGCATTTTTTCAACATTAATATATTGAAACATCTCCTCCAAACACACTCACACTCACTCACTCACACACACACACACACACACACACAACAGCAATAACTACTGTAACCATATTACTCACTCTGATCTTGATTAAACTGAAGACTGTTAACTCCTCTTTGTTGAGCCATCTTTATTTCTCGATGGAAGCTGCTATCAGCAAAAGGTTCTTCTGACACGGTATAGCCTACAAGCTTCAAATGTAGCTCTTTATGTACATCTATCTACTGTGGGAAATCATGAACAAAACGTTAGAAGTTAGAGTACCTCACTTACATTTACTCAAAGAGGTCAATTCCTTATTTCCAACACGCTACCGCATCGTCAAATACTTAGCTTAGAAACAAGATAATGTTGTGGTTAGATGTTAGATTTGTTAGACGCAGTCGTCTAAGTTAAAGATTAGTTTAGCTTGCTTGCTACTGCTACATTTCCAGTTGAGAACAGTAGCCTATGCGAGGTTTTTTGACCCACGTTCTAACATTCTGTCTAAAACATTATTGTGGTTCTCACCGATAGTAAGGCGTCAGAAATGTCTGCATCATTTTTCACAATAATCCGTTGATAAAACGGCAGTATAAGTGTAAATCCTGATGTTGTTTATATTCTGTACTAACTGCAGTTGTTTTTGTTTTCCCAAATAATGACGTAGATAGGTGATTGCACATGTCCGGTACGTCACTGATTTACTTACTCTGTAGTGGTGGCGCAAGGAGGAATACAATAAAAATCTACATTGGCGCCACCTTTTGTAGTGGAGAGTTCTGAAAAAAAGAAAAGAAATATGGCCTAGCTTCTATGCAAATCAGCTAAGTACAGAGAAGAGCGAAACTGCTTTCACCACATCCCACTAGCACAAGGGGCTACTTTTTAAAGATGGAAATCAGTAGGAATATAAGAAGAAGTGCTATGGACCCTTTCAAGAGAGTTCCATTATCAGCATCATAGTTGGCCCCACAAGACTTCCTTTTTAACATTCCATATGTTATCTTAATGCAGAGGAAGTAGATTTGGGCCCAAATAGAATGTTCAAGCATTGTTTTTGTTTTTATTGTTGAAAGGGTCTATAAATTCCTTGTGCTGTAGAAAGGGGATTTCCCACAGTGGCCAATCAACAACTAAGTAGGCCTAGGCCTAAATCTCACAATTCTCTTGGGGACTAATTTGTTTATTGACTGTTCCACATTTCTCTGCTCTTAAATTCTTCGGTTATGATCTGGCTTGACCGTTTTCTGAGCAAGCAATTAACTATCAAGTATTTTCTAGAACAATATTGCTGATTTATAAAATATTTCAAATAAGGCTAATTCACAATTGGCAATTCCTTGTGCTGTATGGTTTCCTACAGTCATGGTCATTTTATGAAGGTTACGCTATCATGCTCATTCGGTTTAGTGAGAGGTCTGCCTGAAAGTCATGACAGAACATTTTGGTTGAACATCCTGCCATGCACATCTTTTTCAGGCAAAAAGGAAGAAAAAGAAAAATGATGCTAGTCTGAGGTCACAAGCATTTTGATCATGCCCCAAATCCCCAACCACAGTGAAAAACACTGATTGTAGCCTATCATCTCTCTGACTGAAGTATTCTCTGTCCCATGAGTCCCACTTCCTCTCAGGCACTGACTTACTCACCTTATTCCTTAACAGAAGAGTGAACATCTCCACCCTGTGTAACACAGAAAAGATGCACATATCCATGCAGGATGTAGATAAAGACAGTTGATTGACTGACAACATGACATTTATTCTGTCACAGTTGTAATGACTATTGATGTAGTATTTTGTATGACAAGTTGGTTTTATCCAGTTGAAAGTATCAAATATACAGAGATGACCAGTCTTTTTATAACCACAATCTGGCGCCATCAAACTCAATTATTAAAGTACAACTAAGCAATTACACTCAAGATTGTGGGGTTGGCCAAACCCCAGCCTCGAGAATATCCTTAACCAGCTAAGGAGTAGGACAGAAATTGCCTGCTCCATCTTGTTATTTGTACAACAACACAAAAGTAGGCTATCATTTAATAAATACAACAATGTCTGAGCTTTTGTTTAGGAGTTACACTGTCGTCTTTGATGACATAAGGTGTCCATGTTTGTATGGTTTTGGCAGGATCAGTCTTTAGTCTGGCTGTTAAATGCTGATTGTATCTGTCTGCCTTACAGCAAATCATCTGGTTGCCACAGTCATTTGAGGCTCAAGTTGACATTAGTCAGACTTGGCACAAGTGCCCATTCCTGAGTACCTCTCAAGCAGCTGCTTTAAATCTAATTACTCCAGAATATTTAACACTAATTTGTTTTTTTAGATTAAAAGGCTGGTGCTTAGTAAGAAACTAACATATCACTTTTATGACCTCTGAAATACTTTAGTGTGAAGCATTGTTGTGAAATGATCGTGCTATAGATGCCACAAAATGTGTTGTTTACATGTATCATTAAGTGTTTATCATGGTCAGTCTTTATGTTAAATCGTGGGGATATCCATTGATCATTTATTCCTACAGTCACATTTTAATAAAGCCAAATAAAATGTATTTTTCAACAATGATAAGTTATATTGTTCTTAGAGCTTGTTTGACCTCTCAAACCTTTGTTTTTTGCTTTCCATCCTGCAGGTGGCACTGTGGGGTTAAGTACTGTCAGGGCAATCAGTTCCAAAGAGAAATAAATAATATTCAATTAATTTAGCCATAATTACTGCTCAATAAGAACTGAACTTGAATTCATATACTCTAATTAAGGGAATACCTTAAACTGTCAAAGGCCATTTCACGAAAACACAAACAGAAACATAAAATATGGAGTCTGGCAAGCAAAAAAGACAGCAATGTCAGGTTGTGATTGATACTTGGTGGAACACATTTCAGAGAAAGACAAACATCTGTCTTGTTCAATATAAATAAAAAAGACAAAATCAGTTTTCCCTGCAACAAATGATCCAATTTATCTCCATTAGGCCTCTTCTTCCTCTTGAAGTGGCTTCCTCCCTGACAGAACTCGCTTCCGCCTGAGTGCAGAGAAGAGCCTTCTGCCCTGATAATGTCAGGCTGCTGTTTCCTTACACTCTGTAATATGGGTACTCAAATTCCTGGAAAAACTGCTGCCTGTGATAAGCGGAGTTTACCCGAGCATTCAGTCTTCATCAACTTAACGTACCCTCCCCATTATCCCCTGCTAGCAGTCAGTTCATATTGGCAAGTTGACAGAGGGAACGAGCAATGTGCTTCTGACTATATATTCCGAGATCAGAGAAGGCAGGCCCTGCTTTTTTAAGTTCATCAAACACAAAGCATTTGTCATCTTTTTGTTCTGACTGAGTGACTCACAAAGAATTCATTGTGTGCTCTAATAACGTGTCTGTCCCAACCAAAACACATACAGACGTCTTATAGCGCTATTGTTTGTGAATCTCCTAATACTGCCAGTGCACAGTCACAGTGCAAGTTAAAGTACATTTAATTTAATCAAGATCTCAGTCAGGTGTAACATGTTCAGACTAACATTTGCGGCACCCTATACCGTGCGAAGACATTTTGCAAGTGCAATGAGTCTCTCGATCCCACTCCACACATTTTAATCAATTAAGTTGAACTTTTAAAATATGAACTATGTTATCCTCCTAATGACTGCCACTGGGATAGGGAGTGCAATGCAAATCAGTTTGATTTCATGCCCAACAGGCCTGCCTCACTTGCCCTTGTGTGTGCTGATTGATCACATTTCCTGTCTGAGGATACTGTCTAGAAAGCCTTTTCTGTCCCTCTCACTTTCTTTCTTCCCTTTGCTTCCACTGCGTATCACTGATCTTATCACTGCTTGTTTCATTAAAGGCTTATCAAAGTCAAAGTCGTCAAGACAACTACAACAGCTCTTTCACAAAGAATGCAGATCATTTCTATATCCTTATGTGAAATACAATACAAGTCGTGCAAGTGTACAACTTGAAATACTGGCAAACATGTGTTTTGCCTAAAAGCCTCATGATGCTTTATCTCTCTGAATCTCAATTGTCTATTTTATTGTATTGCATTATTCTGCCTCATGCGTGCCGAGTGTTTGTTCATGCTGATATTTCTGCTTTTTCAAGTCTCTGCCATCTCATGAAAATGAACAGGGCATCATGAGAGGCTTCACAGAGCACTGTTATTGCTGTCCTTTGGGTGAAATAATAGTACTGATTTATTGGTTTATTGCTAACATTTCTACTCCGTCTTTTTGTTGTGTGTATTAATAATTGCCCCATCTCTCCAGCTTCAATATGAAAGCCCTTTAAAAAGCACTGTGGTATATATAGTGTCCTTGTGAAGTCATAGGGCTATATTTAAGATGGATACAAATTAAGCATGGGGGGTCATCTGGGGCATTTTCAATATATATTACTATTATTATTATTATTATCAATATACATAAGACAGAGAGAGAGAGGCAATTAAATTATGACAGATAATGTAAAAATGAAATTTGCATTTATATTGTGGAACTGTTAACCAACATACAATTGTACCAACAAAAAACAAGTAGGCCTAGCCTACAAACATGGGGCAATGCACAGAAAAATCAACCATGACATATTATATTATTATCATCAATGAATTACTTAAACTAAGGCTTGAAAAAAACTGCAAGTGGTACCCAGGTCAGCCTAAAATGTGCAACTCCCGAACTCTGAACTCATGAAACATTGTAGCCTAGAGTTTGGCGCGCACGCACACAGCCACATCATGATACATTGTTAACACACAGCCCTAGCCAGCCACGACGTCAAATACATTGAAACACGCAGTCTAGCGCACACACGCAGCCCAGCCACATCAAATACAAACAAGGGGGGTGTTGGAGCCGATAACGGTAACGTTGTCAGGGACAGGGGTGGACGTGGACTTATCACTATTATGATCCTCGTTTTGAAAAAAGTGGACAAGGCGCCTGCAGGAATGAATGCGATGGTACGCACACACCCACCTAACTTTCAACGCTTTGATAATATTTGTCCCGGTTAGGTTCCTGCATTGGTCAGTTAAAAAGTAGTCTACATAGTAGGCTAATGACATCCACATGCAATATCTTTACATCAACAACGCCTAACAACGACCTATTTATTTGGACAACTTTGTATAGCCCTATAAAGGATAAAGTTACCTTTAGTTTTGTTCTAGCGAAGGCTACGTTCACGTATGGCTTTAATCAGTGGTAATGCTAGCCATTTTGACAAGCACAATAATCTTGCCTACCTTGTGCTTGCGGCTTGCCCATTTGAAATAACTCCTCTCGCTTTGCTGTCTCCATCCTTTCTGTTTTCGTTGTTACGTGTTATATCCATGATGAGTCTCGAGAGTTAATTAATTAGCTTATAACATTGTGTGCTGATAACCAGCATAGATAGTAATAGAAAACAACAAGCTAGACGACAACTTCTGTAGCATGCGTATGTAGGCTCTCCTGCTCAAAAAAGGTGCGCGCGTGCATAGTTCTGCATTAAGTTGATTTTGATAACCTGTTTACAAACTTACTTTACAGAAAATTGTAAATAGCCTACTGTCATGCAGTTAATGGAATACTGTGCAGAGCTGGTAAGTCATGGTAGCCTAGGCCTATTTGGTGTGAACACACACACACAGGGCAATTCTCTCTCGAGTAGCCTGATTATCACAGTGCGTGCTTGGGTACGGCCGTGGTTTTGGCGCGCCTTACTGAGAACGTCTGGCTGCCGCTCTTTCTTTTTTCGAGCTCCGCTTTCATATTTCCTAATTGTCTCATACGAAGCCATTGTTGTCTGGGATAGCATGCATTGATAAAGGGAAAGACAGGTGACGATAAGACATTTGTTTTCTTTTTTAAATGTCCCGCGCCGGGGCCCCCTAGTGGCCGGGCCCGGGGCAGCAGCCCCTTTGCCCAATGCACAAACGCGGCCCTGCCAAAATGTCTGTACAGGAAACCAACAAACACCACCATCTGAAATGTAATCAAACGTAAATAACACACAAATTAGTAGCCTAGTGATGGTTCAAGAGAGTACACCCCTGAGGGGTTTGTCCTGGTGGTTTTGCATTTTTTGTGAGTGGCGTGTGCCATCATAGCACCATAGGCCTATTGCGTGCACCATTAGGCCTATTGCGGTGCAGTATGGATTGAGATGGATTAAGAACCCCTGGGCACAGATGCAAAAAGGCCTATGGTGCAGATGGAAGCTTTTGATAGCACACGCCACTAACAAAAAATGCAAAACCATCAGGACAAACTCCTCAGGGGTGTACTCTGGAAGTATTTTCCATACTTTTTGAGACAAATGGAGTCATACAGGTCCACAGTATGTCTAGGGATGGATAACTGAATGGGCCTACTGGGCCCAAGAGCTCAGGGCGCCCTGAAGCCCAAGCCTCTGCGTGAAGTGGCTTGTTCTCCTCTCTTCTCTTTCCACAAAACCCACCAGAAGTCATAATTTAAAGGGTCATTTTTAAAATAATAATTAAAAAAATCTTCCGGGGGAATTCCTGGATACCATAAGGGTATTCCTTACATCTTAACTGGGGGGCCTTTTTGCATCTGTGCCCAGGGGCTCTTAATCCATCCATGCCTATGTCTGTCAAAAGTTTGGAATACCCTAATTGATTAACTTAACTAACGACTTGTGGTTTTTAGGGCAAAGATGACATGATGATGACCCCCCATGATGACATCATGACTACGGCCTTTTCTACACATTGCTGCTGGTAAGACTTGACCCTGTGTCTCTTTGTTGAAGGGCTACTAATCATCTCCACCATGTTCCCCAAGCATTGGTGTCCTGGTATGAGCTGATTTTAGAATTAAGTTATGCTGTGTTGTTTAGGTAAATTATCATCAATAGGGTGGTCACAATTTTCTGGATGTTATCACCCAACACTCTTTTATGGGATATTCTAATTAACTGTATGGAGGACAGTTTTTGAAGGAAGGTGCAATGGCATAATTAAAACAAGTATATGTGTTTGGTTTGACCTATTAAAGGACAGTTAAAATGTATGGTGCATGACAAACTTAAGTTGCACTTGCTTTTTAATGAGTTAATAATAATTTGCGTCAGCCACAGAAAAGGGCACAATTTCACAAAAGTTGACCATTAATGCCACTTAATTGGAACCATTTTTAATGCAATGGAAGTCATTTAAATTTGCTGTGGTATGCAGAATGCATAACTCCATCAAAGTGAAACAGACCAATAGTTAACATTATGTAAGAAAAGGGTTTCAAGGAGTGACTTATCAAACTTTCTGTCTACAGGATTTCAGCAGGACTTATACGGACCATTAATAAAGCTGCCAAGTGATGCAGCAATTGTTACAGTGAGTGCAGAATATAAGAGGAAATAGCTGTTATTGTGTGGGCTGCTGTCCCTGTGGACCTAACTTTATGAATGTAGCCTGGCAAGTCTCTGAATATTTGATCTGCGCCAGAGACTGTGTGCTTGTGTTTTTGGTGTCTCCCTGTTTACCATATATGATAAGATGCTCTTAGAGCAGCTGCTCAATAGCCCTTCATGCAGAACCATACACTTTGCGTGGATGACTCTGTCATAAATATGTTTGGCTCTTCGTGCCTGTGCTGTTTACTTTGCAGAGTCATGATGAATATCTGGGAGATGAAATATAGGACAAGCTGCCATACATGACTTCTCATGCATGGCATATGAGGTTCACCTGAATGAGTTTTATTGTTTCCAGCCCTGAAGGACTAACATTGCCAGACACGACAGACTTTGTCACAACAATTGTGATCTGTCCTGATGGTGCTGTCTCCATTTGTTACAGTTTGTGACACCAAATCGGAAAGTTACCAAGGGGGTTTTCCATAGTTTCAACTAGACTTATCCAAGTCCAAGGACAACATACAAAGGTACAGCATACAGTACACCCACGCAAGTCCTTATAAAGACATTAAAACATGTACCATCGTAAACATCATACTCAGCCCTCATACCGTCATGATAAATAGAGGGTAAAATAATTCATATTGGCTATTTTTTTATGTTTCTTTTTAAGCATCCAGGAAATCCACTATGTCATATCCACTTTCGTAAACATGCCTCAGCACAGGGTCTCCTATTGACCAGGGCTGTTTTAGATCCCACTGGGCTGGGCACACGCTGTGTTTGACTAAAAGCATGGTTACTGGCAGACGCAAAGCGGATTGTTTCCCTCAAAGATCTCTTTCATGTCAAATTTGTACAAATCATCTCATAAATCAGCCATGAGTGAGTTTAGCCGAGCAGACGTCTGAGCAATGGCAGCAGAAGGAGATGGCGTGGTGAAGCCTTGACCCTCCACAACAAGCATTAACACCTCCCTTTCCCTGGCAGCTTATTTCAGTCTAATCTTGTTCATCACCTCCAAATGAGATTGATGTCTGGGGAACCACAAATCGATAGAAGTTGTTCTCAGGAGGGAGAAGATTAATGTGGGAATCAAAACCTCTGGAAAGGCAGTTAAAGTAGAGCACTTCCCCCCTAGGAAATCGTTCAGATCTTAATTAGCTGTTAATGTGACAGAGGCGAGCACACGTCATGCTTGGATAGAGAGGCGTGGAGGTGGTGTTTGTGAATGGTCATATGTAACTGAGTTTGTTTGATACATGTGCGTTTGACACCATCAAAGAAGGAAGTGCGACATAACGTAACACGACTGACTTGGAAGGGGAGCGTGCAGCAAAAATAAAATAAAAAAGATAATCTTCAAGGACACCAGCAAAAATATGCAAACTTAAACTAAAAAAGATAAATAAAGCAAACATTTGACTAACATATTAGAGACTGTGGACTCAATCAGCCCACATAATATTTAAGTACTGTATGTGCCTATTCCCAGCCTTAAAGCCAGAGTTTCTGCATCAGTCTACAATGAGTTTCAAAAACTATAATCAAGGGGGCAACATAGGTTAAAGCACTTACCAGGCATATTTTGACTTTTAGGAATGGTTTTTACCCGACATGAATCAAGTTGTTACATAAGGGTGTTTTGCTCCAACCTTTTCCGTGCTCATACATTATTGTTCAGTACCGGTACTCACATTTAATTCATCTCAACATCCGTATACACCATTTGCTAGTTGCATAACAACAACAAATTAGTTATTAAAAGTGGCTAATTAAAGACAACAGAGTGCCTTTCACAAGAGCCTGCCATTACAGTTTTGGTGGGTTATGAGAGGGTTATTCTTTTCTATGACAGCCTAGGAAAAATTAATCAGAGAAACTTTTTTGCAGAAAAGCAGAATGAATCCGTTTTGAAATTTAGGGTTTTTAAGTCTTATTGGAGTAGAAGCTCCAACTTAACCAGGAGAAAGCTAATATACTTATATACAGACCGATACATCAGTGCCAAACACTACGCTATAAGAACACGAACCATCAGGAACAGCCATGTTTATTATAGTTTTGAAAGTGTATATCCAATAACTCCAAACTCAAGTAGTCAGCATAATCCTGGCGGGACAGGCACATATTCATGACTTCGAGAGGAAAGAAAGATGACTGCTCATTACAGGCTTTTTGTAAAGACTATTATGTTGATGGATGAAATACATTTGCATTCCGTGTTTAAAATGTCCTTTACTTTCTTTAATATGTACCTATGCAGACACACTGACTTGTGGGCAGAAACACATGATTGGATGCAGGGCTCATGAAGATGGTCATGTTAGACTCAGTTTCTACAGTCGGTCAAATTGTGGATTTGGGAACAGTGTGAGAGTGTTCTTCCTTACAAGTGGAGAGAGTGGACTTTACGAATAAGAATTTAGAGCAGGACAAGCTGGCAAAGATTTTTGCATTAAACACAAAAAGGTCCCCAATGCATTCTGTATTCAAAATGCAGCTCTAGAAATAATCTGTGATTTTTCAGCAATGGAATGAAAGCACTTTTATGATTGTTACTCCACCAAGGACACCTCAGCTATCGAATGGGCTGACCAGGTTTCCATCAGATGTATTCTATGAGCCAAACAAACAAAAACACAAACAAAAAAGAAAATCCTGGAATTCTTGAAAGCATTGAAAAAGTATATTCATATATTCAAAATGGTCAATTCACCATTATGCAGTGCCATTTCAAAAGCTTTCTAGGTATCCCCACAGTGAGATATAAACAGAAGAGAAGTCAGTAGTCAGGATCCCAGGGACTGGAAAGGGCATAGCTTTGGTTCTTCATGTGACAAGATGGCAAAAAACCCACAGAGATTTGTGAGTTCAGCTGTCTGCTCTGAAACCTCCAAGAGCGAGGGCCCTGGGGCTCTCGGCTGGGGTGAGCCACCCACAAAAGCAGGCAAATAAGACAATCTCTCAGGCTATGTCCACATGAGGAACAGAGTGGTAAACCAGAGTCTTATGCCTTGCTATTAAAATACACTTCAGATGAAAGATTGAAAGTCAAAGTCAGAGTAACTAAGGACAACAAGGTGAAAGGAGACAGTGACAGGGAAAGTCAAAAAGACAGACATTAAGAATAGCTATTCTAATAGAATAATGCTTTTTGTAAACAACTTAGTCAGAAAAACAAACAGAATCCAGTTAAAAATATTTAGGTAAATCCAGTGGAAATGTGGGGAGAGGGTCTGATAATGGAATTTAGAAAACAGAAAGACAGGAGGAATAACAATTTAGATATTTAGATAATTTGAAGAATTGATAAATAGCCACCTAGTCAAATATAATAACGTAATTATAATGCACTAGAATGTGCTGCTGGTATGCTTATTGTAGTGTCATTCCTACAGTATATGAAGCTGATCTCTTAACTATGCAGTGATGATATCACTGCCTGACAATCGGTCACCCTGAGTTTGATTTCCAAATCTGTCATTGCGATGTAAATACCAGTCTGTCCAGTGGCAAGCTGTCTGAGTGCATTACTTACTGCAGATCCACAGTATATACCTATTTGCCATTTGTGGCTGTAAAGATTTGACTCACCTGTGAGGAATTATGAACATTGAATATTATGGATTCAACCCAGCAGCCTAATAGTGAGATGGTGACCAAAAATAAAAACAAATGGTGTTTGGGTTTGAGGTAGATGGAGAAACACGTATGAAGTGAAAATAGTTTTGCTAGTCACTGTTAAAAATCACTCTAACCCACCCACAACTCTAACCCACCCACAACTGCATAGATGCACCCATGACTTAAGTTGTGACTTGTGAAGCTTCTTTTTGATGTAAAGAACAGAGTTCTCACCCTACAAAGACCCTAGAATGTGCTCAGAAGAGCTATAATCTATTAGCCTGACGAGCCAGACCCACATTAAAATGTAGGGTCTGGGCACTCACCGTTCGCAGTGCTCAGTCCGAGGGGCAAGATAATCGGTTGTCTTTCAAATTCCCTCTGCACGCAATAGGACAGCACTATGAGTCCCATGCGTTTCCCACCAGCGGAGCTAGTTGGCTAGTTCAAACTTTTGCCAACTTAATAAAAGCTTAACTCGTGTCACACTGTTCGCCAACAGCAACATCCATCTTATTTGTTTTCAAGTAGCAGGGAATTCAAGCATAACCGTTGCAACTCTGACATCAATCATTATGTTAAGCCCGCCTAACGACTCTATACACGATTTGATTGGCCTGATAGAAGTTTAATTTTTCGAGCTCACAAGCCAACGGAGAGTTGCTAGACTAGCCCTGGCAGCAAATGTAATTTGCTGCCGCTAGGGTGCGTCTAGATTTCTAGTCTAATAATCTATATCTCCATAAAAAAGAGAGACATGCACTTTCAGATGAAAGCAGGGACAAAGTAGGACACTAAATATTACCCAGAGATTTCAAGTTCCAGCGGTCCCCTCCCGACGGAGGGCGAGGTTTGTTGATGGGAATGTGAACCAACTTCACCTGATTCCTGTTTTTTTTTTTTTTTTTTTTTTTTTTTAGGGGGGGTCCAGGGATACTTAAAATATGTTGCGGCAGTTCATCTAAAATCTTCAGTAGTCTGTAGCCATCTGTGCATCTCAAACCTGCATGTCAGGTCATCACTGTTGTTTCCATGCTAGTAGCAGGGCTGTGGGGAGAGGCCACGGCTACACAGTCCAGGCTTCATTGGGCGCGGCGAAGAATTTGTACAAACAGCATCACAGTGCCCTTTTTAAATATCGTAGTATCAACCAGCCCAGCCCAGCCCAGCCCAGCCACTACGCTACTGAATGAAAAAGTGCTAAAGATAAAGTTGCAAATGTAGATTAAGACACAAACTGATTTAGTCTTCCCTCACATTTTAGAAAACCACACTTTTATTTGGTTGACCACACCTTTAATTAACATTTTCTCTATTAAGCTGTTATCTGTAACTTATTATTATTCTATAACAATCATAAAGCCGGTGACCTTTTGAATGCCCTAAGTTAAATTAAAATGTATCATGGCTGTGGAGTAATTCTATCATATCATTATTTTGCACAGACCCTCTTAACTGTCTTTCTTAATTACCATGCACTTCGACATAGGTTAAAGGCATGATGTGCCACTAATTCCTGAACTGCTATTCATTATGTGAAGAAGAATATGCTTGCAGGGCACAACCCCTCTGTTAACCTAATCAGACAGTCCTCTAGAGTAGAGGTGATGGCAGAGGTTAGTCCCGGCAGAGACCCCTGACTCTGTGACTTGTGCAGAAAATGAGCCCAGGTGACATGTGTGGAGTAACTAAAGTGGAAGGGAGTCTCTCCGAGGTGTGGGTGAAGGGTTACTTAGCAGCCGTCCAATTGTTTTCAGATCTCGGGGAGCGGCGCTGAGCAAACAGGACATCGAGCGAGCGACATAGGGAGAGAGAGAGATGCGGCAACAGCATGCACATCAAATAGCCAGTGCCTTTTACAGTGCAGGCCACCGTGAGGTGACTCATGCATCATTCATGGTGCTGTGAACAACACATACTTCAGTGCAAGGAAAACAAGCGCAGGTGTCACTCAGAATAAGCCAAGGTGATGTTACGAATTCACAAATGCCTCCCACGTGGTGAGGTGAGCCTACATGAGAGAAAATTGAATGTGATTTCTGATTATATATCCCAAGACATAGTTTCTACCAGACAAGATAACAACATAAGAGAATGCTGTTAAGGTGAACGCATTAAGGTTTGCTTCACATTGATTTAACATTTACACCACCGCACGGCTAAGCCAATAAATATATATGTATATATAAACAAAAATAATTCTAAATATTTATTTATACTCTACTTTTTTGTTTTTATAGTTTATTTCCATGATATGTTCATATGTTTATGTTTATATTATGTTAACATATATTTATTAACTTGCTGTTCATGTGCATTGTATATATTTGTTATATCTATTTCATTTACTTTTATAACTATACAACTAAAATCTATCATCATCATCATCATCAAATCATCCAAGTGTGAACCATAAACATGTGGTGTTCTTATTTTATTCTACACAAAGACAGGAGGAGCCCTGGCAAAATTCACATCAGAAAGTTGGGCAGATATCCTCCCATATTACTTTTTTAGATGGAGGTCTGACTTCACTTTTCAAGGTGGATGACCCCCACTTCAGACTGTGGAATAACTCCACTACTTTGTATTTCAGGTTTTGCAGGCCATATTCAATTACCGTTGTTACAATAAGTCTCATCTTGAATGTGAATATGATTTTTGAAGAGTGAGAATATTATTTGAGATAATTATTGCATAAAAATATTGGTTACATACAGCAAAAAAGACCTTTGAACAGCTGAATTGTTATATTCTGCCAATCTTGCACACTGACATCTCCTGGTCCCTGGAATGGAAAAATGAAAAGGTGAGTGGCAAAGTGTGCATCTGACGGGAGAGCATCAAACACACTCTCAAAAGAAGATGAAATGAATGTTCCTCGTCTTCCCTGAGTTACTCTCTGTTCTCGATCTGCACTCATTCTCTCAATATTGCTTTTAATATCGCCATCCTTTCTCCCTCCTCTCACCCCCTCCCACCATTCACGCTCCCATCATCGCCAATAGGCCCATTTTTTATTTTCCAAATTATGCCTCCTCCAGGATGCAATCTGCGTTTGATTGATTCCCTCCATTTCTTTTGCATTAACAGGACGTTTTCCCCCAGGATCATTTTAAAGATAACCAGATAATCTCTTCAATTGCAGATAACGGCAAAGACATTCAACTTATCACTGCACATATAAGGCTTCATAGTAGATTAAGAGATTTCTACAATAGACTTTTACACATGAACATCCATTCTGTTTTTGCTTATTGTTTTGTTGACTTGTGTAGTATTGGATCCAGTGGAAGACTGGGGCAACCCACAGTATATTAATTTTTCATACAACCCATTATTTCTGAAGCATTCATGGAAAAAACAGGTTCAAGTGGTCTTGATTCTCATACATGGCTGTAAAGGACAAAACAATGTCTGACCTTTGTGCTTCTGTAAGAGAACATAAACCTAGTGAAGGGAACAAGAGCAATTCCCACAGCAATCTAAAGGGTCACTGACCTTCAATTACCTTTTCAGCCAATCGGGCCAATCTGGACCACAGTAGCCATCTCAGCCTTTATAGGAACAACAAAGTTAATACGTTATACTCCCTTTTCTGATGTACAGTAGCAAAATACTAATTCACACCAGGCTCTGAAATGGTATCTATTGGTTTCAACAGCACTAAAGGTTACATAACCTTTATAACCTACATAACCTTTATAACCATTTATAACCAACCTACCTCATTAAAGGTGCTCTAAGCGATGTTATGTAACGTCACTTCTGTTGACTTTCAAACAAAACAGAGAGCTAGCTCGCTACTCCCTCCCCCTCCCGTGCAATTGAAACTCTCCTAAACATGCATCTCGGTGATTGACTGGAACAGTTTGTTATGTTTTTTATGGTTCAGGCTGGACCAAGTTGTTTTTGTTGCCGTTTTTGGAGCCTGGGCTGTCCATAGAGACAGCATTTTTTTTACAGTGTATTCAGGGCACAGGCAGCCAGTGGATGATGAGGTGATGTTGTGTGACAAAACATGTTTTAGCTTAGAAAACGCATAACATCGCTTAGAGCACCTTTAACAGAATCTGTTGTGCCAATAAACAAAAAAGTGCTCAGTGGGAAATAAACAGTGTGGATAAGGTAACTGAATATGTGATTCATGGCCAACTATAGGCTAGGAGGTAATCAAACTCTTAAGGCCCTTTCACACTGGCAAAATTGCCGCGATTCTATGTACCACATAGACCGAGGCGGAACGGCGGGACAAAGTGTGTCGCCAAATTTACTACCAAGCCCCCTAGACATTTTGCCGAGTTTTTTCGTTCCGCCACCAGTGTGAATGGGTCAAGGGGAATCTGGGCGGGCTTTTTTTAATGCTATGTCCAGCCCACCACAGGAGATTGCAAATAAATCTAACTGATCAAAAGCAGCAATAGCAGAGACAGCACATTATGTCAATCTATAAATTCACAAAGTCTCCAGTCATTCAATGCCTGCTAGAGTTGACTGTAGCTTGGAATGCAATCCATAATAGGCCATCCTAAAATCCAGCGATAAAACAATTGCATGAACTCATGAGCCGCGCTGTCTGCCCTATATGTATATCCTCTGATTGTAATGCTTACAGATATCTAGGCTGATATTTGTAACATTTATTTTTTGTCATGTGTTGAGGGAAAAGTTTGAGAAGCTATTCCATTTAGGAGACGGCTAACCCAGGCCCAGGGGCCCAAGGGGGCTCAAATGGGGAAAAGAAAACCCTGAAGCCCAAGCCTTTGCTGTTTGGTTGTCCCAAACTGGAATCCATTGCCTCAATATCAGCAAATCAGGATGAAGGCTATGAATCTGATTAAAATGTAGTATTAAAGAACTTTATTACGTCAGTGCCATCCCATCCTCTTCTAATGTATCCTTAAAGGCTATCATTTGTCTTGCCGAAGCATGTTTCAATTAAGACAGTACACAAGCTTGGGAGGGGATTACTGCCCCTACCCCCAGGCCCAGGGGCCCAGGGGCCCCACCCACATAATCATTGCCTCAATGTCAAAATCAGGATGAAGGCTATGAATCTGGGGGCCATCCAAAACTTCTGGGGACATCTGGGCCCAGGGGCCCGAAAGTTCATAATCCGCCCATGACGCAAGGGGTAACTCTTCTCTTCAATTTCCCTTCCAAATTACGTTTTATTGTCTGAAGACATCTATTGCAAGAGCAACAGCAAAGCAAATGCAAGCTGACCAAAGTGCAGTCGGTTCTCCCGGTGTGGTTTTTGAAATCACACACCTGCTGTATCTAAAGGCCCACGCACATAAGGCCTGCTACGACTATCACTCTACACGCCCCCTGTTGCACGTCACAATTTAATTTACTATAGCTGACCCTGCCTCCTGGCTCCCCAAAATGCCCCATCATGTGAACAGATCAGCAGGCCGGCAAATTTTCACCTCGCTTTCAGACACAAAAAGACGGCAAAAAGACGTCCCCTCTTCCCGCAAATTTAGTGTGATCTCTGTGTGAAAAGGCCTTTAGATACAGATGCTTTGTCTGCACTTTCCCATTCCCTGTACCACTTTTCAGTCATCAATTTGTTCTTCCAGAGCAAGAGCAAAATACTGATTTAATTTAATGATAAAACAAAGCGACCTCCTTACGTCCCTCAACTTCCTATTTACACATGTTGGTCCGCTTTGTGGCAAATACCTGGGGTATTACATGTCTTGTTACATAATATGCCCAACAGGGTGCATCATTAACAGCCAAAGAACATGATAATACACACATGGGAAAACAGCAAGGGAAAATCTAAATCCTGTCATGTACTGTGCATATACACACTCACTATGAACAAATTGAACAATGATGCAGTATAAAGCCAATAAGGTGACAAATAATCTTTTGCCAGAACATGGATGATAGTTATTCTAACTTTGTAAAGCAGATTTCTGTGTGGGCTCCCAGAAAATTACACTTCCTGACATTTCTTGACTTTATTCAAAAACACATGTTGATTATATGTCATTATTCACCCTGTAAGCTCATCATTTCTACTGGTGCTTCTGCATTTAAACAGAATCTCCTGTGGTTCACTAGAGGTCAATGTGTATGAATACAGCAAGCGTTAGACACTTGTTCTGATATCCACACACAGAGCAGCAATAACATAACCACTGAGAGAAACCCCCATGGTGGGTGAATTAAGACTGTTTGAATGTGAAATGTTTGACTGCTACAGCCTTTTGACCTGCAGTGGCATATCTCCTCCTATTGAGGTTGGCCTGTGAGCCGGGCCACTCACAGGCATCCAATGTGAAGTATTCACCATCCAAGATCTTAATAGCATCAAGACAAAACAAGTATCAGTCGGATGACCGAGCAGTGAATGTGTGTTGAACAAAGGAGTTCATTTTTTCCTAAGGGACTTATAAAATATAGTGTTGTAGATGAAAAGCATAGCTGCATATTATATTTTGAGCCATAAAACACTTCCACATGAAAGCACTGCAGCAGCCATCTCAAACTCTTTCACTCCATTTTGTCCTCTTTTTTATGAGTGTGTGTTTCTGAACCACTTAAAAAACTTACAAGTACTTGATCACCTGAATCCTCAATATTTCATGATGCAACTCTGTCAGCCTCTCGGAGACTACCAAGGCAGCCAAATGAACAGCACATCAGGGAAGAAGTGGGACCTTTTGCTATTCCAGCACGTTTCCTCTAAAGGCTGTGGACTGCAATGGCTCCATAATAAATTAGTTGGATGTTGTTTCATCATGACTTTAGTCACTCTTCACACAGAAACTCGGCAAAACTCAGCATTTATTATTCTAACTTGTGTCTAAATCTTGGGATGCGTTGAGCAAAGGATATGTTCAAAAGCAAGGTTTTTTGTTGAAGAAAAGTATAGAATAGTAATTGACATTGTGCCACAAATGACACATTGATTGGATTGACACTAGAGAGAATGAAAATAGACAATGACAATGGATCTGCTGTCTCAAGTACAGTTCCGCAGACTATAAATAATGCAATGCATTTGTAAATTTCATCAGTATGGGTATGGGAATTTCCTACTTTATCACTGAGAAGCTGTAGTGGTCTCTATGTTCTTAGACTCTCTCTCTCTGCAGACTCAAATTGACATGTCCCATGGAGGACAAGACATGATTTGCATGCAGGGATGATTGATGCTCAAACACTTAGCATGGGAAATGCAGTGTGCCCCTCGATTTTTAATCTAAGCAGGCACACTGAAAGGGGCGTACCAGGCCAATTACCAGAGGTAAGTGAAAACAACCCTGAGACACCTGGGTTCGGTTGGAACGAACAGCGCAGGGCACAGCATACAAAACCCACACTTGTGTCTAAGGCAGCTAACAAGGAGACTCCACACTTGGGCTGACAGGTTGAGAGCTACTGGATCTTCAGATACAGTTGATCACATTTGACTTAAATCCTATTGTGTTCATTTATGATAACACAGCACAAGAAGCATTTCATTTTTGTCAGGTTCTATTAAATCTATTTATGTTTCTATTAAATCTATTTATAATCTAATCTTGCCAGTAAATTATTTCAGATCTTAAAGTGACAGAAACAAGAACTAGCTCATGGAGAAAGGTTCCAGGAGGAAAAGTGAGAGAATATGCAAATTAGATTAATTTCAGTTGTTTGAAGGTTATCATTTGAGAAAAAAATAAGCTCTCAACATCCATTGCATGCAGAGTAGAACATTTTATGCTGAAGGGAGAAAGTGACTGCTCCTGGTTGGTATGGTCTTCTGTCCTTGTTAAGAGCCCACTCCCCGCAGGGAGCACACCTGGGCAAGCAGGTCAAAACTGGAGTCAGCGCTCCGGCGCGCCCTGATCCTGATTCGCCCCCTCGGCACCACAGCGTACGGCATGAGTGTGCATGGAGAAATCCCAGTTAAAAGGAACACATGCATTATGGAGAGGGGTCAACCGTCACAGGTCAGCTCTACAGACAGCGAGAGCCGACAGGGCAAGTGAAATTGAAAAGAGAGATGCAGCTCCTCTTCTCAAAACAGGAAGCAGAGTCTACCATTACAAGGTTGACAGAGGCAACAAGCTGCTAACATTGTCAGTGGACATCAATTATAAGGAGCTTGTTTTTACATTTCACACAGTCTCAAAATGTTGTGTTAAGACACTACTTACTTTAATCAAAATTATTCTCAGAGAACACTGATATTAAAATCTTCATTGCTGATGAAAGACAAAACTACTAGCTCACATAAAGTGACGTGGCTTAGTGACTTTGACACATTTGTGTCTGTCTACAATGCTTGTCTTCTTAGAATGCTGATGGACTGCAACCATGCAACCACTGACAGACTCTCTCTGAGGACATTCACACCAGGCCAGTAGAATGCTAGAATGCCCAAAACACTTCACATATCTGGGTTTCCGCAATCCCAACAATAAACTGTGAGAGAAACAAAGTGTTATGAAGCAAACATGAAAATACACAGCTACAACTGAAAAAATGAATCTATTAATTTATTGTTGCTAGCGTTGCCTAGGAACAACTATCTGCCAGTACTGATCACATGCATGTAGAGGCCAGTTTGTTAGTGGAAGTGCAAAGAGTTTGTCATCTATTCTTTTGCATCTTGTACTCTCTGTTAAAGACACACAGATGAGCTACTGTGACCTCTCTCCCATGCAGTGTTGGGAGTAATGCATTAAAAAAGTAATGTAATTACAGTAATGCATTGCTTTTTGCTGTAATGCAGTAATGTAAGGCATTACCAATACAATTTCAGTAATATTTTACTCGGTACAATACTCAGTAACTGAATTTTGCTTTTCAATCCAAAATTGAGAAATGCTCAAATGGCACCAGAGAAGATTATCCAAGAATTAAAAAAAAGTCCTCTATGCTGGTCCTGGAATTTGATTGCCTTGTCATTTATTAATATTAATTAATATTTCATATCTAGCTAAACTGGAAATAAAACAGTGCTAGTTTGGTATCTTGTTTCTACTTTTAATATCCACCACTGATTTGGATGATAGATTTTTGGATCCACTGATTTTAATGGACACTGGTGTACCACACTAATTGATTTCACTACCCTGTGAGAAGTTGAACTTTCCCCCTTCTCCCTATATCGGACTTTAAAGACGTTTCGGTGCACTCTTGAAATCCGAGAGAAGGAGAGACTCCACTCGGTTGCACACACACATACAGTACATGCACCCATACGCACACAGTCACCCGCCACATCTCCCTGGCATATAAACGATGTTGTGTGTTTGTTTGAAGTATTGTTTCATGTTGTGTAAAGTGTGTTTGGTGTATAGTTTTGTCTAATCGTTAGTGTCGGGAGTTTTGCCGCCAGTTTGGCGTTCATTCATGCGTCAAGACCAAATGTTTGGTCTGCCGCGATTTTCTTTAGTTTTGCCTTTAGTTCTGTCTTTCTTTGTTCCCGGTAACTTAAACACATAGTGTGGTACCCACTGTCATTCCATTTACCATTTGCATTCACTGTACAACGCCTGTAAACCGGTTAACATTCACCATACTCACAACACTTCCTGGTGCTTCGGCTTCCCACCACTGTCCCATTGCGGAAGCGCGCTTCGCGTTGGGACAGTGCTTTTACCAACATCCACAGGGGAGGGAGGGGGCATTATGATAGAGGGGTGTTTGCCTTGTCTGTTGGTCGTCTTGTTGTTATTATTATGTATGTTGGGAATATTGGTTATGGTAATTAACATGTATTTTCATAGTAATATGCACCATTGTCATTTTGTATATATTTGTAATAGGTAGTTATTTTGTTATAATAGTGAATGTCCAGTGAAAGTGGTTACCTAGTTGAGTGGTTTGAGCCAATATCCCCATTTGGGCTAATTTAGGCCAATTGGTAGGCTTATTTAAGAGGGGTAGCTCAGTTCCCCTGGAGAGCAAAGAGAGCAGCTCTCCTGTTGTTGAGGTAGAGACTTACTGTAGCTTTATACTCTGCAATTGTTGATAATTGGAATACTGAACTGGAATACGGAACTTATTTTTGTTTTGTTTGTTTGAAAGTGTTTTTTTGTTAAATAATAGCCGATTGCTATTCCTGCAAGTTTTTCTTTTGGTTATTTAATAAATAGAAATTGCACGCTGAAAACCTCTCCTGCACCTCCTTTTCCACCTACAACCCCAAGCTCACATCCCAATTGGTGGGCTGGCTGCCTCGGTCGCTCACATACCCTCAATGGACTTCACATGTAAGAACAAATGTAAAATATGTAACAATCAAAACATATTTTCCTTGGTTCACTTCATTTGCAGTCCACTACTTTCTAGTTGAAATGCAGGTTAAAACAGCTGGATCTTGCAACACTTCCCTTATCCCCGATGGAACATATCCAAAGACCTATCTGGCGAAGTTTGCCAAAACCTCCACTGGTTAACTGAATTTTGCTTTTCAATCCAAAATTGAGAAATGCTCAAATGGCACCAGAGAAGATTATCCAAGAATTAAAAAAAGTCCTCTATGCTGGTCCTGGAATTTGATTGCCTTGTCATTTATTAATATTAATTAATATTTCATATCTAGCTAAACTGGAAATAAAACAGTGCTAGTTTGGTATCTTGTTTCTACTTTTAATATCCACCACTGATTTGGATGATAGATTTTTGGATCCACTGATTTTAATGGACACTGGTGTACCACACTAATTGATTTCACTACCCTCAATGGACTTCACATGTAAGAACAAATGTAAAATATGTAACAATCAAAACATATTTTCCTTGGTTCACTTCATTTGCAGTCCACTACTTTCTAGTTGAAATGCAGGTTAAAACAGCTGGATCTTGCAACACTTCCCTTATCCCCGATGGAACATATCCAAAGACCTATCTGGCGAAGTTTGCCAAAACCTCCACTGGTTAACCTCAAGCATACCGTCACAGTCAGTTGAGATAGTGTTCTGGCTCTTTCACCACTCTGTAGTGCAGTGGTTCTCAAACTTTTTCTTTCATTCCCCACTTTGATCAAGGGGGCATTTTCGAGCCCCACCTGTCCCTCATTGCTCTAAGAAAGTGGTAGGTCAAGCTTAAAGTTCTAAATATATCCTCTTCAGCAGGCTGGTGCTGCAGATATAATAATAAAATATAGCCGCAAGTGGCAATGGTGGGCCCGAGCACCTCCGGTCCGCAACCCGTGACATTTCGGAACCCAAGAAAGCACTGACGTGGTGCGTTTGTGAACTGTGCATATTTGATGCGTGTGCTATTCATTTTTG
Source organism: Alosa alosa (assembly GCF_017589495.1). NCBI lineage: Eukaryota > Metazoa > Chordata > Actinopteri > Clupeiformes > Clupeidae > Alosa > Alosa alosa. The sequence goes on along the minus strand of NC_063200.1, from coordinate 25,418,252 downwards.
CATGTTATTTTCTAGCACATTTACTTGCCTGGCCAGGTGGGGGCGCAATCCAAGGCAGGCCCATTGGCCGTCATCATAATAATAATGACTACGCTGTTGCCTTGACTGCTATGCTGAAATATTAATCTTATTTGTTTGGCCTTATCCTACTTTTTTTGTAAAATACACGGTAGCCTAATACATGAATATCATTGGTATTATCTTTCTACTAATGTCTGTATGTGTGTCTGTCTGTGTGTGTGTCTTGTTGTGTGTATGTGCTTGAGTGTGTGTCTGTCTGTGTCTGTTTGTGTGTGTGTGTCTCTCTCTTCGCTCTGTGTGTGTGTGTGTGTCTCTTTTGCCTTTCTCTATATGTTTGTGTATGTCTGTGTGTGTTTGTGTATGTGTATGTCTCTCTCTCAGTGTGTTTGTGTGTGTGTGAGAGAGACACAGAGAGAGAGAGCATGTGTGTCGTGTGTAGTGACACACGTGTTTTTTTGACTGGTCATGTTCATAGCAATGTATTTTTTGTGTGTCAGATTCTGTAAGTGTGTGTGTGTGTATATATATATATGTTTGTGTGTGTGTGTGTGTGTGTGTGTGTGTTTGTGATACATGTGAATATCATCACAAAAATGATATCTTACATTTTGTAAAGTTTCAGATTAATGAGTTGAGGCATTAACAATTTCTGGCACATGTCCTGCTTGGCCAGGTGGTGGCACTATGCCAGGCAGGCCCATTGGATGTCTGGATATCATCATAATCATAATATCTATTAACCTGTTAAGTTTCAGACCATTCATTCAAAGCATAGAACATTTATGGCACATTTTATGCTTGGTCAGATGGTGGCGCTATGCTAGCCATCTAAATGACACATGTGCACATCATCACAATAATGATTTCCAATATTGTATACCTACTAGGTTTCAAATAAATCTGTTAAGGCATTGCCCATTCTGACACATTTCCTGTTTGGCCAGGTGGTGGCGCTATGCCAGGCAGGACAATAGGGTTTTTCGATATTCTCATAATCATAATATCTATTAACCTGACTGTTCATTCAATGCACTTTGAATTTATGACACATTTCCTGTTTATGTGCAAGATATTATAATCATAACATATTACATCATATCAAGCCCAGTGCCAAGGCTTTTCCCCTGTGTATTCACGGTACCTCAAATTTCATGCGTTTTCACCCATGGGAAGCACCTCTTTTGGCATCACAATTCATCACATTTTGGTCCGCACAAAATCCCAAATACCTCACTTCCTGTTGGGCGTGGCTAATGCACTGTACATAGGAAAGTTGTTCATCTTGGGGAGATACACACTGTGGAAAAGTTGCCCTCCAGTTAAACTTTTCCCCAAATGCTCCCGACGTTGTCCCTACACATAACTGACAAACATTTCCCGACACACATGCACACACCTGCACACGGCACTTGGCAAGTTCATTACACGCGATACCGGTTTAGCGCGTTCTGAACACATTCATATTTCACCGTCACATAGCGTCACACATATTTCTGTACTCACCAGTCTTCATCCACAACATCTCCGAAAGCCGCGGGTACCCGCTGGTTTGCTCCACCAAACATTTCCACCACACGCACCAGTATTCCCACGCCATAGCATCTACACTGACTGCATTCACTTCCCTGTTGTGTGTCCCACCATCAATGGTCCCCCGAGAAAACCCGAACTGTCAAAGTTGCAATCTTTTTGTATTTTTTTGTTTTGATGGTGTGTCTGTAATTGTGGTTAGGGTTTTGAACTGGTTTTAGGGAAAGAAAGTATATATTTTTTTAGCGTAAAATAAGGGTCAAATTGTTGGGATCAAGGCAAGTTTATTTTTTGTTATGATTAATGTCTTTATTTTGTTAATTGTTTTGTGCACTACTCTCCCACCATTTTGAGTGACGTTTCTAATGGGTAGGCCCATAAAAAGGCTGAGCTTCTGTCATTCGGGGAGTGGCATAGGGAGAGCAGCTTGCTGTGAGGCTGAGTCTGGTTTGGTCTGTGAACATTTAACTCTTTGAATCCCTATTAGTTTTGTATTGGTTATTTTGTTTAGTTAAGTCTTTAAGGAGTGTGAGCAACCCTCGTGTTGATTTTTTGTTTGTAGCCTTTTTTTCAAGTTTTTGTTTATCACTTTTTTTGAACACTGTAAATAAACCAGCACTCTTAGCACAAAGTTTGCACTTGTCTGTGGTTTGTCAATGTCTTCTTGTACCTTGGTTGCCTGAAAGAGCGCGCATCCCCTTTGTGAGTTTGGACCGTGAGGTCTCATTCTTCACACACACACCTACCAAATTTGGTGTGTCTAGCTGAAAGTATGTGCCAACCACTGGATCAATCACTTAAGGGGGCGCTACTGAGTCCCTGGGCTATGCCCGGGGCCAAGCCTTCATGCCTGTGTAGCCATTGTGATACCAGATGTGTGTGCCAAATTCCAAGACTTTTTAACCATGTTAACCACCTCAAAAATAGCAAAAAGGTGAACAAATAATAATAATAATAATAATAATAATAATCTTTACGAAACAATAGGGCTTCGCCCCTCATGGGTGCTCGGGCCCTAATAAATACATAATGTGCCATTGTAAATTAAACACACATATTTCTGTTTTACAGCAACATATTAGGAAGCATAGGCCAATATTTTACAGCATTGTACAATATATTCAATGAAATACCAACATGCTGCATTAAATGGATCCATAATCCAGTCATACTGAGCACTGCTGGTTGGGAAATATTTTTGAAGTAAACTTTGCAGGGATGTTATGTAGGCCTACTGTTTAATACATGGGATCACAAGTGTGGCTCCCGAATCAGACGTTTCAGCGATTTCACTCAGATTCTCAAAGACATAATACTGTCGCAATCGAGGTTTTACCTCCAGTTTTTTGGTGAATGCAGTAATCTTATCTGCTAGGTGAGGTAGGTGCTTGTCTTTGCCTTGTAACTGGAGATTTAACTCATTGAGCTTTCCAAATATATCGCTAAGATAGGCCAGCTTTGTCAAGAAATGTTCATTAGTGCAAAATTAGATTCAAACATGCGCTCTTCCTCCAAGAAGAGGCGACGCGGAGCTCAAACATGCGCGCCAGCATTTTACTTTGGGAAAGCCACCTTGCCTCGCTGTGAAACAGTACAGCCTTTTGGTCAGCTCCCATCTCCTCACAAAGTGCTGAGAATAGACGCGATTGTAAGGGCCGGGTCTGGATGAAATTCACCACTCTCACAACCTTGTTCAAAATCTCATTCAGGTCGGGACTAACTAAGCTGCCTTGACACGAGCGCTTCCCTATGAATAACACAGTGTGTCCAGTGCGCATCGGGTGCTACCTGGGCCTTGGCTACAGATAAAGAAATAAATTAAAAAAGTCCTGTTTTTCACGTCAGTTTGCACCTGGCTTGTGCCCCCCAGTTTGAGAAACGCTGCTGTAGTGTGACATATGAATCCAAGTCTCTTTCCGCAACTCTCACTAGAGACAACAGAACTTGATACAGTCCTCTCCACCGTTCCTGTTTCCTTCGAAAATCCTTAACAAGCACTGGGTATGTATCCAGGAAACTTTGAGGCAAAGCCAATGGCACCACCTAGGTGCCTGTGGCCACAGAACAGCAATACCGTATACGAGACACAGGATGACTCCCTCTGGCAAGGATGGGTCCCGCGGGCGTTATTGCCTTTTTTCTAAGGTCTTGTCCCAAGATCACAAAGAGATCTCCCGTCAGTATACTTTATCCGGGTTTAATAATCCAAAATTTCTCCCACATGGCCTGCCAATGACATTGTGCAGAGAGGCCATATGAATATCCTCTTCTAAGATAAAAGGTCAAAGTGCAGTTTGAGGTCTAAGTCAACAGTACATGACTCACAATGAGTCGTGTTCTAAATAATGAGCAATTTCACATTATGACATCAGAGAGGGTTGAAGCGGAGCGAGAGGCGCAAACGTTCGACAACTTCCGCGTTCGATTATTACAAGGGGGCACAAGCTTGCACAAGCTTAGAGTGTGATTGTGCATGCACTGTTCTTACTGTGATCAGTAATTAAGGGTTGCTGTCCATGTAAACAGTGCTGAAATATCCCCACATTTGGTGATATCAGTCAGACGTCAGAGCTGCCTTTTAAACTTAATAGGACCTAAATGGTAATTGACTGACATCTGCATATCTGAAGAGTAAACCATCCCATGGAAGGCCTATGCACATGCATACAAATGATGCTAATCATTTCAAATTCTATTATTAGGCTGCACCACAGTCATAATTGTTTGTTGCATTATCAGTGAACATATAGGAGAAACTGCTCTATACCATTTTCAAGTGTCCTACAATCTGTGGCATGCTTGAAGACAGGGGACTAGGAAGAGGTTGAGTAATATATAGCTCTGCAAAAAATTAAGAGACAACTACAACAACTACTCTGCATCAATCTCTGGAAGGTTGCTAGGGCATTGCACAGACCAAAGAGCATGCAAGCCCTCAAAAAAAGGCCAAAAAGGATGGTAAACGTGTCTCTCAATCCTTCTTCTTGACCCGGACCTGCTAATATCCACACAACAAGTCTAAGGTGGAGTAGCTCAAGCTGGTTAGGGAGTACAACCCTTCCCCTTCCCCCGATCTACTCCACCTTGTGATATAAACCTACCAACAATTTGAGAGAAGTACTAGTGACAAATACAGATGGGTTTTAACATACTTGCTAGTACACTAGCCTCCCATTCTGAGCCTTCAAGGTTGTGAGTTTGAGTCCATTGTGGGAATGTGATGTCTACACAATGTAGGTTGCATTTATTAGTTCTGTAGCCTAGAAATCTAGATGCACCCTAGCAATGCAATTTGCAGCCAAGATAGTCTAGCAACTCTCCGTTGGCTTGCGAGCTGGAAAAATCAAACTCTAGTCAGGCCAATCACATCGTGTATAGAGTTGGTGGACGGCCTTAACATGTTGGCAGAGTCGTGGCGGTTCCTCTTTGAATTCCCTGTTACTTGAAAACAAAGAAGATGGATGCTGCTACCGGCGAACAGCGGTCTTTGAATCGGCTTTGACTGCAACTCGAGTTAAAGGAATTATCCGGAGTAAAATGCACTTTAGATCAATTTACGGATGATTGGGAGTACATACGTTGAGTTGACATCAAAATCATGTCATTCGGATGTATTTTTTTAGTCAAATCTCGTTAGCCTGGAAGTGACCAGGGCATGTCATTTCGCCGCTACAAAACGCTATTTTTATACCTCTTCTACAGTTCCAAACAACATTACACTTACGTGGTAGTGAGTAGAGGGTCCCTAAAGCCAAACCGAAGTATCCCGAGGTCTTTATGTGGTCGGATAGAGAGTCCAGAATGAATTTCATCAAGCCAGTGCCTTTCCGGAAATGTTGTTGCTGCAGCTGGCATCTTTAGGGGAAAGTCCGGAGGAGTAAAAAGTGCATTTTACCAACCACTAGTTTGATCAACTAGCCAACTAGCTCCGCTGGTGGGAAAACACATAGGACTCGATGGGTTGTAGCACTATCCTATTGTGTGCAGAGGGAATTTGAAAAACAATAGTTTATCCCGCCCCTCAGATTGAGTACTGCCAATGGTGAGTTCCCAGACCCTACATCTTGATGTGTTTTAGTTCTGTGGTCTCAATGAGAACAGACATCCTAACCTGCAAAAAGTCATTTCAGGGAGGTAGCCTGCCCATTTCATGGAGGTAGCCCCTAACCTCATCCCTCAGCATGACATTTGAAAGGGAATGTGGAATATAACTAGCCTAGAAATCTAGACGCACCCTAGAGGCAGCAAATGTAAATGTAATTTGCTGCACGGGCTAGTCTAGCAACTCTCTGTTGGCTTGCGAGTTGGAAAAAAGAAACTTCGATAGGGCCAATCACATTGTGTATAGAGACGTTAGGCGGGCTTAACATAATGATTGATGGCAGAGTTGCAACGGTTCAGCTTGAATTCCCTGCTACTTGAAAACAAAGAAGATGGATGTTGCTGTTGGCGAAGTTAACACGAGTTAAGCTTTTTTAAGCCAAAAGTTTGAACTAATTAGCTCCACTGGTGGGAAAACGCATGAGAATCATGAGTTGTAGCGCTGTCCTATTGGGTGCAGAGGGAATTTGAAAGACAGCCGATTATCCTGCCCCTCGGACTGAGCACTGCCAATGGTAAGTCCCCAGACCCTATCTCATCAGGCTAGAATATAACATAACTAGCATCAAACTGTCAAGACAGGGTTATTTAAAAGAATTACCAAAGGACAGATTCATTTGAGATTGCACTGCTTGCTTCAAGCAGAATGTGTAACTTTAAAGTGGTATTATTTAAGATAACTGATGTGAAAATAGTCGGACCTCAGTCGATAAGTCAGCTAGATCTAGCTTATGCTCACCTTGTGAAATTGGAGGTCCAGTTACATGTATTGTAGTTCATTATTTTTAACTGTAAGCAGAGGTTACAGGCCAATGTTGAAAATGTCCCATGAGGGGGATCCCGGGAAATCTCTCATATTGTTCAATGTTCAATGTGTTTACAGGTATGCTTACTAGTCAATTTTAAATCATTCCACTTTTCAATAAATTATTTATTATTGCTCCAAAAGTGAATCACACTCTAAAATTGAAAAAAGCCGTTCCTATAGTGGGGCTTTAATTTGGCCATTTCTCTTAACATGATTTTTAAGTAACTTGAGATAAAAGAAATATTATACATGATAGAGGTACTAGCACCAACACTGCCATTGCTGCCCAAAGGGATCAAGATGACCAAATATGCAGTGACCCAATGTGTAGTGAAAAATTGCAGTCAATGGATGAAAAAAGGAACTGTGATTCTGATACTAAAAATATTACATATGTTTCACTGTACCACATAACATGATAGAGTGTAAGGGCCTTACATTAACAAAAACAAAATGAGAGACAAACGTTTCAGCACACCCTTGGAATATTGATGGCCTTATATTGTTCATCATTTCTTAAGCATCAGCCTGTGTTTGCAGTCTTTTTTCTCCCATGCATTCACTTGATCTACTGATCTGAATTTACCACACCAAGTGAAACATCTAGATATACAAAGATCTGAGTACGAGGAACAAATGCCACCCTTGAACTGCCATGGAAAATACATGTACTTTCCCCAGATAACCATATGGTGTATCTGTGGCTTTTTTTTTTTACTTTTTTCCCTCTAATTCACATGGGAAATGTTGGACTTCAAATCACTGTATGGAACTATTCCAAATGGCCAGAGCTGTGTGGGGGCTGATAAAAGCCACATAGTGAGGATAGTGTAAAGACATTATTTTCACCAGTAGCAGAGTTAAGGCTGGGAAGGCCCCCATCTCCCACTAGTCATGGGTCACTCCACCACCAAGGTCCATCTCACGAGGGACAACGATTGCTTGCTTCCCCTGAAACCCATCTCATGCACCCACAGAAGAACAAACAAGCCTATTAGCAGAGGCAAAGTTCCCTTCTCCTGGCCCGGTAATGATGGGCAGAATTTGGCAGGCACGTCCAGTGCCTCCGTTCGCCTGATTGCTTCAGCGGTGGCACCGTTCCCATGCAAAACAACCTCATTACTCTTCAGCATTGATTCTGTTTTGTTTGTGATTTGTTATAATAAATAATAAAAAAGATCAACTTTTCTTTGGTTGGTGCTCCTGGGGACACGACCCTCATTGTGTGAATTTATGCCACGTTCAAGCTTGGCCTGCATGCGCTGTGTCTGGCTAGCCAGCATTTCATACATGAATAAGTCTCTCATTTAGGCAGGGGAGAAGGCTAATTACAGCTGGGCTGTTGATGAGAGCTGACTTAGCCTCCCTGATCCTCATCAGCCCATCCACAAAATACATAAATCAATGTAATTGAACGATCATGAACAACAGAAGACCTATTTATTGTGTTATTTATTTAAATGCTAAGTGAAGGAGGGAATTAACTCATGTTCGTTGTAGATTTACAGCTGCTCTTGTTAAATCGACGTTGAATTTTCGAAAGTTGTTTCACTTGACACTTCACTAAAGTTTCACTCGTTTGGCTTGAGGTGAAGTTAAACTTATAGAGATCCAGGTGTGCAATGGCCGTCCGTAACCTTGATACTCCAGCTCTGCCTCCATTTGCATTCATGAAATCATAGCTGTCCATACGTCTCTCCCCCACTTCCTGCGCCATGCAGTGACTGACGGGCAGCCGGGCAGCCTGCTAAATAAAAGAGGAGTCCTTTTCAGAACCTCTCCCCTGCTCCTATCCCAAACACCCCAAATTTATTGATTGTGCCTTTTTTCATCCAGCTCTTTTTTTTCTGAGGATCCGTCAACCTTTCAAAGTCAGAAGGTGTCCCTCTGCACTTCTCCAACAGACTTTTGTGCTGTGGGATGAATACTAGGTGAAGAATGTGGTTGATGATCTTTTGAAATGGATGCTGGGCTAGTGCTGCTTTTGCTGCTTCTAAGCACCTCTCAGGTTTTTTTTTTTTTATTATGAAACACAATGCTCAGTCCCAATACTGCTTACATATGATATTTTCTGCTCTTTTGTGGGCTAAGCATTTTTTTTTTATTTAGTAAGTAATTTGATATCAGTCACTTTATTAAAGAGAAAAGTTTTCCATATCATGTCGAAACCGGGCTTGACCCATGGGGAGCGATATCGATTGAGGCTTGAGGAAAAATGAAACATGAAAAAACAGAGGACCCCAAGAATCAGAGGGAGGAGAAAATATGGCTTACATGGCCATACCTGATGGGACAAGCAAAGAAAAAAGCAGCATGGCGAAAATCACAACTGTGTGAAGTGAAATGAATTCCATGTGGCAACATCGTGACACCGTGGAGGGGAGAGAGGAGAAGGATGTTAACAGAAGGCATGCCTCCTCTGGGTTTCCTGCCTGAAAACAAACAGAGCTACTGCCTGATAACATCTCTCTCTCTCCCAACAACGACGACCGCAGATGGCCAGACGCACACAAACTGACGGAGATGGTCAGTGAGTCAGTGCTGACATGATTCCAGCCTGGCCATTTACGTCCCTCGTCTCTCATTTGTTTGTTTGTTGACCGGGGAGAGAGGTCAGAGATGAAGCAACACACACACAAGCACATTCTCACGCTCGCATGTATGGAAGTCTACACCCCAATAATCTTCATAATCTTCTCTTCTTCACTGTAGCACACACTATCATCACGCATGTGTAGTACAAACAAAAACACACAAACCGCACAGGAAAAATATCCACGGTCACTTAACGCAACCCTTCCAGGACGACCCCAATCTGGGAGACATGTGTGAGGCCTCAGTCACAGGCCCCCCCATCTCCCCTATCCATGTGTCCAGTCACAGTGTGTCCAGTGACGGTCTGGACTTCCCTCCTCAGCGTTTACACAAACTGGGGGCTGTTTACATTGCACCGAGCCAGAGCAGGAAAAAGACACGGGTCAGTGTTCGGACAGTCTCAGTATAGGATCACACGCTGTGCACTGCCCACTCAACACCAGAGGAAAGGGACACAGTCACCAAAGGTCCAGCTCCAGTGGCCATTTTCATCCCCTGGCCGCCGGTTCAAAAACCCTTAAGTCTGGGTCTGGAAGTTGAGGGTGGCATATGAAAGCTCCCCCCTGTCCCCGGGGACTTGCACATGGTCAACAACAGGTAGAAGAATGTTCCATGAAAATTATTGTAAAGAATTGTAATGATAAATACATCCTGTTTGGTATGTGGATGTTTTTCCCAGCATGACAAAGACCATCTGCACAATATAAGGAATGAGTTCACAATTGTTAACGTTATCAGTGATATTTGCCATGCTGTTAGTCAGTGACCCTTCAGCAACATCAAAACCATTAATGTCAATGGATGAAAATAAAAGAATGTAAGTTATTAAATGATACCGAGACACATTTGTACACTTGTACACGCGCCCTCCACACACACACACAGTTATGAGCATTTACATGACTCATTAGTAAGTGTAACAAAGATTAAGAGTCTATCTAGGGTTGGGCACCGAAACACGGTTCTAATATGGCGCCGGTGTCGACACAAACGGTAGTAACTGGATCAAATAACAACGTGGATTTCGGTGCCTCATTTCGGTGCTTAAATAGCGTTTTATTTATTTATTTATTTTATATGAGGCATCACTGCATGTCATGCGCCGTCTTGCTCTGATAGCAACACATCCAGATACAGTTAGCTAACATAAGTGGATGTATAAACCAGAGGGGTGCACCATAGGCGAGTGGACAGTGTTTGACAGCTTGCATGAGCCCAAGTAGCTTACTTTAAAGCGATATCGCGAGCTCCTGTCAAAATCTAGCAGTGGGCCTAACTACACACAAGCAAAAGGCTATGAAACAACATCAACAGCAGCCTAATACTACAAATGTCCTTACAATGTAAAATGCGCTAACTGGCATTTATTTGAAATGTTATCAGCAAAGTTGTAAAGTGAAAACTTTATTTCACGGTGTGTTCTAAACAACATAATGGCATGATATTAATCTTTCATGTACATGAGGCTTATAGCATCACAATGAATATGAAGATCATGTTAAAAGTTAGCTGGCAAAAACATAAATATGTAGCCTAGGTTACCTGATGTCACTGAGCTGTCAAAGCGCTACGAAACCATCTCCGTAGCCTACGTTATCGCTAATTAAACTCAGCTGATTGGTGTTAGCGCAGCCATAGTTGCTGTTAAAATAGGCTAGCGCTGGGAATCTAAACACTTCAGCGCCGACATGTAGCCTCAACATGATTTATCAACCTCCAACAATCACATAGTGAAATTTGCTGGCGACACAACTCTGGTGGGTCTCATCCCACGCTATGGTGCAGGGACAACAACCTCCTGCTGAGCGTCAGCAAGAGACAAAGATTGTTGTTGACTTCGGAGGAGGTCATGCCACTAAACTTGCTGTGGTGGAGAGGCGAGCAGCACTTCCTGGGGTGTTGGTGTTCACTGGCCCGAGGCTCCTGTAAAACTCAGGCGAGCAACTCCACCAGCCATCATCCACATTCTACCGCACCATTGAGGCATCCTCTCAGCTGTATGTCGCTGTGTGGGGGCGCTGCACTGAATACAACAGGGAAAGCCCTGCGGCGCATAGTGAACACAGCTGGAAGGATTGGCTGGTGCTTCACTCCCCTCCCTGAAGGACATTTACACCACCCACCTCACCCGAAGGCGACTCACCCGCTCACAATCTGTTTGATCTACTGCCCTCTGGGAAAACAGAACCTACCAGACTCACCAACCTTCATTGTAAGGATGCTGAACTCTCTCCTCTCCCCTCTCACCCTCAGCTACATAACATCCTGGACATTGGACCCACAATGGCCGCCTGCACTTGCACACTTGTACACTTTACAACTTGTTTGTTGTTGTCCTAAAGCCTGTTATTGCCACTATGCCACTTTCTTTCTTACTTAGGTCAAACAGAACTACCCAAGCCTTTTATTGGCCTGACTTTGCACTAATTATTTTATTGACTGCTGCTCTTATTTTTCATTATTATGTGCCCTTATTTTTTATTTTTCACTTACTTTTTTTGTTTTTACTTGAATGTTATGTTTGTCTGTGGACTTAAATTGGTAAAATATGTCTTGTCTTCACCGTGGGATAGTGAAAACGTAATTTCGATCTCTTGTATGTCTGCAACATGTTCAAAACAATAAAGCTGACTTTGACTTTGACTTTGACTTTGAAATTTCTTGAAGCATTTGGGAACACACTGAATTAACTGGAAAGTAGAGTCCCTGTTAGATTAGCTTGCTTGCAAATGCAGTTGTCCATGTTCTATAGCAAGCGGTTTTAACATACCTTATGGCAAACCGCCTACACCATAGACATAATATACATAGACGCCGCATTGGCTGCTGGAAACAAGAAATGCGGCCGCCATCTTGGACCGGTCATACTACTCGTTGCGTTGCAGCAGAAGACAGAAGATGACAGCACTGTGCAGCATGTTCCTTCTCAAATCTGCGGACCATACTCGGGGGATTTACTTTTCACAAGTAAGATTTAACATAACCGTACTATTGGTTGTATTTTGTGAATAGAATATTACCAGAGAGCTGAGAAGGAGCAATCTTTGATATTACTGTATGAAAATCGTAGCCATCTAGCTAGGCTATGTTTACTCAGTGTTCACCCGGCTATGAACTGAGACTTGTTAAGTCATATTCCATAACACTGACTTAGATTACAACTGACACAAGAAGGCTATTGTAGAAATAAATCATACTAGATTTGGCCGGCGAATTTTACAGAAGTGGCACAGACTAGCCTATTGGGCAATCGCTAGCTGCTACTTGTAGCCTAAGTGTGTTGGTGGTAGCCTCACTATTTCCTGAATAAAGTAACTTTTCAATAGCTCAACTTTTTATTTATCAAGTAGCTTAGCCAGACAAGCTACACTTTTCTTTGTCATGTGAAATTAGCACAATTTAAAGTAGCTTCCTATGTAGTGAACTAGCCTACTGCTGTGTTTGTGTTAGGCTACTAATACATTTGACTGGGTGGTAGTTTTGTGTAGTGTTTTATTCATGGCAGAGTAACTGATAGTTTAGCTCACTAAAATTTTGAAGTAGCTTGCCCAACACTGTGTTATTCACATGTCATTTACCCTAACAAGAATAAGATGCCTCTCAAATTCCTTTTCATTCATTTATTTATTATTTTGTATCTCTCAGAACAACTGCCTTGTTCAAGAAGACTGTGAATGAACTGAACAGTCTCCTCACACCCCTGGAACTGAGGAAGGTGCAGCTCTTCATTGCAGTACTGCAGGGCATCTGCTACACTGTGACTGAATGTTTGATTTATGAGCTCCACCTTCATCACCTGCATTCGCCACTCTGTGTCCCATTTTCCCATCGTCTGGTTGACTCTGTCCTCTTTTTATGGAGTTTACCCAGTTTACTATGCCATCTTATTTGCCCACCTGCTGTCTGAAGCACTTTTGTTCTCAGCCAAAGTGTACCCAAGCAATTTTAGCAAGGTGGGAACATACAAAATGACATGCACCAGTTGTCGAAATCATAGAACCAACTGCATGACAGTAACTCCGTCTCACTGAGCCTGTGAAGACACTCCCTGATTCTTTACTGATTGCAATGAACGGGTTGATCTTAGCAGTTTCTAAAATTTTTCTTAATTCCTTTTTATTTAATCTCTTCATTGGGGCTGGAACCTTTCTGTGAACTGTAAATAACAGATGCTGTTGATGAACCCATTGACACTGTACAAGTGACAAGTCACCTTTTTGTCTTGAATTGATGAACTGTTACACTTACTATGCCAAACCAATGTCTGTTTTTTAAGGATCAGAAACAAACCTACAAACTTGCACTTTACAATATTTATGGAACTTGTCTAACAAATGCTGTTGATATTGAACCCAGTTACTCCATTTCCTTTATGCCACACCAATGTCTGTTCATCACTTTATTTTTGATGGCACTGAACTGAAAATGTTAATGGATTTTTTTCTGTAAATTTAACTCATTAAAACTTGTATCAATCCAGTTTTTGTCTATGCTGTCAAAAGTGGATTAGTTATGTTCCCAGTTTTTATATTGGATGTCATCACTTTATAATATATCATATATCAGAATATTCTATTACTGTTAAGCCCACTATGAATATTAAAATTCACACAACCATGATTCCTGTATCATACAGCTTTTCTACTGGGAGGTTTACAACTTATTCTGAGTCAATTTACCCAAGCATAGGCCTACTTGGAATACCCCTCAGATGTCTGAATGGCACTGATCTCACTTAAATGTTTATGGAACCTTTCTGTGGACTGAATAATGCTGTTGATGGAACTTTTCTGTCAACTGTGAACTATATTTAACTCATTAAACTTGTATCAAACTAGTTTTGTCTATGCTGTCAAACATGGATTATGTTCCCAGTTTTAATATCGGACGCCAGGTCACTTTTATATCATATATCAGAATATTCTATTACTGTTAAACCCACTATGAATATTAAAATACGCTAAATCATGTGTCCTGTATCATAGCTACATGTATGACCTTTGCAGCAAAAAAAAAACGTGAGAATCTGTTCGGTATTCAGTGAGATATGATTAATTAAGTGCGCTGACAGCTCATCTCACCGGCCAAACAGATTACACTGAGTGGAGTGGATGACCGGTCCAAGATGGCGGCTCCAAATCTCGTCAGCGCTAGTAAGGAGTAGCGGTCGATGCGGCATCTATGTATATTATGTCTATGGCCTACACTGGGTAAGCTTGAAAGCAGAGCTTACCATTGTGTGTGCATGCATGGCAAGCTGTTTTAACATTTAAATGTATTATTTGTAGGAGCAATGAGATATTGGTAGTAAATTGAATATAACAGTTCAATTCCATGTTCAAATTTGTCTTATCAATAAAAAAAAGCAATTCATGCTTTAGACCATTTTAATTTAAAACATTTTTTAAAACAAAGTACCGGTTCAGGCACTGTTTCAGCACCGGCACCATTTTAAAAGTATCGATTTAGCACCGGTATCGGATAAAACCCAAACGATACCCAACCCTAAGTCTATCTAATGACAGTATGTTACTGTGTCCTAATTGTTGGGATTCATTTTTGGAGACCTCCTTAATATTTCATATCAGTTACTGAAATCACACATCTTCAAACCTGCTGTGCTTGACTCTTCCTAGCCTAGTCTGCAGAGGTGGGAGTAAGTCACACATGTGCAAGTCACAAGTAAGTCTCAAGTCTTAACCTTCAAGTCACAAGCAAGTCCAAGTCATTTATTGCCTATTATAAAATAGCCTATTATTGTTTCAATGTGCCTCAAATATTAGGTATCCTAGCTACATAAAATCATGAAAATATATTCAAACAGTTCAAGTTACACCTGTCCTGACCTGTCACATCTCCAGGGAACCAATAATGTTGAAAAAGTGAACTAATCAATCAATCAAACGCTGCCGCCGACGTCACTGGCAAACTTTGACAAGCGCGACAGCGCAATGGGTTTTAGGAGGGTTTAGGACCGTCAATGCTATATCATATTATAAGCCTAACATGTGAAATAAGCTACTTTTCAGCTATGCTGATTGGCAGTTAGCTAGGCCTACTTACTGTTGTTAGCCTACTACTAGGCTGTAACGTATGGAACAGGGACGTGTTTAAGAGGGAGGGAGAAAGAGGGGCGCTTACTTTAGGTTACATTGGCAACATTTTCGCTATATATCAAGATTAAACTTAGACAAGAAAATGTTTCACTTTGCCATTTCACACATTTTAACCTAATATGGCGTTAACTAAAAAGCATAATAGATTCAAAGCCAACTCTTAACATGCCTCAAATTTGACCTTAGGTTTCTAACAAGACTAACTTCGGATGAAAATCAACGTGGTGGTGGTTATGTCGCTATTTTGCACACATGCAGACTGCTGTTCATTTCTCCTTTGACTTGTCAGATACATCATCTGTGAAGCCAAACATTATTATGTTTTGGAATAAACGTAGAGCCTTCCATATTTGCAAGTTAGCCTACCTCAGTCTGTCTCAATTTGATCTGGCACTTGCTGTGGTCTGTCGCGTCGCGTCACTTGGTACAATGACAGGTTCGCTCGCGTGACGCATGCAACAGCACCTAAGCAGATTTTCTAAAATCGTAAAGTTAACTCCTTAATATCTATGAAAAAAATAAAAAGTCAAGTCATTTCAAGTCATGTGTCTCAAGTCTAAGTCAAGTCTCAAGTCATGAATAGCCAGTCAAAGTCAAGTCGAGTCTTTTATAAATGTTGATCAAGCAAGTCTCAAGTCTTAAAAAATGTGACTCGAGTCCCCCATGTCTGCTAGTCTGTCAGATCATAACTTAGATTGTACATATTACTTGCCCAGCTCTCTCAGCTTGTAAAATGTGATTTATGTCCTGCTACATTATCCAGTGATCTGGAACATTGTCAGGTTTCACACAGGAAGAAGCTCAAATTGAGTTTGAGACACCATGACATCATTGTCCATGACCACCATAACCTTACATGTATCAAATGAACAAGTCCTTTCTGATGGGAAATGAGAAGTAACACAATCAGGCAAGTATAATGTTATTAGAAAAATATTGTGTACAATGTTTGTGTTCCTCCAGGCAATCCATGCCTCTCCTCTTGGTCAATTATTATTTAAATCAGGTATGAATACATATGAAAGCATTCATATTCAAAACAAACATAATTATCTCTGCTGTAAAAAAATGTGTTGTTTTCTGTCTACTTTAGTTGAAAATGGAAATGTTTGAAATTACTATACAGAGAACATGCTATATTGTGCTGTCAACCAAATACACAGCAAATCACATCAAAGCATTCATGAAGTTTCTGCTTACTCAAATAATTTTGTCAGACATGAAAGCTCAGCCTGAACTCTATTATTTAGATCTGACTATAAATGTTTCATGCACCATTCTTCAATGCTAGATTATACGTTAAAAAGTAGAAGACAAAAGTAGAAAGCATCAGAATAATAGCATGACCAAAGAGACAGTGAAGCCCATACTAAATTCATGACAAATTGAGGAAAGCGGCTGAACAGAAAGATAAACGCATTATGAGGCCTGATGAAGGGAGCGAGGACAGTGAATACACCACAGAGGGAAAATACGAGCTGTGTTAAAGGAGCAGGGTGGCGGATACCAGCACGCTAAAGGATGAATTTTACAGCCAAGTCGTAAGAGGAGAGTGAGCCCGTGTGTTTGAGTTTGAACTACTCTAATCAGGGTGCGATTTGTGTAAAAACCAGAGGGGGTTGAATAAGTTTGTAACCCCCCCCCCAATAAATATAAATAAATAAATAAAATGAACGAACGATTCATAGCCTAGTAATGTCATGGCTAATAGCCTATATTCATTTTGCCACCTTTGTAACATTTTAGTTTTAGTGTACCGTGGTGTATGACTTTAAACAGCGAGTGTGCTTGGTATGATGATCAGCTCCTCTAATGCAGGGTAGGACAAGCATACAAATTCACCTTGTTCTTGCCCCATCTGAAATGACTCCTCTACTTTTGCTGCCTCCATCCTTTCTGTATTTGTTGTGTAAAAAACGTTGTATATGATGGCACTGAAGTCTTAAGTTAGTGAATTGGCTAACAGTGTTAGTTGGTAACCAAATAGCCTACACATTGCGCTACACGCTGCGTAGGCTACGTGTGTTCTCTCTCCTGCTGATTTGCGTTCAGTAGCCAAGTGCGTAATATTGCAAAAGTTGAAAAAATAAATGTATTGTAGCCTACAGAAAATAAATAGCCTACTATCATACTGTCAGTTAATTGGCTACAGTGCAGTGAAGAGTTTGGAGAGTAAAGTTATAGGGCAACTTGAAAATGAAAATAATTTAAGAACCAGAACATACCATGAAGCTTCTATTTCTTGCAGCTGTTAAAACACCCGCTAGATAGTTTAAATACCCGCCAACATTCGTTTTTGCAGTGTGACAGGGCCAGGTTTATCCAACTAAATGTATGTAGACAGAGGCAGTAGTATAAACAATGTTGTATTTATTATGACCGCCGCCATATAGGGATTGTCAAAGTTTTTTTCTCTCGTCATCTACTTCCTGAATTTTTGTCAACGATACCGGGACACCGAACCACCGGGGCACATGAAATTTGGTGGGTATGTAGCCCCACTAGACTTTTACGGAAAAACTTACCCCTTGGTCGGGGCCACTCCCCACCCCACGCTGGGCCCCGAAAACCCAAAAGGCAGTTTTTTCGAAATAACTACCTGAACCGTGGGCACCAACCGAGGGATGAAGAAATTGTTATAGTATGTTGGTCTCAAGGGCCCACATCAACCTAGCCCATAATCACTCATTTGTGATTTGCACCCCCCCCCCTCTCTCTTCAGTTAAGATGTTCAGAACTGCACCAAATTTTTGTGTATGATTAACCTGACATTCTCTGGGGGTATGCCAAGTTTCGTAGAATTTCATCCATGGGGGGGTCTAAAAAAATTAAGTTAGCCTATGTGTACATTTAGTAACTGTACACTCATTGGCCTGTAGATTGTGGTGCACACACAGACACAGGCACACACATACCATCAGTATCGGCAATTACAACGGCCGATACATAATTACAAATTCAGTAGGATTAAAGGAAAACCAAATATTCATCATAATAATTTGGCTGCATTTCCAGTATTGGCGTCACGTAGTCGTTTGTCCACCAGATGGCGCATCGTTGCAGTGAGACGTAATTTTGTTGGAAGTTAATCTAAAGTGGTTTGGAAAGACACTATGCTTCCTAGGACAAGACTGTAGTTTACCACAGAGAACGTCTAATAAGGGTAGGATGATTTCTGCATGACGTGTAATTCCCATTTCTTCTTGAAGCCGAAATAAATCTGAGAATGTTTATCGGACATGCTTGGTTTTTACTGCAGGTAGGCTACGTTAATCTTAAGTTATATCAATAGCCTAGAGTAGGTAAAATAATGTTACCGTTAGCATTGGTTGAGTGATGGAGGCCAATTTGATTATTGATGTATTTGTAGAAAACCATACATGCGGTTATAGGCTACCAAGCAAATTGATAACAGCACTAATTGCATCTTTCGACTGTCATCTCATTTGCTTATGACCATAACCTAGGCTACTAACAGGAGCTAAGAGTTAGCCACAACACGCTCGCCACGTGATGGTTTTCTAATGGAAAATATATAGGCTACCTGAAAGATAACCTGTCTATGATGCATCCCAAACACCGGGCTGGGACATTTAGCCCAAAGTCTCAAAAAGCATCTGAGTCAACGTTCATTCCCAAACATCCATATAGGCTACTTCAATCCTCTATTTTCAAAGGTGATTCAAGTAAGGAAGAGCATGGCTCAAAGTAAAGTAACTAGGACTGAGACTACATAAATTCGTCAAAGTGAATAATTTGTGACAACTCGCAGCAATGTAGATTTATTAACGCACCCGTGATGTACATCTCCATTTAAACCAAATGTTTTTAGAGCGCACGTTGAGAGATGTATCTAGGGCAGGGTTGTATCTACACATATTTGTTGCACGTGCTTCAAAAATCATTCTTTGCGATGGGTGATTTAGTACCAACGTTACACCGGTCCAATCCAGTTTTGCCTATGGCTATACCGTGAGACTGAGACGTTTTTTGTTTGTTCGAAGTGTGTTTAGGGTGTGAGAGGGGAGTCGATGTGCTTTGATTCCAGCTTGGTAGTAGTAGCAAAGCGATTAAAAAAACACGTGTATGTGAAGTATCCAAACAATGAAAACGCTTTCATTATGGCTGCTTTAGCCACAGACCTTGAGCTACTGTACAGTGGGTTGGGTTCCATATAGAAGTGTCGCTTTCCGTGATTCACACAGCTGCGTAAAACTACTGATATGCAAAACTATTAACTTTTCGCCAAGAGGTGGCAGCTTAAGTCCGCTCGATACTGTAAGCCATTGGTTCCCAAAGGAGATTTTATTTGGATCGCCAGCATAGCCTAGTGACAATTTATGTTGTGTAATACAGGGGTCCCCAAGCTTTTATGTACCATGGACCGGTTTAATTCCTATTTTTTTCCCCACGGACCGGCGGCGGGGTTGGGGGGGGGTGGTTCCATGTTCCATATGTGTTGTGCATGCATTACTTGAAAAGAACTAGCTCCAGTTATGTATGAACAGTGAAGGTAACGATCTCTTAAACATGTGAAAAACATGAACTTGAAGAAGTGAAAATTGAACAATATGAACTATGAATATTGAACAACTTGAAGCTACATCTATAGCCTACGTGTGAACATGCTTAACAAAATATGGGAACAAAACATGGGAACTAAACGTGCATTACGAATATAATCAGTGGGAGCCCTGCTTATGGAATGATGGAAGACAGTGACACCCTCAGTGTGTTTGAAATGTCCAGTCGATTGCGCAATTTGGTCTTAGTTGCAGTCATTGCGACGGGATCTCGGGATATTCTGCTTTGTTATTGATCCAAAAACCCGCTAGAGAGGTTTCCTTATAGACACTCTTAAGACCACCGTCATTTGCAATTTCGATCAACTGCTCTTCCTCGTGCACTGACAAGTTAGGACTATTTGGGATATTGACAAATGGGTTGCAGACCCACTCATTGGTTTGCCGTGGATCTTTGGAGGATGGGAAGTAACGCTCAAACTCATTTGAAAGCGCAACAAGGTGATCGCGCACCAGCTGCGAGAGAAAGGGCCCTGCCTCAGTCTCTCCCAAAACCCCCACTACTGTTTGGAACATATCAAATACACCCCGGTCCACTCGTCGTCCCCACAAATTAAGCTTGGCTTTAAATGCAGCGACTTTATCTGCCAGTTTAAAAACAGTCGTCATTCTCCCCAGGAGTGACCGGTCGAGGTCATTAAGCAATCCGAATATGTCACACAGGTAAGCGAGTTTTGACACCCAGTCCTCATCACTAAAATGTGCAGCTTTTTTTCTGTAAGAAATATCTGCGGCGGCTCTCTCAACTCAAACACTCTGGCCAGTGACCTGCTAAAGATGCTTGTTTTTTGTTGCTCATTCTAGCAGTTTAGCTAACTTCGTGTGACATACCGTTCGCCAAGAACTGATCAAGTGAAGTGAGCTGACCTGAGGCCGCGCAGCGCTGAAGGCAATATGTAAAAGTGTTGAAGGCGGGACAGACAGACGTAAGAAAATAGACCTTGCAAAATGCAAACATGCGTGCAATCAAACAACTGCATATAGGCCTATGCCATGTAAAAACGTGACATTATTGCGAATTAATTTTAGTTTAGTTTGCATGCATTTTTTTTAAACTCATGTCGTAGGCTACGGCCCGGTTAGGAATGTCCCGCGGCCCGGTGGTTGGGGACCGCTAATAGGCCTAGCATAGGGCCTACCTTATATAGCCTATAGTTTGTTAACAGTCACGGCTTTGTCATAACTCCCTCTATGCATTTTTGCATTTAGAATAGCTTAGAATAGCTCTGAAACGCCGGGGGGGATATCCGCAATCGTGGATAAATTAAAAACAGCTGGGTGAACTCAGCCTGATCTGCCGGCGATTCCTTTTCGATTTCTTAAAATATTGAGCTTGGTCTGGCGAAAGCCATACTAACCATGGACCTCATAGTTGCAAAGTGCAAGGTAACATGAATCAGCATATTATTTGCACAAACAATAACGGACAGTAGCTCTTCAACTTGGCCCGTTAAAATGTGTATGAACAGTCTAGCAACGCATTTCATGAAGGCCCTTTTGGACATGTCAGTTATTTGCACCACTGGGTAAAACGGCATTTTGTTTTAGACTACTGGTATTTAATTTGTGCATTGACAGTAAAGCTGAATATCATATGAACTAGATGACTAAACTTATGCATATGTAGAAGAAGAAACACAAAAATCCATGACATGACCTCTCTTCTTGATAGCTGTTGAAAACTGCATGGAACTGACAGGGATTGTTTTGTTTAATAATAAATAAATAAATACATTATGCTGCCACCTTCTGCTTTTCCCAAATACAATGTAGCCTACAGGTGTACCTTTTATCAGTCCAGTTGCAATGGATGGACTGCCCTACTTGTGATTGTTTAGATATTTTAAAGGTTTTATAACAATGCTACAAATTTTTTGGTAAGTGCTACAAATCTATTCACCTTTGCAGCACCAGTAGGCTACTTTGTGTGCGGCCCGCAAACACACATTCCAAACAAGCATACACAAAAGTTTCACGAGTGGAGGATGGAGTAGAAGATGGAGACAAATTCATTAATATGATTTATTTTCGCGGAATGGATGTACAGGAATGAGCGGCGGACATATTTTGTACCGCTATGCGGTGCATCTAGTTATTTCTTTTCTTTGTTTAAAACGGATGGCAGGGGTGTACAGTAGGTAAATCAGATAGAAACAAAATCACAGTACACAACACAAAATAATTAAAGAAAACAAAATTTGATACACATAACCATAAATTAAATGCCCAGTGGGTTGGTGGCTGCTACACGGCCTGAACTAACACAGGTACAGTAACCCTCGGATGGCTGCCAAGCCCAAAAGTGATCTATGGCCATACACACACACAAACACAAGTGTAACGCTCAAGCTTTCTAAGTACAACCCACACGAGTATAAATAGGTGTTCAGTACACGCTCAACCACTAGAATGTGCTCTCACCGCAAACTAGGGGAAGGCGGCGGTCCTAGAGTACCTTAACTGTGTTACCTGATAGACCTAGCAACAGGGGGAAGGAGGGGGCATTCAATAAAGGAAATACAAGACAAAAACAAGACAAACACACTATTCAGCGCCAGTGTAGTGCTACCGATACAGCTACAATGAATAGCAGAAGCTATAATGAACTAATACTACCTGGGACATAGACCCCTATGGCCCAAGAGTAACAGTCTACCGTGTGGAGAAACTAGGTTGGGAGTCACAAAGAACTCAATATGAACTAATACCACCTGGGGCATAGATAGACCCCTATGCCCCAGGAGTAACAGTCTCCCGTGTGGATAAGGTAAGTCAGGAGTTACAAGAACCCATTAAGAACTAATACTGCCGGGGGGAGGGATAAGTATCAATAGCCTCGGAGTAACAGTCTACCGTATGAAATCGCTAACTGGCTGCTAATATGAGCTCAGGGATGGCAACAGCACTACACCTTGTCGAGTAACAGACCCTGGCAAACAGTGTAAGTGCACCAGTGTATCACACTCAGACAAGCATACAAAACAAAGGAAATAAACCAACACAAACAAGCATACCGTACATCAAACTTTGACTTTAAAGTACTGCTAGTTTAACACTGACTAATACCAAAAGAAACTCTAATGGGGGAAAACAGTGGTCAAACTGTGATAGACAGCCAGCTGTGATCTACAACAGAGAGAAACGTTTAACACCCTGATCCATCTTTATGTTGCATTTCATATTTCATAACAATACATACGTTTTTATGAAGTTTAATTGTTCATAAGTAAAGAGACATGTAAAAATAAAACATTGCACCAGGGTCATTCCACGTCAGTTCAACCAGGGCCCACGCACTTAGGTCTCAAAAAATTCTGAAAAAATTACCAGGTGTACCTATGTTACCCAGGAGACACACTGCAAAATTACTCTTATGTAAGATCAATACTTTCCAAGATACAGCCAGTTTTACAGGGGGAGGGGGGTGTCGATTTTGTTCGGCCTCTTTTTTTGTCAAAGTTCACAAGCCCACAGCGCAAGAACTAAACCATGTAGGAGGCTCAAATTTTGCATGCTGGTACATAAATAAGGCAGCAGTACATACCCGTAAGGCAGCAGGCCCAGACAACATCCCAGGTCGTGCACTGAAGGACTGCGCTGAGGAGCTTAAGGATGTCTTCACAGACATCTTTAACACTTCCCTGAAGCAAGCCATCGTTCCATCATGTTTCAAAGCTGCCACCATCATACCTGTGCCAAAGAAAACTGCTCCATCCTGCTTCAATGACTACCGCCCCGTGGCACTGACACCCATCATCATGAAGTGCTTTGAGCGGCTTGTCATGTCACACATCAAATCCATTCTCCCCCACCCTGGACCCCTTCCAGTTTGCATACCGAGCCAAACGGTCCACAGAGGATGCAATCTGCTCTGCCCTCCACCCAGCCCCCTCACCCACCTGGAAAAAAAGAGACTCATATGTGAGATTGCTGTTTATAGACTTCAGTTCTGCATTCAACACCATAATACCACAACAACTCATCTGCAAACTTGACAAACTGGGACTCAGTACCTACCTCTGCAACTGTCTACTGGACTTCCTCTGTCAGAGGCCTCAAGTAGTAGTGCGTGTTGGCAACAATATCTCAAGCAGCATCACACTGAGCACGGGGCCCCAAGGCGCGTCTCAGTCCGCTGCTCTTCACCCTGCTGACGATGACTGCACTGCAACCTACAGCAACAACCACATAGTGAAATTTGCTGATGACACAACTCTGGTGGGTCTCATCACCAAGGGCTTAATTAGACTCAATACAGGTTGGAGGTCGACCTTCTGACCACGTGGTGCAGGGACAACAACCTCCTGCTGAACGCCAGCAAGACCAAGGAGATTGTTGTTGACTTCCGAGGGTCACACCCAACACCTGCCACTGACCATCGACGGTGCTGTGGTGGAGAGAGTGAGCAGCAGCAAATTCCTGGGGTGCACATCAGTGAAGACCTCTCCTGGACCACCAACACTGCATCACTGGCGAAGAAAGCTCAGCCCGCCTGTACTTCCTGTGGAAACTCAGGCGCGAGCAAGTGCTCCACCAGCCATCATGACCACATTCTACCGAGGCACCATTGAGAGCATTCTCTCCAGCTGTATCGCTGTGTGGGGGAAGCTGCACTGAATACAACAGGAAAGCCCTGCAGCATAGTGAACACAGCTGGAAGGATTATTGGTGCTTCTCTCCCCCTGAAGGACATTTACACCTCCCACCTCACCCAGAAGGCACCAAAATTGTGAGTGATGCAAGTCACCCCGCCACAATTTGTTTGATCTACTGCCCTCTGGGAAGAGGTACAGAAGCCTGCGCTCCCAAGCACCACCAGACTCACCAACAGCTTCATACACCAGGCTGTTAGGATCCTGAACTCTCCCCCCCACCCCCCCTCCACCCTCAGCTACATAACATCCTGGACTTTTAGACCCAAAATGGCTGCCTTGCACTAATCCACTTGTACACTTGCACACTTGCAACTTGTTGTTGTTGTCCTGTTGTCCTGAACACTTCTGAACACACTTCTGCTGCTCTTACATAACTTGCACCACTATGCCACTTGCATACTTATTGTAGGTCAAACAAAACTACCTCAGCCATTTATTGGCCTGACTTATGCAGTATGATATTGACTGTCTACTGTATGCACAATTGCACAATTTCTACCAAATTTTGCTGCTCTTATTTCTTCATTGTACTGTATGTGCCTTCTTATTTTTAATTTTTATATTGTTTACTTGAATGTTATGTTTGTCTGTGGACCTAATTGGTAAAATATGTCTTGTCTCCACCGTGGGATAGTAGGAAACGCAATTTCGATCTCTTTGTATGTCTTGACATGTGAAGAAATTGACAATAAAGCAGATTTTGACTTTGACTTTGATAAATAGGAATAGTATGTAGCAAAATCGTCACGTTTGGTCTGGATAATCCTGCATCGTCATAGCTGTCCCTCAAAGTTGATACAAATTTTATTGGAGTTAAAAATATTTATATCCACAGGTTACTCTATACAACCACAGCTGGCAGTGTGGTGACTCTATATAAAACATATTAATGTCAATAGGGGAATTTTGCCCATGTTCAGGGTGGAAAGTGAAAAAGAAAGATTTGCATAAGACAAGTCAAATTGGTGTTTTCAAAAAGAAGGGATCATGGAGAATAAAGAAAAACATATTTAAAAAATCTTTGTATATTCCCACAAGGTGTTTGGGTGCTCTGAAAATGAGAACCAAAATGATTTTTCAGACTTGTGAGGTCTGCTGTTCAGACCCTGAAGGAATTTATTTTCTGTTCATTGTTTTTTGTGAGCGTGTTTCTACTTATCTCAGTAAGGAAAATAAATCAAGAGCCTATGTTGAGTACAAATATGTCTTCTGAAGGCTTAAACAGAGCCCAGCCAAAAACTCCAATAAAATTTGTATCAACTTTGAGGGACAGCTATGACCATACAGGATTATCCAGACCAAACATGACGATTTTGCTACATACAATTCCTATTTATGTACCAGCATGCAAAATTTGAGCCTCCTACATGGTTTAGTTCTTGCGCTGTGGGCTTGTGAACTTTGACAAAAAAAAAGAGGCTGAACAAAATCGACACCCCCTTCCCCCTGTAAAACTGGCTGTATCTTGGAAAGTATTGATCTTACATAAGAGTAATTTTACAGTGTGTCTCCTGGGTAACATAGGTACACCTGGTAATTTTTTCAGAATTTTTGAGACCCAAGTGCGTGGGCCCTGGTTGAATTGACGTGGAATGACCCACCAGAGACATATTTAAAATAGGATCGTTACACTGTTAAAACAATTACCAATGCCTACTTCGGCCTTTTCCACAATATGAGCTAGCCCAGGGGAACAGGAGCAGAGGAGGGAAGCGTGTCAGCTATAAAAACAAGGGAGCAAAAATTACAGACGCTGCATGCTGTTGTTTAGCCCGTATAGCTAACTTAGTCGGCTCACATTAGCTGAGTGTTTGACCATGCTATTGCCATATTGCTATTGTAATAGGCCTACCTCCACGTTCAGCGTTCGCATTGGTAGTCACAGGGAAACAGGATGAGGAGGAAGGAGATGGCAGTCTGTAGCAAGATGAGCCAAACGTTACGACACTACAACCACCTGCCCCGTGTTCAAACTACATGGCTAAACACAAACTCTCACTTTATGCTATTACCTACATGTCAGAAAAACTGCCGTGGTCTACGGTAGTGGCAACAACTCACATTAAAAGTGTAAGGAGTACATTAAACATTCCACCTACCCAGACCACAGCGAGGGAGTTGTTCGCAACCAAAACCCAGCATGAAGTGCACGGTTTGTACCGACCAGCGACGAGCAACTTGCGTACCAAACAATTTGGGAGAGCTTCTTTTGTGTTTGTCGGGAAGGAAGTTACGTACCCGTGACCCCCAGCCCGCACACTCAGGTGATTGCAATTAGTTGTGATCCTGACCCGATCACATGCAGTACAGATTATTTCTGAAAGTTATTTGTTATCTGTTCTCACGTTGCAGCGCTTTACTTATATGAAGTAGCATTAATCAATATGATGGGCAGATGGGGATAAATGTTGTCCCCACCGGGGATAAAAATAATTTAGCAGAGGTAGGGATAGGAAAACCAGAGGGGGGAAAAATCCCCACCATCCCCCCTACAAATCGCACCCTGATTAATCCCCGTCAGAACAGGTTGTTCCAAATACAGACACCTCTCAGGCTCTCACCGTCTTAAACCAACATGATTAATCAGTTCTTTACTCATCCCTCCTCTCTCTCTCTCATTCTGACATATTCACAAAATGGCCTCTGATGGGTCTCTATTTGCACATCTCTGTGAAACAAGGCATCACAGCTCAGGCTGTCCGGTCTAATTTAGGTAATCTGCCACTCCTGGCTCTAATTGCTCTCATTAGGGAAAGAGAGCATGCCTGGCCAACCAGCAGCACATAGGGAGCAGGCCTTTGACATCGGGTCGCTGGCGTCATCAGTGCTACTAGTGTTCCTGCTTCTCGGTTTCATTAATAGAGAGTACAGGGTTCCCTACCTGGCTCTATAGACCTCTGAAGTTCGCCTACAGAAAAGAACCAAAGGTGCCATCTAGGATATCCGGGTGTTAAATGAAGCTAACTACCTATGGCAAGTTGCGATAGATAGATAGATATAGATAGATAGATAGATAGATATAGATAGATAGATAGATACTTTATTGATCCCCAACTGGAAATTCAAGCAATGCAAGCTGGGGTAACAAAAATCTAAGTTTGCCGTCTTAATGTAGCTTACCGAAGATCTCAGGAGCCACTCGAAGGCAGAGGACAAAAGTGTGTTGAGCAAAACATTTGCATTTCAGACTTCTTCGTCCCTGTGATAGTTTAACAAGTGTGATAATTCAAACCCCCCATGTTATTACCCCATAGAAAAAATGGCAAGATACCGGATCTCAAAGATGTCAGCTTTTTTGTAGGTGAACTTCAGAGGTCTATAGTCAACTCAGGAAAACTGGTGTTCTCTGTTTCATCCATGTTTTCCTAATAACAATTTTGCTGTTGCTACTATTGCTGGAGCATTTTTGTTAGTATGGGAGCGGTTGTTGGAGGATTTGTTCCCAGAGGAATGTTGATATACAAACCTGTTAGTTTGAAATAGTTTGAAAAATCTATTTGACAATTGTTTTGCTTTTGACATTTGATGACAAAATTGATCTCCAAAAACAAATATTGTACACCTGTGCATCAAGAGGCAAAGAATGCACAAGTTATTACCAGACCAGACCACAGTCTGAATATAAACACATTCATATTAGCGGAATGAAGAACGTTTCTATGAAATTGAAAAAAAAAAGCCACAATGACAAGCGTTAATGAAGAGAACGTTTAGTTTATCAGTTCTCATATAGACCTCATCTCCACACATTACCTGGCAAAGTGTACAGTGGGAAGAGCTGAGCGACTGAGGGAAAATGAAAATGTACTTCACTGATTTAATTTATTTTCTGCTTCTGATTGGTCAGCACTGGGAGGACAGAAGATATTTCAGAGGATTTTCATGCTAGAAGAAAATTACTCTGCTTGGTTCGTTTCTTGCTCATAAATACACTATAAATACACTTATCATTGTGCTTGTTATGCAGTTTTAGGTGTAGACGTGATTGAACTGGAGTGTAACTATAGTCTATCACTGCTCTTAAGAAGTACAGTATGTCAAGCCAGAGTCTGAGTGATGTCACTAAATGTATGTCAGAAAGCATGCATTTTTTAAAGACAAGTCATTATGAAGCTAATAGTCTTGTTTGCATCAAGTAATAATATGTTAGTTAGGCTACATGAACTGGTGAAATAGCATAAATAGATAAGCAAAGTCTCAGAGCGTGGACTCCATCTGAACATAAGCCATCTGTCACGCTTTATTGAAGTCCATTAATGAGAAGACATTAGCATTGTTGTTTATTTGTTGTTGTTTTTGCCATCACGCTTGGCATCCATTACTTCCCAACCACTTGTCACCCTGTTTGACCCACAAATCCTTTAATCAGTCGCCTTGGTGCCCTCCTTCAGATTCACTGAATCCTGGTGGGTTGATTTCATTAGTGCGTAAGGGTGGAAAGGCAGCTATAAATGTCTGATGTCTGCGGCCAGCACAATGCAGTCTCTGTGAAGACGCAGGCGAGACAGAGACAGACCAGTGGCCTGGAGGCTGTCGCCAGGTCTGGGTGTCATGCTCACCCTTTGTTCCAGGAGTCAAGCGGTTGTCTGCAGAGTGTCTGAAAGATTTCACAGGGGCAGCTGAGCAGAGGGAGATGCACCTATGCAGACATGAGTCATGATGATGCCAACATGCCGTGAGATGAAGGGGAGGGGAGGGAGTTGCAGCACGTCACCCATTATACTCGCTGTCATTTCCCCTCATTTCCATACAAAAATACCACATCATTTTCTTGACAGTTTAACATGCCGATAAATCTGGTATTTCATAGGTAATGGCCCTCTCACTGCAAATGAGCATCCTTGTTTTTATTATGGGAAGAGCTAGGAAGCCCCTCACCATGTGGTCTACTTTTAGAGCTGAATAGACAGAAATTAGAACTTACCGAAATAGATAATGGTCAGAATTGGCAGAAGGGGTGTGTGTTTCGTAAATGGACCTGGGATTTGAAGTGGCCAGGCAGCGAAAACTGATTAGATAAAAAAAAAATGAATTTGTTCATGAGTCTGAAGTGGTTTTAGCAGATACTGACAGAGCCAGTTGTAAACATTGCCATGTCTGCTTTCCGCAGATAATCAATCCCAATTAAGATTCATGTAGCAAATGGGCATAATTATCGTCAGGGTGCGATTTGTGTAAAAACCAGAGGGGGGGATGATTTTGAATAAGTTTGTAACCCCACCCCCAAAAAAAAAAACGAACGATTCATAGCCTAGTAATGTCATGGCTAATAATACCCTATATTATTTTTGCCACCTTTGTAACATTTTAGTTTTAGTTTACCGTGGTGTATGACTTTAAACAGCGAGTGTGCTTGGTATGATGATCAGCTCCTCTAATGCAGGGTAGGACTACGTTTTGACAAGCATACAAATTCACCTTGTTCTTGCCCCATCTGAAATGACTTCTCTACTTTTGCTACCTCCATCCTTTCTGTATTTGTTGTGTAAAAAAACGTTGTATATGATGGCACTGAAGTCTTAAGTTAGTGAATTGGCTAACAGTGTTAGTTGGTAACCAAATAGCCTACACATTGCGCTACACGCTGCGTAGGCTACGTGCATTCTCTCTCCTGCTGATTTGCGTTCAGTAGCCAAGTGCGTAATATTGCAAAAGTTGAAAAAATAAATGTGTTTATTGTAGCCTACAGAAAAAAATAGCCTATCATACTGTCAGTTAATTGCCTACAGTGCAGTGAAGAGTTTGGAGAGTAAAGTTATAGGGCAACTTGAAGTTTTATGAAAATAATTTACTTAACCAGAACATAAAGACCATGAAGCTTCTATTTCTTGCAGCTGTTAAAACACCCGCTAGATAGTTTAAATACCCACCAACATTCGTTTTTGCAGTACAGATTATTTCTAAAAGTTATTTGTCTACTACTGGCTGATTTATCAAACGAGTGCTTTCTCGTTCGTCCTACGCAAACTACAGGTGTTTCGGTAGAGAGCCATTAAATAAGCGATGTCAAGCAATTTCTGTAACACTTTTTGTGACATTCAGCAAATATCTCCTCATTTAATGTAAGTTCCTTCGGACAATAGGCCTACGTTCTACTCTACATGCAGTTGTCCTCCATCTCAGTTGCATCAGTTTTCTAATTTTGAAGGTTCTAAAACATTATTATGCTTCACTGAATCCTTCTCGCTTTCTTTCATTTGTCCAGCTAACTTTTCCGTTGAACCTAGCCATTTATGATGGATGACACACTCGACATTCTGAAATGTCCTGCACGATCAAGGCCAAATTAAGTTTTCACGCAGCCACTGTGTCAGCAGCATGAGTGCTGATGGTGACGGTGCGTTTCTGATGTCAGATTATTATGTAGGCTAGCCTACTAGACTGTTCTCACGTTGCAGCGCTTTACTTATATGAAGTAGCATTAATCAAAATGAGGGGCAGAGGGGGATAAATGTTGCCCCCCGACGATAAAAATAATTTAGCAGAGGTAGGGATAGGAAAACCAGAGGGGGGGGGGAATCCTCACCATCCCCCCCTACAAATCGCACCCTGATTATCGTTATCGTGTATTGAGTTATCTGCTTACAAATGCTGCAAACTAGAGACATGTATACTAGACTTGCATACTTTATGAATCCAATGCTAACCCTTGAAGTGTACAACTAGCATTTGGAAGTGTTCTTACCTTATTTTTACATTGTTTGGTTTAGGGTCCGCTTCAATTTACAACTTCATCTGGAGACTGGTATAGTGCTACTGCAAAAATGTACACAAGTGATCATTCAAACTTGACAATCTTGACAAAATTAGGACAGTTTGACCAAAACACCACTGGAACAGAATTTTCAATTTACATTTTGTTTTTGTATAATAAACATGTACAAAATGGACATAACAGAACTGGATGGTTCAAACTGACTTCATTATCCACTCCAACAATATCAACAGTGGCAGGCGACACGACGCCATGGATATTTCCCATAAGTATGTCATTTTATTTTGCATGCATGACAGACTCTGAAATGTGTTTAGATAGAAAAGTTTTTTTGGGGAAAAAAAAGTAAGGGTGTAGTTAAGGTTTGCAGAATTTTTAAAAAGTCACCAAAGTAAGCCTACACGACTGTTCCTAAGGTTCCCAAGTTCCTAAGGTAAGCTTATTTAAACCAGTAAAAACAAACACATTCTTCACCTCAACACTGCTACTGTGTAAGAAAACATACCCCATGGCGTGAAAACCTTGCACAAAGTGTGTCTAACAAGTCAGCAACAATCTTCAAGCAGTGATGAATGCCCTTCAACACTTAGACCTGGGGGACACCGGGCGCTGGCAGTCAGATCCTTCAGGGCTCCTCCGGGGGACCTGTGAGTCTAACTGCATCTGTTTTTATCACGCTGGCTGGCCGGGCAGGCGGGCGGGGCGGGCCTGTGCTGGGACTGTTCCAGGTTGTTTGCCAGCGCGGCGCGTTTGGGGCTTCCAGGGCTGTACTGTGTGTGTGGGGGGCTGAGAGCCACAAAGATGAATAATGCAATAATTACACAAAGGCTTCCGAGCCACAACACTATGGATTCGCACACAATAAATCATGCGAGAAAGACATGTTTGCAGGTGAATGTGCACGCATGCATGCTCATACACACACACACACACACATGTACATACATACACACATGGACAGTTACACGCGCGCACACACACACAGGGTTATCCACAGACGGCTCCAGTGTGTCCCGTCCTTATTTGAAATTCATGTTCGCATGCTCAGACCGGGTTGGAGTTGCAAACCTACACAGAAAAACAATCCACCGAAGACAATAATGCAGGTGAGATGAGAACTGCAGGGAAATCCACCCTCTCCTGAGCCACATACAGAAACACAACAACCCACAAACACAAACAAGTACCCCACCACCACCACACGCACACACACACTAAAAAGTGCTGAATTCAGATTATATCCACTGCCGTGCTATTGCAGTCATGCCGTGATGAATGTATTATTAATTTGACAAAGTAAAGAAAAACTGCATCACCATGAAAAAAACATCAGTGATGAACTGACCTAAAATATACACCTGCAGTGAGGGTGTAATATTCAGCGTTTAGCAGCCATTGAGCACTTAGCTACCGCCCTGAAGCTTACACCACTATCAGATTTAAACGCCGCGGAGGGGTAAATGCTCTGTATGAATGCAATAAGCTACCAGGCAGAGCATGACTCTGCATGCTACCGCAACATCATCTTATACGATCCCAGAGATGAGATACCTGTCTGTCTCATATACATGAACTGATATAGCAGCTTCATTGTTTGTTCTGACAGAGGAGACACAGGAGTGTTTTATAGATGCACTGACAGCTCTCCATGAATTCTCTGACCAAAGCAGTAATAACCTCCTTGTCTAGCCCCTCCACACAGGTAGCTATAGCTACCTGTTATTGTTTTAAATTGTCTAAACTTTAAGGAATCAAAAGGTCGGCTTAGTGACGACTTCTAAAAGTCAGGGCAATGAGGCTGGGCTGTGTTTATCCTTGGTTCATCTTTCCATTCATCTTCTCAGGAGAAATCAAAGACACTTGTACATCTTACATAAAACTTCTGAAAACAATATTTCCAGTGGAGCTCATGCTGATGTTCCCTGTTGTTTGCCAGTTTGCCAGAGTGCTATCTGTCAGGAGAGGTGATCTTCTTTATCCCTTCCAGATGCAGATGCTCTGTTGTGCTCGGGATCTTTTCCAATCTGAACCAGGCAGATATGATGGAGTTAAATCTCAGGGTGGCACACAAGGGCGGATTATCTTACAGCAGCACAAATGGAGTGCTCCCCTCAAAGCTTCTGAATGCAGCCCACACACACACACACACACACACTCTTCAGAGGGCTAATTAAGACATGTTCCAATATGAAAGCATTAAACAACAGACTCAAGTGATTATATTCCAAGTTTAGAAAAAGTTTAACGAGACAATACGTTATGGTCTATAAATAAATAAATAAAATAAATAAATAAAAAGTCTCAATGCTACAAGTCCACCATGACTCCAAATCTTAGCATTTTTTCTGGGTGAGTTCAGCAAAAAGATCACTCTTTTAGCTATGATTTATTGTGACTAAAATTAGCCCTGGGTGTCGGTTCTTCAAGTGCCTTCCAGAGGAGCGGCCAAGCTCTCCAGTGCTCCATACAGAGGGGCCGCGCAGGCGGCTAGAGGCAGGGGTGGGAGTGTGCATGCTAACGATCCCCCTCTTTTGAGCGCACCCCTACTGTAATTGCTCATTCAGAGCAGCACATGCTCAATCAGAGATAATGGGCGCCCGGCGCGTGGGAGGCGAGCCCCCGCGGTTTTTGACATCACAGAGCATTGCTGTTCAGCGTCTCCAGCGCCACGCGGGTCACTACACACCTCGTCCGCCTCCTCCCTTCATATGACCGCCGCCGTGGCTGCTGCAGAGAGCAGGGCCGGAACGGCAGCACGTGTTCTTCCCAGAGAAGAAAAGAACATTTTAGCATATTTGCTTTTTTTTCTGCTGAGAGAGAGAGAGAGAAACAAAACAAATCACCCTTTTATTTCCCACCATCCCATAGTAAAACATTACAAGCAATGCAGGGCCAGGAGCTGTGATATCCACAACACACCTGCGTTGCAGAGGAAACAAACAACAAGGTGTTTCATTAAAACCATTTTGGCTACATTTGCACATGTGTCATTCATGGGCCATGTATTTATTGCTTATCAGTGCATATAAACATTGGATAATAGTTCATGCATCTGCTCAGATTTGAACATAAAGCTGTTGCTATGACTATTAAAGATGCAGTGGCTTGGGAGATGTATTAAAGCTGCATGATTTTGTGTGCAAGCCTTTGTGTGACTCATGAGGGATTGGTTGGGCTGATATAAACAATGATTGAAACCTTGTAGGTTTTAGCAACACAACAGAAAAAGGGCCCAGCAGCCAACAATAATAGTGTTCCAAATGTCCAAATAAAGCGCTTTCAGACATACATGTAAGACCGGAGGTTCTGCCGATGTTAAACGGTGGGGGCGTATATCTGAACGACGAACAACCGGTCATATGGAAGTCCGAATTTACCCGGTGTTTATACTACTCCCCCCCCTAGTATTTTCTCCGGACATTATGTAAATGTGCGGTGTCTGAACGAGGAGTAGAACATGCGGTTAAAATTCACACCTAGTGAGAGGGCGTGTTGGTGACGTTTCTTTCGTGCGTCCATGTGGTTAGATCTGACTTAAATGCCAGTGTTATGATGGAGTGGCATAGTGCTGTCCAGAAAATCTCCGACCTGGAAAGATGCAGACATCACGGAGCTACTGTCCATGAGGGCATACAACATTTTGATAGAACACCTGAAGGGAACGACAAGTAAGCCTACAACTGCATGGCAAGGACAAACGAATTCAAAAGACTGAATCATCATAAGCAGAAGGCGCTGAAAAGGCAGTAGCCTACAGCGACGTCGTTGACGACAATAACAGGAGTATTTAATAAATTGTTAGCCAACATGGTTTTCTGTTCATTGATAGCCTTCATGACCTGCTGAGCTCGGTGTTTGCTGAGCATATATGCCTAGAGAAAATGAAAACGAAGAAAACCCAACTTTGTTCCAAGCTCCTTACGTAAATGCGACACATGGGGAGAGGATGCTTTTGGAAAAAATAAACCATGAAAAAACGAACAACTTCACTGTTATTAATGTTAGTATTTTGTTTGTTGCTTAAAAACGTTGTATAATCTTGAAGTCTTGAGTTAGCTAAGCTACCTACATAATGCATAGGCTACACTTTGTAAACAAAAAGCAGCTGTGACAGGCAGCGGCCGCATATATTCTGCGTCATATCTCGCATCTTGTGAACTCTACAAGCCCCCACCCCTCACTCGACAACCACACGGAGATTCTGTAATGTGCGTGTATGTCGTTCACACATACGTCCGTATAAGGTCAGTATTAGGTCCGCAGGTTAGCATCATATCTGAATCATCCGAAGTGTAGGACCTCCGTTTGACAACCTCCTCATATACTCCGGAGGTTATATCTGAAAGCGCTTATAGTAAAACAGATCGCCTGAGAAAATATGTGACAGAGAAGCTGAAGTCTCCTCAAGAGTAATGCATCAGCCAAGAAACCAAAAGGCAGAGGAATAAGTGGTTGGCCATGCGGGTGCTGGTAACGGAGAGCCCAGCTTGTCTAATTGTACACCAGTGGTGTGTATCCAGCCAGTGTAATAGGCTATTTGGTGTGGAGGGTGCAGGAATGCCTCCTTGACTCCATGCGGCCTCATTACGGCTGGTGAGGAGTGGTCCATCACCTCGCAGCCAGTCAGCTCTGTCTGGCCGCGCCCGCCTGCCTGCTTCGCTGGCTGTCTGTGCCGGATGCATCCATTCTCTGACCAGACAGTCGGGGCACTCCACTGTGCCGGTACCGCAAGGACTCTTGGAGCGCCATGGGGGATAAAATGGCTATCGACTCAGGACGATTTTTTTGTAATCCCCGTGAATAAGACCTAGATCACTGCAGGGCTACAAAAACTCCTCGCAGTCTTTGAAAACTATAAAATGTCTGTTAACACAATTACTAGCAAGAAAACTAGCCAGGTCCAATCAATTAAGCAAACACAGTAGCCTATATATGACTATAGGGTATTGTGGAGCCTGGTTGGAACTGTGAAATTGCAGGATGTGGTGCTCGGATGTTGAGCACACAGTTTTTTTGGTCACTGAAAGCTTTTTTTTCTCTCTGGGACTGTCAGGGGAAGATGTCTAGCTTGCCGCCCAGATTACACCAACTGAAAAACTGAAACATAGCGTCTGCCTGCCCGTAAGACTGTGGATGTGGGTGTGGATGTTTCGTTGCAGGATTGATTGGCATGAAGAGGGATCTGGAACTGTACAATGCAGGTGTGAGGGGCAGCGCTGACTGATGGATGTATGCAGTATACTGCAGAGGCCTAGCAAGTCTTCTTCTGGGTACTTTTGTCTCCATTGTACTTGGAGGTCATGCTGGAGTCTTTTTTTTTACCTTCATTCAAAAACAACATGCCGTGGTTTGTGGGTAAAAGAAAATCATTGGTGTGCTAATCTGCAGAACAAAAGCATGTCAAAATCAGCACTTCTGATGAACAGGGGAAATGAGCCTAAGTGCCTCTCAGCAGTAGCTTAAGCCAGGAGCAAAAGCATTCGCTGAATAATTTACCATGGTGATGTGTTTGATTAATCTTGAGAGAGAACTATACTCATCTGCTGAATACCCGATAAAGGTGCATGTCTTCTCTATTTTCTACTTTGTGATCTTGGCTTGTCAAGTTCAGTGAGCAACTAAAGTGCCATTGTGAGAGAGTAATGAGACAGTACTACTACTACTACAAAAAAAAGTTGGTCTGAAGAAAAAGATGTTCCCTTAATGGGTATAATGGTCCTTTTTTCTGCACCTCGGGTTCTCTGATCTATTTTTCACATCCATGGTTTTCTTCACATTCACTGGAGCTTTTAGACAGGCCTCTCATGTCCACACATCGCCACCTCTTCTCTCTCCTTCCTCATTTTGGTGGCCACTTCACCCCCCCACCCACCCCCACACACACACCACCCCCTAATGTCCTCTCCTCCTCCATTGCTCTTATTATGACCGCCACTAGCAAAGCAGTCATATAATGACTGTCAAAGTTTTTTTTTTTTTTTCCCCGTCATCTACTTCCTGAATTTTTGGTCAACGATACCCGGAATTTTTACGGAAAAATTTTGTTTCGTCCCCGGGGGCCACTCCCTCCCCGTGCTGGGCCCCCCGAACCACAAAAAAAGCATTTTTCCTAAATAACTACCTGAACTGTGGCACTGAGGATGAAGAATCTTTTATGGTATGTTGGTCTCAAGGGCCCACATCAACCTGGCCCATAATCACTCATTTGTGATTTGCACCCCCCGGTAAAAAATGAAAATGCAATATTATTCTGCTTTAATCGCCCCTTCTTCATCTTAATCTTCAGTTAAGATGTTCAGAACTGCACCCAATTTTATGTGAATGATTGACCTGGCATGCCAAGTTTCATAGAATTTCATCCATGGGGGGGTCTAAAAAAAATTAGGTTATGTGTACATTTAGTGACTGTACACTCATTGGCCTGTAGATGGCGGTGCACACATATACACATGCACACACACACAGGCACCCACATACTATCGGTATTAGAATGGCCAATACATAATTACAAATTCAGTAGGATTAAAAGAAAGCCAAAATAAATATTCATCATCATGGCTGCATTTCCAGTATTGGCGATAAGTAGTCGTTTGTCCACTAGATGGCGATCGTTGCAGTGAGGCGTAATTTTGTTGGAAGTTAAAAGTGGGTTGGAAAAACAATGGGCGGCTTCCTACAAGGACTGTAGTTTACCGCAGAGAACGTCTAATAAGGATAGGATGATGTTCACATGAAATGTAATTCCCATTTCTTCTTGAAGCCAAAATAAATCTGAGGATGTTTATCGAACATGCTTGGTTTTTACTGCAGGTACGTTAATCTTATAATATCAATAAGGACCTAGGTAATGTTACCGTTAGCGTTGGTTGAGTGATGGCGGCCAATTTGATTGATTGCATTTGTAGAAAACTATAAATGCGGTTATACCAAGCAAATTAATAGCAGCACTGTAATTGTATCTTTCGACTGTCATTTGTTGCACGTGCTACAAAAATCATTCTGTGCAATGGAAGATTTACCAACGTTACACCGGTCTGATACAGTTTTGCCTATACATGCGTGAGACTGAGACGCCTGTTTATTTTGTTTTAAGTGCGTGCAGTAGGCTAGTGACAATGGCCCCACATTTTTTAGATACCCCTACCGGAGGTAGAACTAAACCCAACAATGTTTTTCCTCATCTCTAAGGTCTCCCATATATGAAATGGATTCTTGGCTAAAAATATTTTACTGCTAAGACTGTTAAATTAACAGATATTGTTTACACCCCAAAACCAAAAAAGGACTAAAATATAGCCTGTCCGTTTGGGAG
This sequence comes from Alosa alosa, assembly GCF_017589495.1. Taxonomy (NCBI): domain Eukaryota; kingdom Metazoa; phylum Chordata; class Actinopteri; order Clupeiformes; family Clupeidae; genus Alosa; species Alosa alosa. The sequence continues at coordinate 25,379,816 of NC_063200.1, read as the reverse complement.
TTAAGGCATATAAACTAGTGCAGATCAATCACACAAGCTCTGAGAACTTTGAAACTTGGCATGTGTATAGTCAGGAAGTTGCTTTACCTACTAGAACTGAATATCTTGGATGTGAATATCTTGATGTATGGAATGAATAGAGACATGTAAACATACACCTAAAATAAGCGGACATGCAAAAAAATGAATATCTATGCAGAATGTTTTCATTTACGTTAGCTGCTTTACCAGGGATCATCATAGAAACACATATGATGGCTTGTTGGAAAGGTGGGGTTGTACTGAATCCAACAATACCAAATATGTACATATAGTATGACAAGTTAGGGTGTTCTGTCACTCAATGTATGAGGTGTCCAAAATGAAACACTGGCAAAATACAGTCTCAAGTCCAAATCACATTATCAGTGGTGAGAAGAATGTTGACAAATTAATTGTTACTGCAAGGTAAGTGCTGCTCTATATTTACATTTAATAATGATACATTTCATATGAAACACAGATCCAATTGATCAGGTTAAAATTGGAATGGAACACCTTTATTAAAATATTTACATTCACTTGCATTTTGTTTTGGTCAAGTCATTACTGAATAATGGAAAATAATATTGTTAGCTTTTGTCTGTCCAGACCAGCAGTGGACATTAGAGCCTACACTGCTTACTTCACCCCTAAGTAGCTAAACAGTTAGTTGTAGAAACTAATTTCCCTAGCTAAGAAAGTACTTAACCAATGTTGCATGTGTAATTGAACTTAATTTGCATTTCAATGAAAATTCTGAAATTTTTCCTTTTCACTAGTCTCTTGAATTGTAGAGAATGTCTTACAGACATTGGATCCAAAGCTTGTGGGAAACATTTTGAAAAGGGCAAGAAAAAAGATCCCTATGTATGTCCAAAACCCCACAGTAGAAGGCCTCCAACGCATACTTACCCTTGCTCAGCAGAGAGAGAGATGGTGATGTCCATACAACTCTGGCTCTATATACAGATGATATTTCCTCCAAAATCAAAGTTTCATATCATGTATCATGTATAGCGAACTACTGCAGTAAGACAAAAATCAGTGAGCAGCAGCAAGTTGCAAATGTTGAGAGTGAGAGCACATCTGCACCAAGAAGGCTGAGTAGGGCTGATACAACATCATTTCCAATACAGAGATTGTTTCATCTGTGGGAAGGCCAGCTCTAAACCAGAACCTCTGACAGCAATTTCAACTGGAACAGTCGCAAGTACCAGAGACAAGGTTCAGGCAGCTTCTGAAAGGCTTGATGAAGATGTACATCTTCAAATTCTTTCATGCCCAGATCTCTTTGCATGATACCAAATATCATAAAATGCCTTGCACACTACATCTCTAAATGAAATATAGCAGAAGCCATAGAAAAGAATAAAAAAGCAGACCAATGTCTATAACAAAGCCTTTATTAAGCTCACTGAAGACATTGATAAAACAGTATTGTCCAAAGGTAGGAAAGTGAGGACTAAACTCTTTGACTGATAGCTATGAGAACATACTAAAGACCATTGCTGAGCATGAAGGTGAGTCAACACAAGAAATATAGATTAAGGACAGTGATGTCTACATCCCAACTGTTCTCACTTGAGTTGCTGAACATGGAATTGTTGATGCAGCCATCGACAACTTTTACCAAAATGAAGACACCCTGGATGGGAAGTGTACAACTCATGCTATGATGTCTGTTGTGTTCCGAAGAGGCCAAGTGTCCACAGCAGATAAATGCCTAGCACAGGTTCCCTCAGGTTCAGAGGTCCCTCATCACCTTAAACACGATTGATATGAATGGATGGAGATAAACTTGTATACAGGTACATTTTGTCCATTCTTTTACGCTTCACATCCAGGGTGTCTTCATTTTGGTCAAAGTTGCTGATGGCTGCATCACAAATTCCATGTTCAGCAACTCCAGTGGGGCCAGTTGGGATGTAGACACCACCCTCTGTCCTTGATATCTGGTGTGCTGCAAAAGATGTGAGAAGTGCCTAACATCTGTATAGGAAACACAGTGTCCCATTGCACTGAGCTCATTGATGACTGTCTTACTACCAAACTTATGATGTATCAAAATGGGAAGTCCCAGTGTGATTGGCGTATGGATGTGACAGCTCTGTTCAATGAGATCATGACAAATTGCGATAACACATATTCTCCTTTGAAGCTGGGTCATCACCACATGTTTGGTAATTTCTGTGGGCATGTTAATCAACACAACAGTTCACAAAGTCATACAGGATGTTGGGTACATACTTGCTGCATTGGAAACATTGCTATTACTCACTGTCATGCTCTACCTGATCCATGGTTTTCCTCAATATGTCTGCAGCCCTGTGTAATATTTGGATTTCAGAAAGACTCTGACTTGTCTGTGGAAGTGTAGTCTCAGTCTACTGTTATTTCTGTGAGTTTAGCAGCTTCCCTCAGTGCACAATATGGTCATACTATCTGAGCAGATCAGATCTGACTGTCTTGGACGTAGAACAAATGCAAGCCTGTCTTTGTAATGCTGTATCAGCTTTTCCTTTAGTTTCCAGGATTTATATTTCTTGTGTTGAACTATAGACACACCTTCTTGCTCAGCAATGGTCTTTAGTATGTTGTCATAGCTATCAGTCAAAGAATTGAGTCCTCACTTTTATATCTTTGGACAATACTGTTTTATCAATGTCTTCAGTGAGCTTAATAAAGGCTTTGTTATAGACATTGGTCTGCTTTTTTGATTCTTTTCTATGGCTGCTGTTATATTTTGTTTAGAGATGTGTGCAAGGCACATTTTATGGTATTTGCCATCATATGCAAAGAGATCATGGGCATGAAAGAATTTGAATGTACATTCAGAAGCTGCCCGAAGGACCTTGTCTCTGGTACTGGGGAAAGCTGTGGCCTACTGGTTAGGGGTTCGGGCTAACCGAAGAGTTACCGGTTCGATCCCCGACCCAGAAGGGAAAAAAGGCGGGGAAGTGGTTGAGCACTGCTCTCCCATGCCCACATACACGGTGCCCTTAAGCAAGGCACCTAACCCCTCACTGCTCCCCGAGCGCCGCTGTAATAAGGCAGCTCACTGCTCCAAGTTAGTGTGCTTCACCTCATTGTGTTCACTGTGTGCTGTGTGTTCACTAATTCACGGATGGGATAAATGCAGAGACCAAATTCCTTGTATACGCAAGTATACTTGGCCTATAATTTACATTGCCCCTGTACCAGTCGAATTGGCCGTGAGAGGTTCTGATCTAGAGCTGGCCTTCCCACAAATGAAACGATCTCTCAGTATTTGAAATGATGTTGTTTCAACCCTACTCAGCCTTCTTGGTGCAGATGTGCTCTCACTCTCAACATTTCCAACTTGCTGCTGCTCACTGATGTTTGTCTTACTGCAGTAGTTCACTCTACATGATATGAAACTTTGATTTTGGAGGAAATATCATCTGTATATGGAGCCAGAGTTTTATGGACATCACTAGGGTAGCACGATATATCTAAAATCTGTTATCGGGAGATCAATGCTTGCGATAGACCAACCGCCAAGATTACTTAATTTTCGATACATTTTGATACATTTTCTACATTTTTGAATGTCAACATATTTTACCAAACCAATGCTGTTATGCTGCCCGAGAAGCCCGTTGATCCCCTACCAGTTTAGGTGCGCGGTGTTTTAGGTGTTGGTGGGAGCTAAGTCGTGATGGCTGAAGATAGTGAGCAAGGTAGGTTAGGCTACACTTGGGTGAAGAGGGATTGGTGACTAAAAGGAAAAGCACGTCTGTTATATGAAAATATTTTGGTTTTATGAAGGATGACGTGTTACAAACACAGCGCCAAATGAGTCCTTCTCCACTCAATGTACTTTGATTCCAGCTTGGTAGTTGTAGTCTGAAATTAAAAAGCACGTGTGTGAAGTATCCAAACAATGACACCTTCATTTCATTATGGCTGCTTTAGCAACACACCTTAAGCTACTGTGTAGTGAGTCCCATTTAGAAGTGGCTACTTCATTCGCGCTTTCCTTGACTCATGGAGCTGCGTGAATTTTATTACAACTTTGCCACGATATGGCAGTTTAAGTCCGCTTGATAAGGCATAAGCCATTGGTTTCCAAAGGAGATTTTATTTGTGGCGCCAGTATAGCCTATTGACAATTTATGTTGTAAATAGGCCTACTTTATAAGCCTACCTGTAGCTTAGGGAAGCTAACAGCTTTCTATTAGGATCTAGTTTGTTAGTTACAGTTTTGTCATAACTCCCTGATGCATTTTTGCATTTAGAATAGCCAGAGCGTGGATATCTCAATCGGAAAATTAAACAATATCGGGTGCCTGTGGACTAGGCTGGGTGAACCCAGCCTGATCTGCCCGCTATTTATTTATTTTTTGATTTCTTAAAAGATTGAGCTTGGTCTGGTGAAAGCCAGACTAGCCATGGACCTCAGTTACACAATGCAAGGGAACATGAATCAGCCTATATTTGCACGAACAATAACAGACAACAGCTCTTCAACTTTGGCCCGTTAAAATATGTATGAACAGTCTAGCGACGCATTTCATCAAGGCCCATTTGGACTTGTCAGTTATTTGCACCACTGGTTAGATGTAAAACAGCATTTCGTTTCAGACTACTGTTACTTAATTTGTGCATTAACAATAACGTTTCAGACTACTGTTACTTAATTTGTGCATTGACAATAAAGTATTACATGAACTAAAGATGACTAAAATCTTATGTAGAAGAAGAAATTCACAAAAATCCATCCATCCAAAATGACCTGTTTTTTTGATAGCTGTTGAAAACGGCATGGAACTGACAGAGATGTTTTTGTTTATATATATATATATATATATATATATATATATATATATATATATATATATATATATATATATATATAAAAATAAATAAATAAATAAATAAAAACATTATGCTGATACCTTTTTGCTTTTCCCAAATACAATGTAGCCTACAAGTGTAAGTGACCTTTCATCAATCCAGTTGCAATGGATGAAATGTGATGAACTGCCCTACTTGTGATTGTTTAGAGATTTTAAAGGTTTTATAACAATGCTATATCTTCTTTGGCTATTCTACAATCTATTCACCTTTTCAGCACCAGTAGGCTACTTTCTGTGCAGCCGCACACACACACACTCAGGCATGCCAAACAAGCATACACAAAAGTTTCAAGAGTGGGGGGATGGAGTAAAATATGGAGACAAATTGAAGTGTGATTTATTTTTGCGGAACGGACGTACAGGACTGAGCGGCGGTCATATTTTGTACCGCTATGCGGTACATCTAGTTTTTATAGAACTTCTTCCTTGGTTTCTCTCGTTCTGCCTCTTTGTCTGTGCAGAATTAAAACATGAAGATTAATCGCTTGGCCCAAACAAAGCTGCGTTGTAATGATTACAAATGGGGTCTTTTATGGGCTTTTTCTGACTAAACACCTTAGGTAGAGCTCTTTTCCCCTGCCTTTTAATACATTTTTAATTGGAACCCAAAATGGATTTGCTCAGACCGTGTGTGTGTGTGTGTGTGTGTGTCTTCTTTCCATTTGCCACATCCCACTCTCTTAGATACATGCCTTTTTGGTAAAAGGGAATATTTAATAGTGACTGAGCAGGATAATTTAGTTGCTTTGTAAAGCTTTGGAGACAGCAGCCTCTCTTTCTTTCTCTCTCTGATCTATTTTAAATAGAGCTGTGCTCCATTTCCAAAAGAATTGTGGCAGGAGGTGATTGATATTTCTGATGCATTTAAGGGAGATGAGAGGGGAGGGGGGTCGTCATGGCCGCCACATTTCTTATTGAATCAGCATAAGAAATGGCAGACTATATTTCCCACCCTTCTGCACAGCATCCAAATCAAGACAAATGCAACAGAAGCCAAGGCAGAGACGAGAGTTTTCAATATTCTCAACTTCAGAAGTAATGGTAACTGTCAACCCATCTCTGGGTCTAGCAGTAACGGCGACAACAACAAAAATGGAGTGAGCCAGTTTTGTCTGCCAGCTTTTGTCTTCTTATTCTTCAGTTCCTACCATGTCTGTCACTAACCGTAAATGAATGCAGGCTATCATTTGACCGTGAATTGCACACTCACATGCATACTCATCATCATTACTGATTGTTAAACATGCACTCAAACCACTGATTAAAGACACCCTTAACAGTTTTTAACCTTAACATTTTCAAAATAATTTTGATGGCACATAACCTCATAACATGACGAACACCACTTCTGCCATTATCTGAGTGGCCCTTAGTAGGGGATTACCGACCTAGCAACGTTTTTTCTTCATTACCTTGAAAGCAGGGGCGTGCACAGGGGGGTTGCTCAGGTTGCCCGGGCAACTGTCCATATGCCCTTCTTGACTCATGTTGCCCTTCCAATAGGGAAAATAAATAAATAAATCGTACAATGGATGCAGAATCTCACATAGGTCTAGAAAAAAAAAAAAAAAAAAAAAAAAAAAAAGCCTCATTCACTTCCATTCGGGCACCGAAAGTGAAAGTCAGTAAGGGAAGGGCAAACTTTACGTGGCTGCAGCGCTGCACGCGACCGGCACCTGAGCTGACGGTACCGATCCACTTGCACGACACTTCATTTTGTCGTGTCGCATAGATGTCGCGCTGCCTCCCCACGTTCAGTCATATGTGGGCGTTTTGTTTAAAATGTCAGTTACCAGCTCATACTCAGTTCGTTTTAACGTATCTTAAGTGCTTTTCCACAAATAGACCACAATTTTAGGCATGTACTTAACAGTATACAACACATTAATAGCCTAAACAAACTATGCAAGCCATTTGGAAATCTTGTTTTATTTAAACTACTCAATGCAATCTCAAATCCTCACCAGAAACACCAACAGTCAATATATTGGTCGTGGAAGAGATCGTTAAAACATTATTTGTCTTGTAAGCGGAACCAAAGTTTTACAGGCACCGTTATGGTAGAACAAAGGACCTACAACCTCGTCCTTTCATTGGGGAGTCGCCTCGCGTTCAACGGATTCATTTGCATAAAGATGGGCTTCGTCAGAGAATGTCTAATAAGGGGAGAACTGCCACTCTCGGAAAACTTGCAGTTCCTTCTGTGGTTCCACATGAGGGCGCTCGTCCACGAGTACAGAATGCATGGAGGTCTATGGAGCTGTACCCCTCAAAATCCACTTTTCTCGGGATATAATTTTTTTTCAAGTAATTTGAGTATTGTATTCGAAAGGGGAGGCAAAGAAAATACACTCGGTTGAGTATTATATTTGTTAAAGTCACTTAATTGTTCCAAAAAGCCTTTGAAATGTGTCAATGACATCATTAATAGCACAATGCTAGCATGTTATGTGCAACAACGACCAAACCTGTAAGAAATCAAAAGGACATAAGTACTCGTTCATTCAATTTTTGACCTATAACCCATGTTGAAGCTATACAAACTACATGTACAATCAAATCTGAGATTTGTCAACGACAATCAGGTGAAAGAGACAAAATTAGCTGTCTAGCTCCATTGACTCCCATTCATTCTGCACTCATGGCGATCGCCCCCAGTGGAACTCTGGTGGAACTGCATCCAAAATTCAGTACAATGGGACTTAAGTCGACCGTGGCGCCTAGAGGGTTTAGTCGACAAGATGCGGAATAAAACGGCCGATTTAGTCAAATAGGGTGTCATATTTCGTTCGACCTCCACTCCACTAGATGGCAGATATGTCATACGTCATCCCCAAATCGAAAAAAGGGCACGCTTTAAACAAAACTTTCTAGCTACAGCATTGAATCAGTGCGTGAAATACCGAGCTAGTGTGCGTGGTGAGCCACTTTGTCAGAGCCGCAAGGTCAACGTCAGCGAGTATTTGCATTAGATTATCGTCTAATGGCGTCAAAAAAGTTTACCCGAAATGAAGTGTTGGGTCTTCTATTCGCGGACCCTGATTCTGAAGGGGAATATCTGCCTTCAGAAAATGACGGTGATTCGTTTAGTGAGGCTTCAGATGCGCCCCTGCCTTGCAATGATGCAGCTGGACAAAGTGAGAGTTTACTCCATAGTTTAGCTTTACACCAAGCACAAACGCGTTGAATCGTTTGCCCAAGGTCACTGGTGGGAATAATGTTTCACGGGTTGGTGTTCATCGGGAAGTTAGCAGGGTGTTAGTGGTGTGGCTTAACGCAGGCTGGAGGTAGCCTAATATCCATAGCTAGCTTCTGTCTTCTGAACGTGTGCCTCTCCGCAATCGCGGCGACAGTAACGTGGTGGAGCCTTTGTCTAATACCACTGGGTATGTTAGACGAGGTCGAAGTGCTCATAGGACAGTTAGGGGGGAACGTAGAGGCAGTGTGGGGAGTCGCAATGAGAATGACAGTAGGCCTAGTCCGAGCTGCGCAAATTCTCTCCACTCGACGCGAGCGTGAGGCAGATCTGGCCATGCTGCTCGCAACAGGAGCAGAGGTGGTGACACGGGGCAGGAGAGCCATTAGGCCATGCATAGTCTATCACAAGATGATGGGAATGCCGGCCCTGTATGGATAGGATATGGACATGGTCATTATCTCTACAGCAAAAGGCCTGCTACATAAAAAAAAAAAAAAAAGCCATTTATTAGTAATGATTTACACTGTTGATAATCCATTTCCCTGACCATTTAGGACATATGTGTTCTTGTGTGTTCATGTCCTTGTGATGTGTGCGTCTTTGTCAGCTAAGAAAAAAAAAACAAAAAGAAAAATAATGACATTGTCTCTTGTCTTGTCTCGTCACCTCACTCCTGATCTGTGCCTTGCCGTGACAAGTGAGCTTTTGAACTAAACAGATCTTGTCTACTTGTGTTTGTGTGTCATCTGAATAACATATATGTGCCCCATACATGGAATCAGAGTGCCTACTGTATGTAGTAAATGGAAAATCTCTACAGCAAAAGGCACCTACCGCTACATGCATTTGGTTTGTTTCTGCCATTTATTAGTAATGATTTACATAGTTTGTTTACTACTTAGTATTTACCTGAGCATTCAGTATTGTGCAATATAGCATACAGAAGGTGAGGGACATTTTGGGGGAAAGAAGTGGTGTCACGGTTCAGACAGACGACCAGAGGACCACAATTGCGTCACACCAGTGTTATGACCTAGGGGTAAGGCCACAACAAAAGAGGGAGTTGAGAGGTTGGATCTTTAACTAAAATATGGATTTATTAACCAAACTAACCAAATAACAAACAAACAGTGTGAGGTGGGTCAAAGTCAGTCATCAGTAATGCATGGATGTTGTGCGTTTGCAATGTGTCTGAGTGCAGTGTTGCATGTCCAAAACCCAAAGTAAGAATGGCCCTCTCAAGGGGAGAGGAAGCGGTCCTCTTATCTGCACACCTGCACACAGGTGCAGCTCATCAGCTTGTTAGGTCCTGAACACACCTGAAAACAAGTAGAAAGAAAACAGCCTAACGAGCAGAAGGCCTAACAGGCCGTCACACCCTCCCCCATAAAACAGAAACCATAGGTTTCTGAATTTTAAATCAATCGGGTCCAAAAAACATCCAATATGGAAAATTAACATTAAATTACAATATGCAATTATTAAAATGTATTGTCTGCACCACATTCAATCTCAGCACTCCAGCTTACCCTGGGAAAAAGTAAAAGGGAGATGTCAAGAACAAGCAGACAATCAGTGGCATTCTAATGCTCTGCAAATTCAAACTCTTGGTCCGAATTGAATTATGTGCCCTTGCCAAAAAAAAAAAAAAAAAAAAAAAAAAAAAAAAAGTTCAAATGTAGAGCAAATCCAAGACAAAACTAACAAATTATAAAAAGAAAGTAGGCAGGCGTTTACCACTTTAGCTGGCATGAGGCAAAACTAACCTCAGAAGTTCCCACTAACCATGTTGCCCCAAAGCTAGCTAAACTTACCTACGGTCTTCATGAGGATTTGCGGCGGATTGTTGTGCACCTTAAACCAATGGGTTTGCAAAGCGACCTGCAATAGGCAACCCCACAAATTCCCACGGACGTGCTCCCGAGACAAATCATCCAAAGATGATTGACCCAAACCGCATTGCCACAACACTACCCCCCCCTGACGCAACCCAAAGGGGAAACGCCACTAAAGCCTAACTGGGAAAACAGAGCATTGCAAATTAAAGTGGCAAACAATGTTTTTAAGCAACGGCACAAGACAAAACTACAAAGGCTAGGACCAACATAAGCCAAAAGGCCATTTACCTCCGACAAATTCAGCCAATAACCGAGCAAAACAAATCCAAATTATCCAACCAACCTCTCGCCCCCCCTTCAAAGAAGTGCAACGCACTCACCCAACACACAGGAGATGAATCCTATTTCAGACAAAAATTTTACAAAACTTGGTTAATACAGCTCCAATGACCATAGACCAGCCTGTGGCAAGTCACAGAAAAACATGTCGCACATTCTCTTAACTCACAAACATTAACAAAGCCGACAAAATACAATTTCTTGCAAAAATAGTAATCAAACCAATGCAACCAAATCACAAACCTCGCATTTTCAAAAATGGTACTCAAACCTTACTATACGAGAACCTAAGACCCAAAACTCGCACTAGACTACGGCACTACACCGAACGACTAGGCGAGCAGCAGTTAAACCAAATCACACCTGCTGGCCTGCACCTAAGCAGACACCAATCAAGTGCTACGACTGCTAACCAAGTTATTGCACCTACCGGTGCCAAAGGACAAACTGGGATTTCCGGCGCTAGCCTACCTGATGCTCTGAGCAGACACATCCAGGTGATCCCAACATACTATACTCCCACACAAAAGGAAACATGCCAATTGTCCAACGAATGTGCTACATGCACCAAACACAGGGGGACACAGACACAACAGGGCGGATGAAACAAGGCAGAAGTACAGTTCAAGGGAAATCCGAGTTCGTAGTAGCAAGGCAGAAGGCTGGTCAGAGTTACCGGGATCGAAGAGTAGTCAGGAGTCGTTACGGCAGTTACGGTTTTCTGGGGCAGAAGAGTAGCCAAGATTCAGGTAGGTCCGGGTCACAAAACAAGAGTCAGCCAGACGCGCGAGCAAACAGGTTCCGGGTGTGAGCTTTGCAGACAATCTGACAAAGGAGAGCTGAAAGACAGGGCTTTAAATACTGGGAGAGGTTAGTGGGTAATGCAGCGCAGCTGGCAGAGTAATTAGAGCAGAGCAGAGCAGGGACAGGTGGAGCTAGTTAGGCTGAGTAGAGAGAGTGGTGAGCAGAGTGGAAGATAATGGAAACCAATTAAGGTGGTAACCCGGTGGAGTGAGAGGGCTCATGACAAGTGGTGCATTTTATCATTCAAACATGCGACTTTTCATGAAAATTCTATAATCCAAGATGGCCGCCACCATATGACGTCATAATATGCAAATTAGATATAAACATTTAATCCCTACATAAACTTTGGGTCATCCTTAATTTATTTAATCCTTAATATTTCTCTAATTTACAGAAAGTCTCTATCTCTTATCACTTTTAAGATATAGCCTTTGGAAATGAAGATATCAAAAAAAACCTCTGGCGCCAAAAGGGTTAATACGGAGTGGCAAGGCTCTCCGTAGACGGGCTCTGGCTTCGGCCAGCTTTTTGATGCGCGACATATTTTCAAATGCAGCGCTGCCTTCCCGGAATGCTTTGCGGGGGCGTTAAAGTCGCTTGACGTCACCCATAGGACTAGAGTGGAATGCGACACGACAAAATGAAGTGTCGTGCAAGTGGATCGGTACCGTGAGCCTGCATAAGCGGCCCTAGAAGGAGATTGTCGCGGTTGTCGTATGAGACTCAACGTTATCGGAAAAGGTGAGTTTGTGATGTATAACAAACGAATGATCATCGTCATCAAGTTTTATGAAATTAATTCAAATTTCATAAATCCAGAGTTTGCCACGTTTAGCCTAAATAATCAGACAGATAGCCTAGCTTGCAGAGAAGCAGCCCGTTATCACATAGGCTACTATTTTTTTTGGTAGGCATTAGGCGAACTAAGCTACATGTCTGCTGATAGTTAGTTTCTCACATTTCGTTTTAGCAAGAAGAATGAAGGATGGAAGTAATGCATCACATTAATTATTTTATTCAAAATAGTTAAATGCCTAAATATCACTAGTATTTTGGGTATTGTTTGAAGCCAAGATGCCCACTGAAAAGAGTCAGATTCAGGAGAGGGAGATTCAGGGGGAGCGTACCTATGTTCCCCGGGTCCTATGTTCCCCGCTATTTGTATGGGACCGGGGAACATAGGACCCTTTTCTACAAAAAGGGTCCTATGTTCCCCGCCTTGTATCTGACCACGGAAATTGCATGGGATATGCTTGCGAGTGCACATTTCGTGCACAAACGGTAGCAAAGTGTATTTTTCTGGCAATGTTGCTTGCCGTCAGAGCACACCAGGTAGACCTACACATACCAAGATGGTGCAATATTGACACAAGCCAGAAGGGCGATTTTCCTAACTTCCACGTTGAGTATAGCAGAGTAAAAGAATAGATGAAGAACATTTTTTATAACATAGGCCTACAATGGTTTTACTTGTGTAGTGCTTACTGAATATAACGAGTTCAAAGTTAACATTCTAGGTAACTTCGCATTGTCCGCTTCAGCACTAAATTAAGGACAGCAACACACACGAGCTGCACCTCTCACAGAAGAAACGCGCTACAACTACATACCTTTTAAAGTTGATATTTAATTGGTTTGTTTTGTTCATTTTTCCGTTCGCTGGCACGCTGCAGGGGGGACTGCACGTTGCTCCGAAGCCCCTTTGGTCTGACTCGTCAATAATTCAAAAATGTCCCTTTGGGTCTACAGCCTAGTATAGTTTGATATATCTTTGTTCCATTAAAATTAATCCCATTCTTCCGACAGCTCAACCAAAGGCTATTTTAGATCACCTCCTTCACCTCTTGTACAGTAAGAATCAACAATGACATGCCAAGTGCAAAGACAATGACAAGCTTGGGACTGAAGCCATGCAGACTCCGCTAGATTTAAACACAGCAGGCCGTTGCAGCAAGACAGTGAGCCAATCCTAATATCATAGGAAAACAGGTGGGGCTGTGTCATTAGGCTGATTGCCACTGACACCAGCTACTGTTACATACAAGACTTAAGTGTCTCAATTAAATCAATTAAACGTGACTATATCACACTGGGCTCCACACTGTGCCTCTGTGCAAAGAACTTCAGTTCGCGGCGCCCCCTCTTCCTTCCCTCCTTCCCTTCATCACAAACAAAGTGTTTTCCACCAAAAGCTGTCACCGGTCCGCACGTCTGTTGTGTAACTGTGTTGACTGAAGGGATTGTGTGTTTCTGGTTAAATAAAACGGATATATGTGAGTGTGTGTATATGTGAATATTTTCCTTATTTATTGATGTCATAAGCATGCTTTATAGGTAGGCTAAGTTAAGTAGCCTAGCATTATTAACTTAAACTCCGCTCTCTTAGCATCTGTTGAACCTTCTTTTCATCTTCTGAAATTATCGATGCGCATTAAACCGCATATAAGTCATCTGCGCCGCATGTTTTCGCTACATCCAAAACCACATGATCAAAATACACCAATCTCTAACATTTGCGCCAAATTGTAACAAATTAGTGTTAGTTCATTTATTGCAAGTGAGAAAATGGCAAGATTGATAGTGGGGCATCATGCTGGTATGGTGTTGGTCAATGACGGCTTCCGATACCACAAACACCGGACTAACCAGGATAACATAAGATGGAGATGCTGGAAGGTTGGATGCAGAGCGGTGCTGCGGACCAACATCTTCGATACCGAAGAAGAGGATCCGCACATCGTGGTGCACCATGTTGGTGTGCATGTGCACCCTTCTGATGACGAGATGGTGGAGCGGGCAGATTTCCGACGGATAGTGACGGATGAGATACGGAGGGAGCCTAATGTCCCCATCCGACGGATTTACAATGCCCAGAGGGTGCAACAGCCGCGGCAACATATATTGCATGGAGGCGCACCAGGGTTCCTCTCAGTGAGGTCCGTGATGGGCAGGGCAAGGGCTTCCGTGATGCCTCCCATCCCAGCTGCCATTGAAGACGACAGAATAGGGGGTCAATGGGCTGAGACATGGGGCAGGGACCAGTTCCTCCTCCTTCAAGACAACGACTGGGGCATCGCAGTTTTTGCAACAGAGGCCAACCTGCGGAGGCTACGATCCATCGATACACTGTACATGGATGCCACATTCAAGTCTTGCCCACACCCATACACACAGATATTCACCGTGCTGGGGGATGTCCATGGGTTCGTCATTCCACTAGTTCATGTCCTCATGGGGCAGCGCACGATTGGGCACTATAGATGCGCTTTGGGCAGGTCAAAGATGCAGTCAGGGCAACATCTGGAGACCGAAGAAAGTCATCTGCGACTTTGAGCAGGCGCTGGTGGCTGCCGTGGAAACGGAACTTCCGAGGGCTCGCGTATGTGGATGCTATTTCCACTTCAGCCAAGCCTTGTGGAAGAGGGTCCAAAGCCTTGGCCTGGCTACAGCCTTCCGGAATGATGAGAGGTTGAGGGAGGTGGTCCAGAAGGTCATGGCACTTGGCCACCTTCCACTACCGCTGGTGAGAAATAACTTCGAGCTCCTGGCTCAACACCGGCGCACCAGGCGTGCGCAACGGGACCACCCGGAGCTGCAGGATTTCTTCCAGTCCGTCCGGAATACATACATCCACCGTGCAGCATTCCCTCCTGCCATGTGGAATGTGTTCCGGCAGAACATGGAGCAGAGGACCAATAACCAAGTTATTGAAGGTAAGATAATGATAAATACATTTTATTGGATGTCCTTACCGGAGAAAATGTGTAGGCCTATACAACTACATGATAACGGAATAGGCCTATACAACAAAAACCAGCAGTGCAAATAAAACGGGCAACGGCCTTTCTTTCTTTCTTGAATTTAACCTGTATTTGATCAAAAACAGGCGAGGGCTACAGCTGAAAGCGTCTTACAACATAGTGAACTAAAACTGTCAACATTCATATAGGCTATAGGCCTACATGAAATAAAATTGTGCATGTTTCGTTATTAATAGGCTATTTAGCCAACAGTAATGTGGCCTGAAATGAATAATAATAGCCTACTTTTGATGTGTAATCTTAAAACAATGGAACTATTACCATTTTCGCGAAAGGTTTAAAATGTCTTTTATTCTATAGCTTATCATCGCACCCTGAACGATGCCTTTCAAGTCCGCCACCCATCGCTCTGGACGTTCCTTCGACATCTGAAGGACCAGCAGCAGCTTGCTGAGGAGAAGCTGGAGCAGGCAGATCATGGACATGCTCCTCCAACAAGGAGGCGCAAGTGGAGGGAGTTGGAGGCCCGCCTCCAGAGGCTGAAGCGCCAATACACGGCGGGTCACAGAGACCTGCAGTCGTACTGGAGGGCTGTCAGCCGCACCAACTTGTTTTAGCCCAATGTGCGTTTGTGAGGACGCTTCTGTTAGGATGTTAGGACGTCCTGACTGAGAGTTGTTAGAGTTTCTTGTTAGAGCTGCACCGTTAGATTCATTATTATTATTATTAGGCCTGTTATTATTATTGACTCTTCAGTCAAGTTGACTGCAAACATACAATTGTCCTTAGGCTGATTGCCACTGTCTTTTCAAGCAGCTACTGTTACAATTAAATAAATTAAATGTGACTATATCACACTGGGCTCCGCACTGCGCCTCTGTGCAAAGAACTTCAGTTCGCGGCCCCTCTCCTTCCCTCATCACAAACAAAGTGTGGGCACGGAGCAACAACAACCTGCGCCTTCAGTTCGCGGCGCCCCCTCTCCTTCCCTCATCACTAACAAAGTGTGGGCACTGAGCAACAACAACCCGCGCCTTGCCGTGCGGCTGCAGTCTACTTGGAAGCAGCGGGGAACATAGGGATGACCCCGATTCAGGGAGGCAGCAATCACTGCAGGGTTGGCTGCGAAAAAGGGGGCTTTTTTAAGGTCAGAGCAACTGCCCCTCAAAATTCCTGTGCATGTCCCCGGCTTGTAGCCTACGAATCTTTACTCCTTTGCTTCATCTCATGTGAGGAGCTAATTACCCCCGCCTCAACACTGTGTGTGACAACTCGGTTTAACAATGTTATCATATGGCTTAACAATTTTGTGCTAATATAAGATAGCTAACTCTGACACATTTACTTACTTATCCTGTAAAGCTAAATGGATGTGTCCACAGGAAAATTATTTTTTTCCAGAGCTGATGCGAAAAACTCTATACACTGAGTATAGACTTTGAGGAAAAATTTAAATTTAGGGGCACACACACCATAAACCAACATGCTAGCCAAATATTCACACTACTAATTTCTACTAATTTCCACTGTATTACTAATAAATACTTTGATAATGGATGCAGAAATTACAATGTGCTGTTTCAAATTCAGTGTCACATTTTATTGTGCACTTTTGAAGCTCTAATTTACTTCTAAAAGCAACCGGCAGTGGGATTTTCATTTATTAACATGTCACGGCATACTCTTGAGGCTAAGATTGTGTTTAACTATTGTGTTTAAACTGCAAAGTGCCTGCACTGTCTGCAAACTTTGTGTTCCCCGCAGTTCTGGGGTAGCGACTGCAACATTAGCAGTTTGTGGAATTCGCCTGTTTACAGTACCTCAACCAGCTGAATTCTTGCAGCCAGGCTTCCCGAAAATGGTTGGTTCGGACCTTTTTCGCCACACAAACCTCTGACTCTGAATCATCATCCAACTGTGACACTGTAGACTCTGGCTCTAGCATACTAGCCGCAGGTTGGAAGAATGAGTCAATAGTTTTCTTGCTCATTGTTCAGACGCACGTAGCAGGTTGTGGTACCCATAGATATTAGAAAGCTAGATACCGCAATGTCTGTCGAGTTGTATTAGGTGGCATCGTAAACGCGGCTGCCATATTGCTGGGGGCAACACCTTTACTGTCTATGGGCAACACTTGCCGGCAATCAGAGTCACATGCTTCTCCATTGGCCTCCAGTGATTGTTTCCCCCACCAACATGGCGCCGCTATTTACGTACGTTCTGGAGCCCAATGTAGCATTGTAGAATCTATCGTAACACCCCCAATTATCACCACTTTTGTTCAGAATCTAGCATTCTAATATCTACATTTTTCAGTAGCCATGATGATTTGAACCTGTCTCCTTCCCAGCATTTACTGCCTGAAATATCGTTTACGCCGGAGTTATAGTGCCCTTTACACCGCTTCAACGGCACATTATTTCTAGGACCCTCCCCCTCCACACATTAGCCACTTACAGTTAAGTCATTTAAAGATGAGTAACCGTCGCAGGAAGTGTATCATAACAAAGGGACACCAGACCCTTTTGGACAGTCGTGGCCCACTGGTTAGCACTCTGGACTTGTAACCGAGGGTTAAGTCATTTAAAGATGAGTAACCGCGAGCCCAAAGGGACCAGTGGGTCAGCGGCTTTGAAGTGCCCCCACCAGTGAGCAAGGCACCTGAGCCCCTAACCCCTCACTGCTCCCCCGCGCGCCGTTGAAGCAGGCAGCTCACTGCGCTGGGATTAGTGTGTGCTTCACCTCACTGTGTGTTCACTGTGTGCTGTTTGTGTTTCACTAATTCACCGATTGGGTTAAATGCAGAGACCAAATTTCTCTCACGGGATCAAAAAAGTATATATACTTACTTATACTATACTTATACTTTTGTAACAACTGTACATCAGGCTTGGAAAAAGTTAGAAAATACGACAAGATAAGAACAAGTTTCCCATGCTGCTCCTTATGTTGGAAGTTGCAAAAATGTATATTTTATATGTATTAATTTGCTGTAGGCCTAGTATAAACCAAAGTCACGCAGTAGCCTAGCCTACAGAAAACACTTAATTTGTGTGATATTATGTATGTCTACAGTGGTTTATTAAGCATCACAGTAATTTATTTCGTCAGTCATCATGTTCATTTTAAAGCAACACCAAAGACTTTTTTGTACCTTAAAATAATGTTTCTAAAATTGTTTCAGTGGTTCATCAACTCATAACAGGGTGAACGGCACTTCTGCATTCGCTTCGCGGCCCATATCGGCTATAACCGCACTATGTAAATTTGCCAGATCGGGTAGCGGATCTGTAGTTAAAACGTCATGTTAAACAGAAATATATATTTGCAAAACAAATTATTCCAAAATTTTCAGAACAGTTAAGCAGCTGCCAATCTCCATTGTGCTGCCATCAGAATGTGTCTCCTATTGAATGGAAAGTACATTGTAAGGCAAAAAATGAATGATATATGAATGGCCAATGCTGGGAAACACAATGAGAGCCGTCACCTATGCTGACTGTTTTCACAATACACACAAAACCACTCATCTGATTGGCTTTTGTTGCCTCAGCTCAAACACAGTTTTTGTCATCAGGTGTCATCAGTGGCCTTTCCTGCTTCGCACAGAGTGATGTTGGTGCAGCTGTGGATTACTTAAGAACTCAACCACACGATTCAAGTCTTTGACCATTTCAAGTCAGGTCAGTGTTGTGTTGTTGCAGGTTTAACGCCCTGCATTATGGTGTTACATGCTTCTTAAGTTAGAGCAAAAAAGTACTTTCTGGTGTGCACAAAAAACTATATTGCTCATGTTCTGTTAGGGGCACTGTGCATTTCAGACTACAGAATGCATTTGATCTAAAAGTTAAGTGAACAGGTCTACATGCATATATTGTTACAAGGAACTGAGCCACCTATGTCACCAAGATAAGATTCTGATACTACCCATGGTATCCAGGATGTTGCTAGGGGATGGTTGGTGACTGGTGAGGGTTGAAAAGAGCAGTAATCAAGCAATTTTGATTTCACAGGTTTTCCCAGGTCACATCTCATACACACACACACATACTGTATGTAGATATATTCTGTCCGTTTCCTTTGTTGATGTGCAGTCAGAGGCATTAAGAAGAAACATAGAGTAAAATAAGACAGCAATCGCACTTCTCAGTCAAGGCAAGGGAAGCAGGTTTACCACAGCCGGCAGCATGCTCAGACAAGAAAACCAGATTCAGCAAGATTGTACACCAACTCTGCTGTGGGAGAGACAAAGCAATAGCATTATGGAGCTGCATTCAACAAGACCATAACACTGTTTAAAGGGACACCAGGCAAGCCTGATGCTTTTTTCTCTACAAAACTCCCCCTCGCTCCGTCTGAAGCTCTTTTCCCGTTTCTTTCGCGTCTTCCGCCAAGGTTTTCGGGTTTCTTCGCCGGCTCTGCCATTATACACACGTTTGCAACAATCTCTAGCGTTTAGTTCTGTGTTGTAAACTGATCCTGCTTCGTCGGGCGGGTAGGATACACCAACTTGCAAGTGGGATATTCTTCCTACAGGCAGTAGGGGCAGGCGAGAGAGCCTTTATTCGCCCCATAATGAGTCGTTTAACCATATACCGACTTACGAAGATGATTAATTAACACTGCAACGTTGCCTGGTGTCCCTTTAAAGCAGTGGTTCTCAAACTTTTTTAAGTCATTCCCACTTTGGAGGTGGGGAATTTTTAAGCCCCACCTGAATCCAATCAACCCACATAATGTTAACGTTAAAATGTTTTCTTCACATTTTGGTTCCATGTTATTTTTCCAGTCTCGGTCAGCTGGATCAGACGTTATTTTAATTCATATAATCGGGTCTGTTTATGAATCTTATGTTTGTGTGTAGCTATTTTGTTTTGAATCTATGATCTTTCTTAAAAAATAAAGGCATCATTAAAGATAGGGACAAAAACGAATAAACAAAAAAAACTCCTGTTCCTCGCTCCACTAGTGGAGCCCTCCCCACACTTTGAGAACCACTGGTTTAAAGGATGATATTCAGCAGTGCCAGCTTCGTGAACAAGATCAACTTTATTGCAATCACATTCATCCAGCACAAACAATATGCATCAACTGCTTCTTAAGTAAACTCTGCTTCTTCTACCTGGGCCTGGCATTCATTCAACTTTTACTGTGAGAGTGCCACCTACACCTAACATCTCCTTTTACATACAATTGAAGTCAGACCCTCTCACTGTCGTAGCTACTGTATATATGACAAATATTATATTACTGCAAGAGAATAACTCTGTTTAACTAAAACCTTTAGATCTGTAAACTTACAAATAAATCTACATGTATTTACTTTGAAATGAGTTGTTTCGGTTTGCAACATACATCAACATCTGTTATCACCTTATTTTTTTCCCCTTTATTTTTCTCTTCTTAACCTTTTTTTTCTCTTTTTTTTTTAGACAGCATAGTCTTTGGAATATCTTGCTGGCCGTTGGATGTTTGATCTGGTTCTGGTGTGTTGTAAAGGTGGGTTGGTAGTTGGAATGTCTGCATCTCCAGCTGAAAGTTCTGTAGGTTGTAGGGACACTCTGGGCATCTCCCAGCGTGTTGGGGCATCTCCCAGTGTCCCAGCTTCGTCATCCAAGGTTGACTGATTTTCATGTGGATTTATCCTGAGTTGTTCCAGCACTGGGCGACTGTCTCTCCTGATCGCGGCAGTATTTCTTGCCTTTACCAGCACTACATATGAGCCGTCACTGTGTTGGTCAATGCAAATGCCAAGCTCCCATGGGCTACCCAGATTGTTGGGGGGTGGAGAAGAACTCTTACTGTCTGAGTCTTGGGTGATACTCAGCAGATCACAAGCATGGAGGTCATAGTAAAGTTTCACTGTGGTCTCTCTGCGCTTTTCTTTACCGTAATTACTGTACATCTTTCACTACTCTTGGCTGTAGAAGAGCAGCAGAGAGCGGGTGCGCCTTGACATGAGCCTCTGGACTGGTGAACAGTCAAGGCCTTCTGTTGAGTGTTTCTCCATGCCAGAAGCACTTTCCACGTGTCCTCTCCACCCATGGTACATCTTTTGTGTAAAAGTTTAGTCATTTTACTGTTGATTTCCTTGGCCATTGCTTTGGCTGTGATATGGGGATGAGGTTGTGTGCTTGAAGTCCCAATTTTCAGCAAACGGCAGAAATTAGCCGCTGTTGAAAGGGGGGCCATTGTCTGATAAGCTTGATGCTAAACAGGTCAACCGGAGGGTTGCCGTTCGAGCCCGACCAGTGGGCGCGGCTGAAGTGCCCTTGAGCAAGGCACTAACCCCTCACTGCTCCCGAAATAGCCGCCCGTTGAAGCAGGCAGCTCACTGCGCTGGGATTAGTGTGTGCTTCACCTCACTGTGTGTTCACTGTGTGCTGTTTGTGTTTCACTAATTCACCGATTAGGTTAAATGCAGAGACCAAATTTCTCTCACGGGATCAAAAAAGTATATATACTTACTTATACTATACTTATACTTTTGTAACAACTGTACATCAGGCTTGGAAAAGTTAGAAAATAAATACAAGATAAGAACAAGTTTCCCATGTTGCTTCCTTATGTTGGAAGTTGCAAAATGTATATTTTATATGTATTAATTTGCTGTAGGCCTAGTATAAACCAAAGTCACGCAGTAGCCTAGCCTACAGAAAACACTTAATTTGTGTGATATTATGTATGTCTACAGTGGTTTATTAAGCATCACAGTAATTTATTTCGTCAGTCATCATGTTCATTTTAAAGCAACACCAAAGACTTTTTTGTACCTTAAAATAATGTTTCTAAAATTGTTTCAGTGGTTCATCAACTCATAACAGGGTGAACGGCACTTCTGCATTCGCTTCGCGGCCCATATCGGCTATAACCGCACTATGTAAATTTGCCAGATCGGGTAGCGGATCTGTAGTTAAAACGTCATGTTAAACAGAAATATATATTTTGCAAAACAAATTATTCCAAAATTTTCAGAACAGTTAAGCAGCTGCCAATCTCCATTGTGCTGCCATCAGAATGTGTCTCCTATTGAATGGAAAGTACATTGTAAGGCAAAAAATGAATGATATATGAATGGCCAATGCTGGGAAACACAATGAGAGCCGTCACCTATGCTGACTGTTTTCACAATACACACAAAACCACTCATCTGATTGGCTTTTGTTGCTTCCAGCTCAAACACAGTTTTGTCATCAGGTGTCATCAGTGGCCTTTCCTGCTTCTCAAGCACAGAGTGATGTTGGTGCAGCTGTGGATTACTTAAGAACTCAACCACACGATTCAAGTCTTTGACCATTTCAAGTCAGGTCGGTGTTGTGTTGTTGCAGGTTTAACGCCCTGCATTATGTGTTACATGCTTCTTAAGTTAGAGCAAAAAAAGTACTTTCTGGTGTGCACAAAAACTATATTGCTCATGTTCTGTTAGGGGCACTGTGCATTTCAGACTACAGAATGCATTTGATCTAAAAAGTTAAGTGAACAGGTCTACATGCATATATTGTTACAAGGAACTGAGCCACCTATGTCACCAAGATAAGATTCTGATACTACCCATGGTATCCAGGATGTTGCTAGGGGATGGTTGGTGACTGGTGAGGGTTGAAAAGAGCAGTAATCAAGCAATTTTGATTTCACAGGTTTTCCCAGGTCACATCTCATACACACACACACATACTGTATGTAGATATATTCTGTCCGTTTCCTTTGTTGATGTGCAGTCAGAGGCATTAAGAAGAAACATAGAGTAAAATAAGACAGCAATCGCACTTCCTCAGTCAAGGCAAGGAAGCAGGTTTACCACAGCCGGCAGCATGCTCAGACAAAGAAAACCAGATTCAGCAAGATTGTACACCAACTCTGCTGTGGGAGAGACAAAGCAATAGCATTATGGAGCTGCATTCAACAAGACCATAACACTGTTTAAAGGGACACCAGGCAAGCCTGATGCTTTTCTCTACAAAACTCCCCGCTCCGTCTGAAGCTCTTTTCCGTTTCTTTGCGTCTTCCGGCAAAGGGTTTAGCTGCTTCTTCGCCGGCTCTGCCATTATACACACGTTTGCAACAATCTCTAGCGTTTAGTTCTGTGCTGTAAACTGATCCTGCTTCGGGTCGGCGGGTAGGATACACCGAACTTGCAAGTGGGATATTCTTCCTACAGGCAGTAGGGGCAGGCGAGAGAGCCTTTATTCGCCCCATAATGAGTCGTTTAACCATATACCGACTTTACGAAGATGATTAATTAACACTAAAACGTTGCCTGGTGTCCCTTTAAAGCAGTGGTTCTCAAACTTTTTTAAGTCATTCCCCACTTTGAGGTGGGGAATTTTAAGCCCCACCTGAATCAATCAACCCACATAATGTTAACGTTAAAATGTTTTTTTTTCTTCACATTTTGGTTCCATGTTATTTTTCCAGTCTCGGTCAGCTGGATCAGACGTTATTTTAATTCATATGTCGGTCTGTTTATGAATCTTATGTTTGTGTGTAGCTATTTTGTTTTGAATCTATGATCTTTCTTAAAAAAATAAAGGCATCATTAAAGATAGGGACAAAAAAACGAATAAACAAAAAAACTCCTGTTCCTCGCGCCCACTAGTGGAGCCCTCCCCACACTTTGAGAACCACTGGTTTAAAGGATGATATTCAGCAGTGCCAGCTTCCGTGAACAAGATCAACTTTATTGCAATCACATTCATCCAGCACAAACAATATGCATCAACTGCTTCTTAAGTAAACTCTGCTTCTTCTACCTGGGCCTGGCATTCATTCAACTTTTTTTACTGTGAGAGTGCCACCTACACCTAACATCTCCTTTTACATACAATTGAAGTCAGACCCTCACTGTCGTAGCTACTGTATATATGACAAATATTATATTACTGCAAGAGAATAACTCTGTTTAACTAAAACCTTTAGATCTGTAAACTTACAAATAAATCTACATGTATTTACTTGAAATGAGTTGTTTCGGTTTGCAACATACATCAACATCTGTTATCACCTTATTTTTTTTTCCCCTTTATTTTTCTCTTCTTAACCTTTATTTTTTTTTCTCTTTTTTTTTTAGACAGCATAGTCTTTGGAATATCTTGCTGGCCGTTGGATGTTTGATCTGGTTCTGGTGTGTTGTAAAGGTGGGTTGGTAGTTGGAATGTCTGCATCTCCAGCTGAAAGTTCTGTAGGTTGTAGGGACACTCTGGGCATCTCCCAGCGTGTTGGGGCATCTCCCAGTGTCCCAGCTGTCGTCATCCAAAGGTTGACTGATTTTTTCATGTGGATTTATCCTGAGTTGTTCCAGCACTGGGCGACTGTCTCTCCTGATGCGGCAGTATTTCTTGCCTTTTACCAGCACTACATATGAGCGATCACTGTGTTGGTCAATGCAAATGCCAAGCTCCATGGGCTACCCAGATTGTTGGGGTGGAGAAGAACTCTTACTGTCTGAGTCTTGGGTGATACTCAGCAGATCCACAAGCATGGAGGTCATAGTAAAGTTTCACTGTGGTCTCTCTACCGCTTTTCTTTTACCGTAATTACTGTACATCTTTCACTACTCTTGGCTGTAGAAGAGCAGCAGAGAGCGGGTGCGCCTGACATGAGCCTCTGGACTGGTGAACAGTCAAGGCCTTCTGTTGGAGTGTTTCTCCATGCCAGAAGCACTTTCCACGGTCCTCTCCACCCATGGTACATCTTTTTTGTGTAAAAGTTTAGTCATTTTTACTGTTGATTTCACTTGGCCATTGCTTTGGCTGTGATATGGGGATGAGGTTGTGTGCTTGAAGTCCCAATTTTCAGCAAGCGGCAGAAATTACTGTTGAAAGGGGGCCATTGTCTGATAAGCTTGATGCTAAACAGGTCAACCGGAGGGTTGCCGGTTCGAGCCCCCGACCAGTGGGCGCCGCTGAAGTGCCCTTGAGCAAGGCACCTAACCCCTCACTGCTCCCCGGCCCGCCCGTTGAAGCAGGCAGCTCACTGCGCTGGGATTAGTGTGTGCTTCACCTCACTGTGTGTTCACTGTGTGCTGTTTGTGTTTCACTAATTCACCGATTGGGTTAAATGCAGAGACCAAATTTCTCTCACGGGATCAAAAAAGTATATATACTTACTTATGCTATACTTATACTTTTGTAACAACTGTACATCAGGCTTGGAAAAGTTAGAAAATACTGACAAGATAAGAACAAGTTTCCCATGTTGCTTCCTTATGTTGGAAGTTGCAAAATGTATATTTTATATGTATTAATTTGCTGTAGGCTAGTATAAACCAAAGTCACGCAGTAGCCTAGCCTACAGAAAACACTTAATTTGTGTGATATTATGTATGTCTACAGTGGTTTATTAAGCATCACAGTAATTTATTTCGTCAGTCATCATGTTCATTTTAAAGCAACACCAAAGACTTTTTTTGTACCTTAAAATAATGTTTCTAAAATTGTTTCAGTGGTTCATCAACTCATAACAGGGTGAACGGCACTTCTGCATTAAACAAGGCCCATATCGGCTATAACCGCACTATGTAAATTTGCCAGATCGGGTAGCGGATCTGTAGTTAAAACGTCATGTTAAACAGAAATATATATTTGCAAAACAAATTATTCCAAAATTTTCAGAACAGTTAAGCATTGCCAATCTCCATTGTGCTGCCATCAGAATGTGTCTCCTATTGAATGGAAAGTACATTGTAAGGCAAAAATGAATGATATATGAATGGCCAATGCTGGGAAACACAATGAGAGCCGTCACCTATGCTGACTGTTTTCACAATACACACAAAACCACTCATCTGATTGGCTTTTGTTGCTTCAGCTCAAACACAGTTTTGTCATCAGGTGTCATCAGTGGCCTTTCCTGCTTCGCACAGAGTGATGTTGGTGCAGCTGTGGATTACTTTAAGAACTCAACCACACGATTCAAGTCTTTGACCATTTCAAGTCAGGTCAGTGTTGTGTTGTTGCAGGTTTAACGCCCTGCATTGCGGTGTTACATGCTTCTTAAGTTAGAGCAAAAAAGTACTTTCTGGTGTGCACAAAAAACTATATTGCTCATGTTCTGTTAGGGGCACTGTGCATTTCAGACTACAGAATGCATTTGATCTAAAAAGTTAAGTGAACAGGTCTACATGCATATATTGTTACAAGGAACTGAGCCACCTATGTCACCAAGATAAGATTCTGATACTACCCATGGTATCCAGGATGTTGCTAGGGATGGTTGGTGACTGGTGAGGGTTGAAAAAAAGCAGTAATCAAGCAATTTTGATTTCACAGGTTTTTCCCAGGTCACATCTCATACACACACACACATACTGTATGTAGATATATTCTGTCCGTTTCCTTTGTTGATGTGCAGTCAGAGGCATTAAGAAGAAAACATAGAGTAAAATAAGACAGCAATCGCACTTCCTCAGTCAAGGCAAGGGAAGCAGGTTTACCACAGCCGGCAGCATGCTCAGACAAAGAAAACCAGATTCAGCAAGATTGTACACCAACTCTGCTGTGGGAGAGACAAAGCAATAGCATTATGGAGCTGCATTCAACAAGACCATAACACTGTTTAAAGGGACACCAGGCAAGCCTGATGCTTTTTCTCTACAAAACTCCCCCTCGCTCCGTCTGAAGCTCTTTTCCGTTTCTTTTATGTCTTCCGTCAAGGGTTTTAAGCTGCTTCTTCGCCGGCTCTGCCATTATACACACGTTTGCAACAATCTCTAGCGTTTAGTTCTGTGCTGTAAACTGATCCTGCTTCGGTCGGCGGGTAGGATACACCGAACTTGCAAGTGGGATATTCTTCCTACAGGCAGTAGGGGCAGGCGAGAGAGCCTTTATTCGCCCCATAATGAGTCGTTTAACCATATACCGACTTACGAAGATGATTAATTAACACGAAAACGTTGCCTGGTGTCCCTTTAAAGCAGTGGTTCTCAAACTTTTTTAAGTCATTCCCCACTTTGGAGGTGGGGAATTTTTAAGCCCCACCTGAATCCAATCAACCCACATAATGTTAACGTTAAAATGTTTTTTTTCTTCACATTTTGGTTCCATGTTATTTTTCCAGTCTCGGTCAGCTGGATCAGACGTTATTTTAATTCATATGTCGGTCTGTTTATGAATCTTATGTTTGTGTGTAGCTATTTTGTTTTGAATCTATGATCTTTCTTAAAAAATAAAGGCATCATTAAAGATAGGGACAAAAAAACGAATAAACAAAAAAACTCCTGTTCCTCGCGCCCACTAGTGGAGCCCTCCCCACACTTTGAGAACCACTGGTTTAAAGGATGATATTCAGCAGTGCCAGCTTCCGTGAACAAGATCAACTTTATTGCAATCACATTCATCCAGCACAAACAATATGCATCAACTGCTTCTTAAGTAAACTCTGCTTCTTCTACCTGGGCCTGGCATTCATTCAACTTTTTACTGTGAGAGTGCCACCTACACCTAACATCTCCTTTTACATACAATTGAAGTCAGACCCTCTCACTGTCGTAGCTACTGTATATATGACAAATATTATATTACTGCAAGAGAATAACTCTGTTTAACTAAAACCTTTAGATCTGTAAACTTACAAATAAATCTACATGTATTTACTTGAAATGAGTTGTTTCGGTTTGCAACATACATCAACATCTGTTATCACCTTATTTTTTTCCCCTTTATTTTTCTCTTCTTAACCTTTATTTTTCTCTTTTTTTAGACAGCATAGTCTTTGGAATATCTTGCTGGCCGTTGGATGTTTGATCTGGTTCTGGTGTGTTGTAAAGGTGGGTTGGTAGTTGGAATGTCTGCATCTCCAGCTGAAAGTTCTGTAGGTTGTAGGGACACTCTGGGCATCTCCCAGCGTGTTGGGGCATCTCCCAGTGTCCCAGCTGTCGTCATCCAAGGTTGACTGATTTTCATGTGGATTTATCCTGAGTTGTTCCAGCACTGGGCGACTGTCTCTCCTGATGCGGCAGTATTTCTTGCCTTTTACCAGCACTACATATGAGCGATCACTGTGTTGGTCAATGCAAATGCCAAGCTCCCATGGGCTACCCAGATTGTTGGGGTGGAGAAGAACTCTTACTGTCTGAGTCTTGGGTGATACTCAGCAGATCACAAGCATGGAGGTCATAGTAAAGTTTCACTGTGGTCTCTCTACCGCTTTTCTTTACCGTAATTACTGTACATCTTTCACTACTCTTGGCTGTAGAAGAGCAGCAGAGAGCGGGTGCGCCTTGACATGAGCCTCTGGACTGGTGAACAGTCAAGGCCTTCTGTTGGAGTGTTTCTCCATGCCAGAAGCACTTTCCACGTGTCCTCTCCACCCATGGTACATCTTTTGTGTAAAAGTTTAGTCATTTTTACTGTTGATTTCACTTGGCCATTGCTTTGGCTGTGATATGGGGATGAGGTTGTGTGCTTGAAGTCCCAATTTTCAGCAAACGGCAGAAATTCGCCGCTGTTGAAAGGGGGGCCATTGTCTGATAAGCTTGATGCTAAACAGGTCAACCGAGGGTTGCCGTTCGAGCCCCACCAGTGGGCATGGGCTGAAGTGCCCTTGAGCAAGGCACCTAACCCCTCACTGCTCCCCGGCGCCCGCCCGTTGAAGCAGGCAGCTCACTGCGCTGGGATTAGTGTGTGCTTCACCTCACTGTGTGTTCACTGTGTGCTGTTTGTGTTTCACTAATTCACCGATTGGGTTAAATGCAGAGACCAAATTTCTCTCCACGGGATCAAAAAAAGTATATATACTTACTTATGCTATACTTATACTTTTGTAACAACTGTACATCAGGCTTGGAAAAAGTTAGAAAATACGACAAGATAAGAACAAGTTTCCCATGTTGCTTCCTTATGTTGGAAGTTGCAAAAATGTATATTTTATATGTATTAATTTGCTGTAGGCCTAGTATAAACCAAAGTCACGCAGTAGCCTAGCCTACAGAAAACACTTAATTTGTGTGATATTATGTATGTCTACAGTGGTTTATTAAGCATCACAGTAATTTATTTCGTCAGTCATCATGTTCATTTTAAAGCAACACCAAAGACTTTTTTGTACCTTAAAATAATGTTTCTAAAATTGTTTCAGTGGTTCATCAACTCATAACAGGGTGAACGGCACTTCTGCATTCGCTTCGCGGCCCATATCGGCTATAACCGCACTATGTAAATTTGCCAGATCGGGTAGCGGATCTGTAGTTAAAAACGTCATGTTAAACAGAAATATATATTTGCAAAACAAATTATTCCAAAATTTTTTCAGAACAGTTAAGCAGCTGCCAATCTCCATTGTGCTGCCATCAGAATGTGTCTCCTATTGAATGGAAAGTACATTGTAAGGCAAAAAATGAATGATATATGAATGGCCAATGCTGGGAAACACAATGAGAGCCGTCACCTATGCTGACTGTTTTCACAATACACACAAAACCACTCATCTGATTGGCTTTTGTTGCCTCAGCTCAAACACAGTTTTTGTCATCAGGTGTCATCAGTGGCCTTTCCTGCTTCGCACAGAGTGATGTTGGTGCAGCTGTGGATTACTTAAGAACTCAACCACACGATTCAAGTCTTTGACCATTTCAAGTCAGGTCAGTGTTGTGTTGTTGCAGGTTTAACGCCCTGCATTGCGGTGTTACATGCTTCTTAAGTTAGAGCAAAAAAGTACTTTCTGGTGTGCACAAAAAACTATATTGCTCATGTTCTGTTAGGGGCACTGTGCATTTCAGACTACAGAATGCATTTGATCTAAAAGTTAAGTGAACAGGTCTACATGCATATATTGTTACAAGGAACTGAGCCACCTATGTCACCAAGATAAGATTCTGATACTACCCATGGTATCCAGGATGTTGCTAGGGGATGGTTGGTGACTGGTGAGGGTTGAAAAAGAGCAGTAATCAAGCAATTTTGATTTCACAGGTTTTCCCAGGTCACATCTCATACACACACACACATACTGTATGTAGATATATTCTGTCCGTTTCCTTTGTTGATGTGCAGTCAGAGGCATTAAGAAGAAACATAGAGTAAAATAAGACAGCAATCGCACTTCCTCAGTCAAGGCAAGGAAGCAGGTTTACCACAGCCGGCAGCATGCTCAGACAAGAAAACCAGATTCAGCAAGATTGTACACCAACTCTGCTGTGGGAGAGACAAAGCAATAGCATTATGGAGCTGCATTCAACAAGACCATAACACTGTTTAAAGGGACACCAGGCAAGCCTGATGCTTTTTCTCTACAAAACTCCCCCTCGCTCCGTCTGAAGCTCTTTTCCGTTTCTTTGCGTCTTCCGTCAAGGGTTTTCGCTGCTTCTTCGCCGGCTCTGCCATTATACACACGTTTGCAACAATCTCTAGCGTTTAGTTCTGTGCTGTAAACTGATCCTGCTTCGGTCGGCGGGTAGGATACACCGAACTTGCAAGTGGGATATTCTTCCTACAGGCAGTAGGGGCAGGCGAGAGAGCCTTTATTCGCCCCATAATGAGTCGTTTAACCATATACCGACTTACGAAGATGATTAATTAACACGAAAACGTTGCCTGGTGTCCCTTTAAAGCAGTGGTTCTCAAACTTTTTTAAGTCATTCCCCACTTTGGAGGTGGGGAATTTTTAAACCCACCTGAATCAATCAACCCACATAATGTTAACGTTAAAATGTTTTTTTTTCTTCACATTTTGGTTCCATGTTATTTTTCCAGTCTCGGTCAGCTGGATCAGACGTTATTTTAATTCATATGTCGGTCTGTTTATGAATCTTATGTTTGTGTGTAGCTATTTTGTTTTGAATCTATGATCTTTCTTAAAAAATAAAGGCATCATTAAAGATAGGGACAAAAAAACGAATAAACAAAAAAACTCCTGTTCCTCGCGCCCACTAGTGGAGCCCTCCCCACACTTTGAGAACCACTGGTTTAAAGGATGATATTCAGCAGTGCCAGCTTCCGTGAACAAGATCAACTTTATTGCAATCACATTCATCCAGCACAAACAATATGCATCAACTGCTTCTTAAGTAAACTCTGCTTCTTCTACCTGGGCCTGGCATTCATTCAACTTTTTACTGTGAGAGTGCCACCTACACCTAACATCTCCTTTTACATACAATTGAAGTCAGACCCTCTCACTGTCGTAGCTACTGTATATATGACAAATATTATATTACTGCAAGAGAATAACTCTGTTTAACTAAAACCTTTAGATCTGTAAACTTACAAATAAATCTACATGTATTTACTTGAAATGAGTTGTTTCGGTTTGCAACATACATCAACATCTGTTATCACCTTATTTTTTTTCCCCTTTATTTTTCTCTTCTTAACCTTTATTTTTCTCTTTTTTTAGACAGCATAGTCTTTGGAATATCTTGCTGGCCGTTGGATGTTTGATCTGGTTCTGGTGTGTTGTAAAGGTGGGTTGGTAGTTGGAATGTCTGCATCTCCAGCTGAAAGTTCTGTAGGTTGTAGGGACACTCTGGGCATCTCCCAGCGTGTTGGGGCATCTCCCAGTGTCCCAGCTGTCGTCATCCAAGGTTGACTGATTTTCATGTGGATTTATCCTGAGTTGTTCCAGCACTGGGCTGACTGTCTCTCCTGATGCGGCAGTATTTCTTGCCTTTTACCAGCACTACATATGAGCGATCACTGTGTTGGTCAATGCAAATGCCAAGCTCCCATGGGCTACCCAGATTGTTGGGGTGGAGAAGAACTCTTACTGTCTGAGTCTTGGGTGATACTCAGCAGATCACAAGCATGGAGGTCATAGTAAAGTTTCACTGTGGTCTCTCTACCGCTTTTCTTTACCGTAATTACTGTACATCTTTCACTACTCTTGGCTGTAGAAGAGCAGCAGAGAGCGGGTGCGCCTTGACATGAGCCTCTGGACTGGTGAACAGTCAAGGCCTTCTGTTGGAGTGTTTCTCCATGCCAGAAGCACTTTCCACGTGTCCTCTCCACCCATGGTACATCTTTTGTGTAAAAGTTTAGTCATTTTTACTGTTGATTTCACTTGGCCATTGCTTTGGCTGTGATATGGGGATGAGGTTGTGTGCTTGAAGTCCCAATTTTCAGCAAACGGCAGAAATTCGCCGCTGTTGAAAGGGGGGCCATTGTCTGATAAGCTTGATGCTAAACAGGTCAACCGGAGGGTTGCCGGTTCGAGCCCCGACCAGTGGGCCGCGGCTGAAGTGCCCTTGAGCAAGGCACCTAACCCCTCACTGCTCCCCGAGCGCCGCCGTTGAAGCAGGCAGCTCACTGCGCTGGGATTAGTGTGTGCTTCACCTCACTGTGTGTTCACTGTGTGCTGTTTGTGTTTCACTAATTCACCGATTGGGTTAAATGCAGAGACCAAATTTCTCTCACGGGATCAAAAAAGTATATATACTTACTTATGCTATACTTATACTTTTGTAACAACTGTACATCAGGCTTGGAAAAAGTTAGAAAATACGACAAGATAAGAACAAGTTTCCCATGTTGCTTCCTTATGTTGGAAGTTGCAAAAATGTATATTTTATATGTATTAATTTGCTGTAGGCCTAGTATAAACCAAAGTCACGCAGTAGCCTAGCCTACAGAAAACACTTAATTTGTGTGATATTATGTATGTCTACAGTGGTTTATTAAGCATCACAGTAATTTATTTCGTCAGTCATCATGTTCATTTTAAAGCAACACCAAAGACTTTTTTGTACCTTAAAATAATGTTTCTAAAATTGTTTCAGTGGTTCATCAACTCATAACAGGGTGAACGGCACTTCTGCATTCGCATCGCGGCCGTATCGGCTATAACCGCACTATGTAAATTTGCCAGATCGGGTAGCGGATCTGTAGTTAAAACGTCATGTTAAACAGAAATATATATTTGCAAAACAAATTATTCCAAAATTTTCAGAACAGTTAAGCAGCTGCCAATCTCCATTGTGCTGCCATCAGAATGTGTCTCCTATTGAATGGAAAGTACATTGTAAGGCAAAAAATGAATGATATATGAATGGCCAATGCTGGGAAACACAATGAGAGCCGTCACCTATGCTGACTGTTTTCACAATACACACAAAACCACTCATCTGATTGGCTTTTGTTGCCTCAGCTCAAACACAGTTTTTGTCATCAGGTGTCATCAGTGGCCTTTCCTGCTTCGCACAGAGTGATGTTGGTGCAGCTGTGGATTACTTAAGAACTCAACCACACGATTCAAGTCTTTGACCATTTCAAGTCAGGTCAGTGTTGTGTTGTTGCAGGTTTAACGCCCTGCATTGCGGTGTTACATGCTTCTTAAGTTAGAGCAAAAAGTACTTTCTGGTGTGCACAAAAAACTATATTGCTCATGTTCTGTTAGGGGCACTGTGCATTTCAGACTACAGAATGCATTTGATCTAAAAGTTAAGTGAACAGGTCTACATGCATATATTGTTACAAGGAACTGAGCCACCTATGTCACCAAGATAAGATTCTGATACTACCCATGGTATCCAGGATGTTGCTAGGGATGGTTGGTGACTGGTGAGGGTTGAAAAAGAGCAGTAATCAAGCAATTTTGATTTCACAGGTTTTCCCAGGTCACATCTCATACACACACACACATACTGTATGTAGATATATTCTGTCCGTTTCCTTTGTTGATGTGCAGTCA
The DNA here is from genome assembly GCF_017589495.1 of Alosa alosa. Classification (NCBI taxonomy): domain Eukaryota; kingdom Metazoa; phylum Chordata; class Actinopteri; order Clupeiformes; family Clupeidae; genus Alosa; species Alosa alosa. The sequence goes on along the minus strand of NC_063200.1, from coordinate 25,346,353 downwards.
GAGGCATTAAGAAGAAACATAGAGTAAAATAAGACAGCAATCGCACTTCCTCAGTCAAGGCAAGGAAGCAGGTTTACCACAGCCGGCAGCATGCTCAGACAAGAAAACCAGATTCAGCAAGATTGTACACCAACTCTGCTGTGGGAGAGACAAAGCAATAGCATTATGGAGCTGCATTCAACAAGACCATAACACTGTTTAAAGGGACACCAGGCAAGCCTGATGCTTTTTTCTCTACAAAACTCCCCTCGCTCCGGTCTGAAGCTCTTTTCCGTTTCTTTGCGTCTTCCGTCAAAGGGTTTTCGCTGCTTCTTCGCCGGCTCTGCCATTATACACACGCTTGCAACAATCTCTAGCGTTTAGTTCTGTGCTGTAAACTGATCCTGCTTCGGGTCGGGCGGGTAGGATACACCGAACTTGCAAGTGGGATATTCTTCCTACAGGCAGTAGGGGCAGGCGAGAGAGCCTTTATTCGCCCCCATAATGAGTCGTTTAACCATATACCGACTTACGAAGATGATTAATTAACACCGTTGCCGCTTGCCTGGTGTCCCTTTAAAGCAGTGGTTCTCAAACTTTTTAAGTCATTCCCCACTTTGAGGTGGGGAATTTTTAAGCCCCACCTGAATCCAATCAACCCACATAATGTTAACGTTAAAATGTTTTTTTTCTTCACATTTTGGTTCCATGTTATTTTTCCAGTCTCGGTCAGCTGGATCAGACGTTATTTTAATTCATATGTCGGTCTGTTTATGAATCTTATGTTTGTGTGTAGCTATTTTGTTTTGAATCTATGATCTTTCTTAAAAAATAAAGGCATCATTAAAGATAGGGACAAAAAAACGAATAAACAAAAAAACTCCTGTTCCTCACGCCCACTAGTGGAGCCCTCCCCACACTTTGAGAACCACTGGTTTAAAGGATGATATTCAGCAGTGCCAGCTTCCGTGAACAAGATCAACTTTATTGCAATCACATTCATCCAGCACAAACAATATGCATCAACTGCTTCTTAAGTAAACTCTGCTTCTTCTACCTGGGCCTGGCATTCATTCAACTTTTTACTGTGAGAGTGCCACCTACACCTAACATCTCCTTTTACATACAATTGAAGTCAGACCCTCTCACTGTCAGTAGCTACTGTATATATGACAAATATTATATTACTGCAAGAGAATAACTCTGTTTAACTAAAACCTTTAGATCTGTAAACTTACAAATAAATCTACATGTATTTACTTGAAATGAGTTGTTTCGGTTTTGCAACATACATCAACATCTGTTATCACCTTATTTTTTCCCCTTTATTTTTCTCTTCTTAACCTTTATTTTTTCTTTTTTTTAGACAGCATAGTCTTTGGAATATCTTGCTGGCCGTTGGATGTTTGATCTGGTTCTGGTGTGTTGTAAAGGTGGGTTGGTAGTTGGAATGTCTGCATCTCCAGCTGAAAGTTCTGTAGGTTGTAGGGACACTCTGGGCATCTCCCAGCGTGTTGGGGCATCTCCCAGTGTCCCAGCTGTCGCCATCCAAGGTTGACTGATTTTCATGTGGATTTATCCTGAGTTGTTCCAGCACTGGGCTTACTGTCTCTCCTGATGCGGCAGTATTTCTTGCCTTTTACCAGCACTACATATGAGCGATCACTGTGTTGGTCAATGCAAATGCCAAGCTCCCATGGGCTACCCAGATTGTTGGGGTGGAGAAGAACTCTTACTGTCTGAGTCTTGGGTGATACTCAGCAGATCACAAGCATGGAGGTCATAGTAAAGTTTCACTGTGGTCTCTCTACCGCTTTTCTTTACCGTAATTACTGTACATCTTTCACTACTCTTGGCTGTAGAAGAGCAGCAGAGAGCCGGGTGCTTTGACATGAGCCTCTGGACTGGTGAACAGTCAAGGCCTTCTGTTGGAGTGTTTCTCCATGCCAGAAGCACTTTCCACGTGTCCTCTCCACCCATGGTGCATCTTTTGTGTAAAAGTTTAGTCATTTTTACTGTTGATTTCACTTGGCCATTGCTTTGGCTGTGATATGGGGATGAGGTTGTGTGCTTGAAGTCCCAATTTTCAGCAAACGGCTGAAATTCGCCGCTGTTGAAAGGGGGGCCATTGTCTGATAAGCTTGATGCTAAACAGGTCAACTCCCACTTTGGACCTTGGAACAGTAGGGATGTGATGTGGGGTGAGCGTTTCTTTCTGTTGTTTCCCTTGGGTGGAATTACAGGTTGCACAGCTGTTGATGTGGTTTTTAATATCAGAAGCAATACCTGACCAAAAAACTGCTTCACAAGCCTTTCTTTGGCTGGCTTCAATATCAGAATCCCCAATATGTATCTTTATTTAGAAAGGTGGGGCGTAATGCTTCAGGGATGAAGACCAGAGGCGGACAGAGTACACAGCTTCATTACTTGAGTAAAAGTACAGATACCCTTTGCTAAATTTTACTCAAGTACAAGTAAAAGTACAACAGTCAGATGTCTACTTAAGTAAAAGTACTGAAGTACTTGTTTTTAAAAGTACTTGAGTATCAAGAGTACAAGAGTAGCCTACATTTTCTAAATATTGCATTACTACTGCCACAGTGCTTCCATTTATGTACAGAAACGTCCTACATGGAGTTATGAAAAATGTTCATGTTAATACCTTGGAGAATGTAAAAGGAATTGGAAGTAAAATCAAGTCATTTTCATCTTTTTACCATGTTGCCAGGGATGGGCAGTATTTCTAATACATGTATTCAAAATACCTATTTCAAATACAAAATACTATTTGAAGCGAAAACTATCATTATTCAGAAAATTTAAATAGTCTGGCGAGGTGGGGCCACAGGTTGGCACATTCCTGGGATGGACCTGCTGCGTCTTATCTAAATCTGACCATGGAGTTGACTTTGGCGGAAAGCTGAAGGTGATTGCTGATAGGCTGTCCCAATCAGTGGCGCCTGCACAATCCAATCACGAGAGGGAAACAACAAATTGAGGTTTTCCGAGATTTTTCTTTTTTCCTTTTTTTTTTTAGAAGTAGTATCGGGTACTCACGGTTATGGAAAGAAATGTAGTGGAGTAAAGAGTACAATATTTGCCTCTCAAATGGAAGTCAGCCAAATGCAGTTCTTTGCCGGGTCTGTATATCAGGTGTATCTGGTACCGTTGCAGTCTGAGTAACATCCGTTGCAGTTTCTTTGGCGCCATAAGCAATGGTTTCTTGAAAACTGCTTCAAGGGGCTTGTGATCGCTGTGCACAGTTATGGTCTCGACCATGCAGGTACTGATCAAATTTGTCACAACCAAAGACAATTGCAAGGCATTCTTTCTCAATTTGTGCGTACCTCTGCTCAGTTGGTGTCAGCGTTCTAGAGGCAAAGGCTACAGGCTGTCCATTCTGCAGGAGGGCTGCTCCAAGGCCTGTCTCGCTGGCATCACACTAGAGAATGACTTCTTCATTGAGGTCATAGTACCTGAGGACAGGGTGGCGTGTGGTTAGATCCTTGATGTTGTGCAAAGCTGCATCGTGCTGAGGAAGCCATGCCCATTCAACATCCCTATCAGTCAAGCGCCTGAGTCACTCACAGACATCTCAAAGATGGGGTACGAATTTGGAGAGATAGCTCAGGGCTCCAGACTGCGACCAAATGGTCACATTTTGCAACCAAAATTTGAGAGTGTGCGACTGAAATTTACATCCAGTCGCACATGTGCCACTAGTAAATTTGCCTCTTTTTTTTTACACGTTAAACGTGAAAGTGGCGTGTCAATGAATCCGGAATTTGTGGCCAATGAGTGCGAGAAGGATAGGGAATGGCCGAGAGGGAGTTAAGTCATTTAGGCAGTAGGGGTTAAGTCATTTAGAGACCTCAGACCAGCCTCAGATGAGTCCAGGAAGTGGCGACAAACGCGTCAAACTCTGGTCAAAATGCTGGAAGTACATAATTTACTTCACTCTTTATGGAGAATACAGCAGGAAAAACTTGTTGTTTTTTATAATAATAATAATAATAATAACAAGTTTATTTTATATACAGTAGTGCCTTTCTCAAACCCATGGTCGCTTTACATAGTAGGAAGGCAGGGTCAGCAGGTTTAAATTAATGCAGTCACCGGGTTGTTGCCAGGTCTCTGAGAGACAAAACAGGTCACATTTTTTGTCAATTATCAGATCGTTTATTAAGGCCGTTTTGTTTGTGATTGAGCGCGCATTTAGATGGCCAATGTTAAAGTTCTGACGTGACGACGAGGCAGGAGGAGGCAGCCTAGGAGGGCGACGGAGGTTGCCAAACAGTCTATGGAAAAAAATAGTCGCATTAGGTAGAACATTTTTATTGGTATTCGTAATTCACCTTTATTTATTAAATAATCCATTGTGCCTGACTGTCCACGTGATCTGCCAGAGTCAGCTGGGAGAAGCTCGAAAAGATGACCCTGGGCCCAGTTTCCCGATAACGACGGAGACACGCTCTTAAGAGGGTTTTCTACAATTCATCTTACAATCGTTTTTCCGACTGTTTCCCGAACATGCTCGTAGCGTGAACACGCGTGCACTGCTCTTAAGATGCTCTTAAGGGGAGCTGTCCACGTAAATAGTTCTGAAATATCCTCGAATTTGATGGTGATGTCAGGTGACTGCACGTCACAGCTATAGGCCTACCATTCAAACTTCGGATCTACACATTAATTCACATCAATACGAAAATAGAAACACTTTGAAATCTGCATGTAAGCATCTCAAGTAGGCTAGGTTATATACCACACACAGACATAAATAATTGTAATTATTTAAGATTAGATTGTTGTACCATGCAATAATTTTTCAAGGTGTCACTTAAGAACACGTTTCAAGATAAGAAAGAAGTCGAGTAAGAAAGTGAGGAAATGTGAAGGCTTAGATTTTGATGCAGTACAGACTAAACCACATGTTCCTTTCTCTGCTTTTACCTCATAGGCCTAATAAATGATAGCCTTCACTTAGCAAAGATAATGGCAAACTATTCTGTCAACGTCTCGTTTTATAACTGGATTGCATTTTTGTCCGCTTTTCATCACATTATTACACATTAAATGTAGGCTATACTATTTTGCACCCTAAAATCTGATTCATCACAGGTAAACACAATAAAGAATGGGAACGTAAATTGGATTATGTATTCTAAATTGTAATTCCTCTGTATGTCCTGTTGGTGACCTCAGTGAGAAGTACTGTTAAGACACTCTTAGCCGGTAACAAGAACTCTGGAGCACTCGTAGATCTACGAGTCTTTTCATGACGTTCTTAAGCTAAGATGGTTTCAGGAAACACAGCTCCATAATGCTATTGCTTTGTATCTCCCACAGCAGAGTTGGTGTACAATCTTGCTGAATCTGGTTTTCTTGTCTGAGCATGCTGCCGGCTGTGGTAAACCTACTTCCTTGCCTTGACTGATGAAGTGCGATTGCTGTCTTATTTTACTCTATGTTTCTTCTTAATGCCTCTGACTGCACATCAACAAAGGAAACGGACAGAATATATCTACATACAGTATGTGTGTGTGTGTATGAGATGTGACCTGGGAAAACCTGTGAAATCAAAATTGCTTGATTACTGCTCTTTTTCAACCCTCACCAGTCACCAACCATCCCCTAGCAACATCCTGGATACCATGGGTAGTATCAGAATCTTATCTTGGTGACATAGGTGGCTCAGTTCCTTGTAACAATATATGCATGTAGACCTGTTCACTTAACTTTTAGATCAAATGCATTCTGTAGTCTGAAATGCACAGTGCCCCTAACAGAACATGAGCAATATAGTTTTTTGTGCACACCAGAAAGTACTTTTTTGCTCTAACTTAAGAAGCATGTAACACCGCAATGCAGGGTGTTAAACCTGCAACAACACAACACTGATCTGACTTGAAATGGTCAAAGACTTGAATCGTGTGGTTGAGTTCTTAAGTAATCCACAGCTGCACCAACATCACTCTGTGCGAAGCAGGAAAGGCCACTGATGACACCTGATGACAAAAACTGTGTTTGAGCTGAGGCAACAAAAGCCAATCAGATGAGTGGTTTTGTGTGTATTGTGAAAACAGTCAGCATAGGTGACGGCTCTCATTGTGTTTCCCAGCATTGGCCATTCATATATCATTCATTTTTTGCCTTACAATGTACTTTCCATTCAATAGGAGACACATTCTGATGGCTGCACAATGCAGATTGGCAGCTGCTTAACTGTTCTGAAAATTTTGGAATAATTTGTTTTGCAAATATATATTTCTGTTTAACATGACGTTTTAGGGGCCCGATTCTGAGTGTTGCTTGCCGACATATTTGGGAATGAATGGAGAATATGATGCAGTTTGGGTTCATCATAAACGCCAGACGTGCCATGGCCAGAGACATCAAGTCATCACATTTGCAATTCTGTATGGACGTTTTGCATTTATTCAACATCAACTTCTTTTCAAATCAAAAAGGAATGTTCTCAGGGACTCAGACCAGACCTCTGCCACTGATAAAAATAAAATAAAATAAATCTCACCTCAAACATTGCCATGCTTTGCACCTCTTCCCTTTTTAGCCAACAAGCCTTCTGTTGAACAGAAGCATGGCCAACAGAAAACATCTTGCTCAACAAACAAAGTGTGTTTTGCTCCACATATTCATGTGTAATTTCAGGCAGGGTTGGTGCTTTGTTTCACAAGGCCTAAAAATTAACCCTTTTTTGTTTTTATTTAATTTACATCTCATATGTTGAAGGATAAAAAAAATGTTTCATGGCAACTGGTCATATGTACTATATACTACCAATGTGGTGTGTTGGATATCTGAAAAATGTTGTTTTTTGGCATCAGTATAGGTGTATTATATTGTATATATATTCCATAGTATGTTTCGCTCCAGGATTCCTTTTAGTCTTCAGATTTTGCTACATTATGCCCTGTACAGATTCAAGGCACCCTGGGCCAGGGCCAGGCACAGTAAAGCATAACCGAGTCTCCTCCATTTTCAAAATGGGTATGGTGTTCTTTTCTCTTTTTTTAATTTGTAAACATAGAGCTGATGTGACTTGCCAAAAAGCTCCAGTTTCATCTCATCAGTCCAATGGACATTTCTCCAGAAGGGATTTTAATGCATTTTAGCCAAGTCCAGTCTGACTTTTTTTATGTTTTTCTTTTAATAGTCCTCCAAAGAGTAGTGTTGACATAACTGGCTCTTTGATGCAAATCGGTGCATTCGAACAGTCTTTGGTTGGCCTACTGAGTAAGTAGATTCGGTCACCAAGACCTGCCACAGGGTGTAACACAACCACTTCAACTGGTAGCCTACATTTGGGTCATTCCGTGACAAATCAGATAGAATCCTAGTCTAGTTAGCACGCAGGTCCCAAAACTAAGACCTATAAAATATTTTTGTCAAATTCCAATGATTTCATACTAGTTCTAGTACATTTTTCACCCTAGATTTTGTATAATTTTTACACTCTCAGAAATGTAAATCTAAATAAAAGTATTATTCCTAGCCTACCCAATCTTTGTAGGATGGAAGATGTTCATGATCTCAGTATGACTGGACCATTAAAAGTTATTCTGCGTTCCCATTAGTTTTATATAAGGCCCTAGATTTGAAACAAAGTGCAAAACATTTGATATTGAGGGTCTTGTAAACTCATTTTTTGTACCCACATGGGTACCGCATCAATTAGTATTTTGTCTGCAAATACAATACTTTATTAATATTAAGCCAATGTTAGAGAAAATGCACATGAAAATATTAAGGACAAAACGAGGTGTGACTGCATTTTTTGGTAATTGTTATTGGACTAAAATAGTATGGGTAGTTAGTAGGAACAAGAAAATCAATGTGGGAATAGTTGTGTGTCATGTTCCATTCATACATAAATACATAACTTACTTGGTTAGGCCTACATTGGATATCAATGGATCGCTTCTCTGCCTTTTGGCTAAGATCAAGTGTAGTATCTGTTCTTATCAGTTTAAAGAAGCCCTATGCAACAATTTTAGCAAAAATTACCTTAATTATGCAGGTTGAGAGTCGTTCTGATGGTTCTACAACACTTTTTGGGTCGTTTGGTGGGTGCTTCGTCTCCCCCTAGTGCTTCTCCGCGGAAAAACCGAATATGGAACTTTCTGGTCCCGGACCGAAGAAATCCGGATGTTACTCAGCGGAAGGCCTCGAAAATCTAGTCAGATTGTAGTTTCTAAGAAGACTGCAAAACGGACTCCGACTTGGTTTTGTTGCTGTTGAAATTGTAAGTAGCCTTAGCCTGGCTAGCGCCACCACTTCTCAATGAGACGTGGTCTGGGAACCAAACGTTCATTTTCCCGTATTTGAAAAAAATGCCCAGATCCGTTTATTGGGTGCCACGGATGTCTATCAAATGCGTCTGTGCATACTGTAGCTCATCATCGTCTTGCTTTCCCACCTGTTCTGTGATTGGTTCCCTATCTCAGGCGAAAATTTGCTCCATGGTCTCCAGGCTGCCTTAGCAGCGTGAATCAAATCGCGCGCAAGGCAGCAAGGCTAAAGTAGCCTACCCTTGAGTGAACTTTGTTTTTGTAATGTGGTTTGATAGTCTCTTGAACAATGTGTTTGGTCGACCGTTTTATTGTGAGCCATGTATGTGTTTAGCTTGGTTTCTTGATGGCTAGCTCGCTAGCTAGTGGGGGTTTAGCGTAGCAGTCACTTGCTACCGAAGCTGCAGGGGGAGCTATGTTGTGAAAAAGGCAAGCCCAAATCAGGCGAAAACCCAGAAACAGCGAAGGAATAACCAGACTTGCATAGGGCTTCTTTAATATTTGATACGTCCTCTACCCGAGGACTATAATCTGATTTTTACTACTGGTTAGCGCTTCGTACTTGTAACCGGAGGGTTGCCGGTTCGAACCCCGACCAGTAGGCACGGCTGCCCTATGAGAACATCGCTACCCATCGAGAGTCAGGTTGGGGTTTTTTTTCAGATGAACCAAATCATTTTCTTCTGAACACATTTTCATTTTTTGGCAGTTTCAAATCCATCAGATATAAATAAAAATGAAACGTGTGTACTGTAAACTGACTAGGCAAATGGTAGCCAACATGTTGGAAAAAACACTCAAATATGTTTGCAGGAAATACCTAAGCCTATTTAATTTAACCGTAGTAGAATTACATTATTTTAACATTCTACAGAATGTGCACTAAGGAACCGCAACTGTAAAAGGCTGCATGTTTTGACACACAACATATTTTCAAATGCAGCGCTGCCTTCCCGGAATGCTTTGCGGGCGCGTTAAAGTCGCTTGACGTCACCAAAAGGGCAGGCGAATTCCCGGAAGTAGAAGAATCGACGTAGGCTGGAGGGACCACCTCTCTGCTAACTCCCATAGAAGCCCATTCATTCTAGGATTTTTTTGAAATACCATAACTTCATATAACATATATCCTGCGCCGATATTGTAGCTTCTGTGTAATCTACATAAACACTACAAAGGCAAAACAGACTCTACTACCTCGTCCGTAACGTTGGTTACCCATAAGAAGAATGGTTAGCTTGTTCGGTTGGAGGGAAGCTAGCTTTGGCGTAATCTCTCTTCGGCCCGTAGGGAGATAACCGTATTGTTTGGATAAGAAGCTCAGTCCACCTTACTATGACGGTAACTCATAAGCAAAACCTTGCATACACGACCGTATGTTAAGGTAAAGCATTACACAGAGGCAACCTAATAATAATAAAAAAAAGTAAACCTATTTTTTTTAAAAACTAATCATTTCAGAGGTTTTCGATGGATTGACCGAAGGTCAGAAAAGTGGAAAGAAGATCAGCTTCAGGCTATAACTTTTTTGTTTTGTTTTAGCATGACTGTTTTTGAAGATGATCATGTGTGGTAGCTTCAACATTAACACTACTTGGTGAGGATGATGTTAATAATAATACATAAATGTTTAACTTTGATGACTTTGAAGGCGAAGGAAGTGTGAGAAGAATTTCTGTGTATCTATCATATGAGTTACAAGATTCAGTTCGATGGCTAACGTCACGAAGTTAAGTGTGAGTCTGCGCAGTACTGGGGGGACCAACTGAAAAATTGTTCTATTTGACTCAGTGCCCTCCCATTGAAAACGACGGAGTCTGTTCGTCCATTTCTTTTACAGTCTATGGACGTCACCCATAGGACTAGAGTGGAATGCGGCACGACAAAATGAAGTGTCGTGCAAGTGGATCGGTACCGTTACGGTACAGATCCACTTGTACTTCACTTCATTTTGTCGTGTCGCATTCCACTCTAGTCCTATGGGTGACATCAAGCGACTTTAACGTGCCCGCAAAGCATCCAGGGAAGGCAGCGCTGCATTTGAAATAATGTCGCGCGTCAAATAGCTGGCCGATGCCCAGCTTTATGCAAATGAATCCGTTGAACGCGAGGCGACTCTCCAATGAAAGAATGAGGTTGTAGGTCCTTTGTTGTACCACAACGGTGCCTGTGAAACTTTGGTTCCGCTTACAAGATAAATAATGTTTTAACCATCTCTTCCACGACCACCTAGTAGTCCATAAAACAAACGAAACTAGGATTTGGATGAATATATTGACTGTTGGTGTTTCTGGTAAGGATTTGAGATTGCATTGAGTAGTTTAAATAAAACAAGATTTCCAAATGGCTTGGCATAGTTTGTTTAGGCTATTAATGTGTTGTATACTGTTAATTACATGCCTAAAATTGTGGTCCATTTGTGGAAAAACACTTAAGATACGTTAAAGCGGAGTATGAGCTGGTAACTGACATTTTAAACAAAACGCCCAAACACGACTGAACGTGGGGAGGCAGCGCGACATCTATGCGACACGACAAAATGAAGTGTCGTGCAAGTGGATCGGTACCTTATGCAGGCTCACAGTACCGATCCATTGTACGATTTATTTATTTATTTTCCCTATTGGAAGGGCATATGGACAGTTGCCCGGGCAACCTGAGCAATCCCCCTGTGCACATCCCTGCCTAGGATGAAAGCACCAATGTTAACCAGTTAGCCAGTTAAATTACCATAAAACTTCAAGTAAAGGCTGAGTCCCAAATAGACAGCTGTCTCTTTTCAGCCTCGTGTGGAGATTTGGATAAATAAAGGCCGGTCTCAAATAGAGACTCGATATGGACTAGGCCTATGCTATGTGTTAGGCCTACGCTAAATATTTTATCTTCTAATGACCAGTTAGGCCGACGGTAAACCTTTACTTGTTTTTTTATTATCCTGGCAACAAAACAAAAGTACGGAGGTGTCATTGCAAGATAATTTTGTATATCGAGAGAATGGCTCTCATTTTAGTAAATTGTGCGCTCATTTTACTAAATTGTGGTCTTAATTTACTTGATTGTGCGTTTATTTTACTAAACTGTGCGCTCATTTTACAAACATTATAATGAGAGCACAATTTACTAAAATGAACGCACTATTTAGTAAAACGTGTGCACACAAGGGACTATTTTTTCAATAATATTTCAAATAAATGTGCAACCGCAAAGTTTTCAGACCCTTTCAAGTATTCCACATTTTGTTGTGTTTCAGACTCATCTTGAAATAGATTAAATTGATTTTTCTCATCAATCTACACACAATACTCCAATATGCAATTCAGAAAAAATAAGACTGAACCATCAGATCCTTTGTTATGACAATTGCAATTGAGCTCTAGTCTAGTGCATTCTACTTCCATCAATAGTACTTGAGATGCTTCTACAACTTGATTAGAGTACCTGTGCCTAAATTAATTCATTGAACATTATTAGGACAGGCACTCATTTGTCTATATGAAGTCTTACAGTTGATGGTGTACGTCAGAGTGAAAACCAAGCCACAAGGTTGAGAGAATTGTCCATGCAAGACAATTTCTTCAACAGTGAAAGAGCTCAAGAGCACGGTAGCTTCCATCATTCTCAAATGGAAAGGTTTTTGAACAACTAGCAGTCTTCTTAGATCTGGCCAGTTGCACTGTATAGTTATAGAAGCATCCAGATTGTTCTTTTTGTGTATGGGCTTTACAATTGCTGTTTTCAAGGACTTATGGAAGGAAAGGAAATATGTAGTCTGCAATGATGCATTTACTGTATAATTTGAAGCGTGTCTCTGTTAGGTGAAAAACAGATGAAAAAAAGTTGGTAAGCAAGCCACATGTGGAAAAGTTGAGATTTTGTCCATCAAAACTTAATTCTGACACTAGTGAATTTCCCTCTCTTTATGTCTGATGGTTTATAACATCCACATATAAACTTTATGTTACCGACACAAAGAACGAATTTGTTGAGGATCACTTTCAGAGCGAGTTTGAGAATGATAAAAAGTCATCAACACAAGGAGAGACTTTCCTTATTGTTGGTCAGTGTGGAAACTCGTGATAGTTATCTTTATAGTAATCTTTCCTGGTGTGATTGGCCCTTCAGTAAATGAGAGGATATTGTTAAGGCCCTGCTGGTCATTCCCAGTATCACACCTTTTCTAATGCCTGTTGGGACTCTGCCCCCCTTGGTCTGTGCTGCTTTTTTGCAATCTGCAGAGCATGGAGTGTGTCCATTGGTGCTGGGAGTAATGGGTGTTACTATAAGAAGACCTCATGGGTAATGGTCGCCCTCTCCTGCCTCTCGCCGTTGCTCCTCACACCGACATTGCGTTTTACACTTTTGTTTGATCACCCCTAGACATACTTTGCATTACACTATCCTTTTCCACACACTATACTGACGTTGTCTTTTTAATAAACGTAGTTTAATAAAGGTAAAATAAACGTATGTTATTGAACCTAGCTACAGTGTGGTCTCCCATTTAATGTCACAGCTGATTTGAGTCAGGTAGTTGTGACAATATGTTCAGCCTGGTTTTTAATTTGAAACAGGATGCAAAGTCATTGCATTAGCTGAGAGGACTTCAGGTGCTAAGGAGAGATTTGTTATTTCTTGACAGTTGGAAATAGCACACGAGTATTGTCTATATTTCTACTGAGGATGTTACTCATGAAAGGTGTTTAAACAGCTTAAACATTGTATTTTGTTTCAATGGTGTTTTCTGCTTTGGACCCCAGGAGGAATCATGGGAATTTGTTTTTTGTTCATCTAGAGAATGTGTCCTTGTTTTACTAAATTGTGAGTTAATTTTACTAGACTGTGCAAGCCTGGGTATACCCATGCTGCCTTGCGCATGATTTTATTCGATTGTGCGCTCATTTTGGTAAATCATGCCCTCGTTTTAGGAAATAAGTACACCGACATTAAAATAGTGCACTCATTTTACTCTCACTTGCTGTGTTGAGTTTTCCTGCCACCACAGTCACCACACCTCACTCCCATTCCCATTACTAGTAATAAAACATGCATACTTGCATGCTGGGAGGAAACCTTCCCATTGCTATGGGTCATACCAGCTCCCTACTCAACAGACAAACAATGTCTTTCTCACCATATGTCCCCATTTTGTTCATCATGTTGGGTGTGAATCTATTTCAGTACAGTAAGTCTCAATCCACCACCTCCCACTGTTGGGGAGCATTTAGCACACACACACACACACACATACTGTAAGTTCAACCTGCTCAAATAGTATTTACAAATACCATCTTGTTTATCATTCTATAACTTATCTACATTCCATCTGACACATTTATCGCTTGGTTAAAAAAATCTGGTGAAAAAACATAATTAAATATAGCTGCAAGCAGCAATGAGGGGGCCAAGCAGAGAGATCAGCAGGCCAGATTTGCCATGTAAGTCAATGCTGTTGCATCAGACATATAGCCTTAAGCAGTCACAGCAAGTTCCATGCCATACAACCCAAGATTGGCTGAGTTACAAGGTCAAGTTTCACATCAAAACATAACTGATTTTGTGGGGCTGAACCAGGGCTGAGTGTCGCCCCCTCCCCCAGCCAGCCCACACCGCCAAGAATCGCCCTGCCCATCCCACCCTCACCCACCCTTGCACGCACGCATTAGAATTAACTGGATGGAACTTCGCTGTCATCAGTTTCACATCAAAAATAAAAGATTGACTGAGATATGATCACACTTGCTGTGATTTAAACATAGAGGTCAACAATTGACGTCATAGGGTGTGTTGAACTCGGCTTGGCCCAAGGATTCCAATGATACCTCATTTTGCCATTCGGGTCAACAGGTCAAAAGTTACGTCCGTAAACACAATTCCAACTTTGGCCTGTTGGTGGCGCTAGAGCGCTTGAGGTGCCGGCATGAAACTTGGTGAAATGAATTATTGGACTGTCCCCAATTAGTGTGCAAAATTTTATAACTTTTTACCAGACGGTTCTATGGGCTGCCATTGACTTCCATTGCAAAAATAATGCGATCAGCAACTACTGGCCAAAATGCATTTTTGTCAATTACGGTGCCCCCTAGAGGTCAAATGTCACCAAATTTCTTGAGCGTCCTCCCGATGGGGTCTGAGGTACATGTACTAAATTTGGTTTTGATACATGAAAGCGTTGCTGAGATATGAAATCACTTCCTGTTTGGCTTCACGCAAATTTCGATTGGCTGGTACAGGTCAAATGCTTCTGTCAATTGTTCCAGAAAGCAATGCACTCATCAGGCATGGTCTGAAGATGGTCTCTACCAATTTTGGTGAAGAACAGATGAAATTTTGTGACCTGCGAAAAACTTGTAATGGTTTTGATTAAATCCAATATGGCGGCCGAATCAATTACGATGACATCACAAGTTGGCTTGGGTCGGCCTAAGGACCTCCAACAGTATTAACAGACACCACTAGTGCATTTTAATTCTAAACACAACTGCAGCTACAGGCCAAAAGGCATGTTTCTTAATTACAGCGCCCCCTAGAGGTCAAAGGTCACCAGATTTCTTGAGCGTCCCCCTGATTGGGTCCTGAGTACATGTACTAAGTTTGGTTATGACAGATGAATGGGTTGCTGAGATATGAGCTCACTTCCTGTTTGGCGGCTTCGCCGCAAACTTCGATTGGCTGTTACGCACGAACGGTTTTAGTTCCGAAGACAAAAAACAATGCATTAATGAGGCATGGTCTGAAGATCATGTGTGTCAAGTTTGGTGACGATCGGACAAAATTTGTGACCTGTGAAAAATTAGTTTCACTTTCGATAAAATCCAATATGGCGGAAAATCCATCATGGCGGAAAATGACGACATAGGGTGCGTTGAACTCGGCTTGGTCCAAGGATTACAACGATACCACATTTTTGACAATCGGCCATACGGGTCAAAAGTTACGTGCGTGAACGCACATCCAACTTTGGCCTGTTGGTGGCGCTAGAGTGCTTGAGTTGCCATCATGAAACTTGGTGACATTAATCATGGTACTGTCCCTAATAAGTGTGCCAAATTTCACAACTTTTTACCAGACGGTTCTATGGGCTGCCATTGACTTCCATGGCGGAAGAAAGTATAATAATAAGAAATCATAGAATCACAATGGGTGCCTTCGCAGCTTCGCTGCTTGGCCCCCAAATACTATTTAAACATGGAGGCCATTTACCTATATTAAGTATGCTCATTCCTGCTTTGCAATTTGTTGTGTTGCATGCACTGAATGATAAATGTTGTTCCGTTAGGCACCTCATTCTGCACATTATGTACATTGTGGAAAATGGCTGCCAAACAAAACCACTTGATTAGAAGTATTTAAGCCATTTTAATGGGTGACACTCAGCTGGTGTGAACTGAGATGAGCTGATTACCTCATTAGCCTGATTCTGCCAGACATGTACAAATAGGGCCCCTCCATTTAGGCTGTGGTGTCAACGCTTCTGCCTGTCACTCTATCTGGGAGCACTGAAATTAGGGGCCCAGCTTCACAAACACAAGCGCCGAAGGAAAGTGACACAGTCTAAATGCATTGTATGGATGAAAACAACATTAGGCAGAACATGGAAAACTTGATTATGCAAAGCTAAGAGCTACAGAGTATTGCTTAAAAATCACGCACATTTGTACAGAATATACGAAGAGTTCAGATGCAAAACCCTCTAAACGCTACCCCCACGTTTGCTTCTACACCTGCTTAATACCACGCTCTTCCTGGTCTGAAATATTGATCACAAATACTGATTGTAGGCAAAAAACAGATAAAAAGAAGTGGCAGATAAAAAAGTGGATGAAAAAAATGGTCAGACAGATTTAGAGGGTTTTGCATCTGAACTCTTCATAGAGTTACAGTGTCGGTCAAACAAATGTGCAACATCCAGGAGGATCACTGGTTGTCGAGTGGTGAAGTGAATAAAATTGGTTACTTTATTTGAAAACTCATTTATATATACTGTAAGAGCAAAGGGGAACATCTGAGTCCTTCCCTACCCAGAAGAGACCACCAAGTACCACAAATACTGAGAGTCAAACAATATTCTGCAAAGGGAAACGTCCCAGTGCTGAACCTGAAGATGTACTCTGATGAAGGACAACAACAAGATGACTCTAATGAGAACAGCTCAACTGAAAGGACTCCAAGAATGAATAAATATTTGTGGGCATGAAACGGTACACTTGTGCCTCTATGATTAGGCAATTGGATTAAAGTACTGTGGTTATCCAAAAAGGTACTTACATAACAGCGCAGACACACTTGTGACTTTGATTTGTCTGGAGAGACTTGAAGAAAAAAACTAACCAAGTTTGGTCTGATTAGCCACTATGCTACAGTTAACTGGTTTATTCATCGTTCCATATGGAGATAAGAGATTTCAGTCCACTTGCGGGCAGCCGCATGTTTACATTGTCTAACATCTGCCAATTGTTGGCAACACAGTTCACACATTTCCAAGGACCCCTGCAGATGCATATCTTCAAAGCAGCCACAAATATGAAACTAACCAGCATGCTCTAAAAAATATATTAGCCCACAATTATTTTGTGAAAACTCACAATGGGAATGAGACGAGTGTGGCATATATATAGATTTTTTTGAAAAGAGTAGACTGTATCAGGCATAGTGACTAAAGAACACCTTTTATTTCAACAATATGGCTCCACATTTACAATCTGCCAGCAAGTAATTTCTTTAACAATACATTACGTCTTCAGACCAAAAGCCTTTGCCACTCCTAGTTACATTTGATATGGTCAAAGTTTCTTTTCACTTATGAAATATGCCGTCGAGTGGAATGATATCAAGTTATTCCCCCTGAATACATAACTCCCTACATGTAGTCTGCATCAATATATGAGTATATGTCAACATACGGCACAACGACAAAATATATCCATCTCATATCCAGCCAGACTCTTCCTCTCAAGTACACAATGCTGTGCATCACACATTCAATATGTTTGCAATTCAATCAAATCTTGCAGTGTTGAGGAGGGTGCTTTTAGTATACTAATGTCACATTGTTTCAATGTCAATTGGGAACAGATTAGTATCAATGAATGTGATAATATGCATAAATTGGCCTTCTACAAATCAAACACATTTATGAGGGCACACACACTAAACACATGCTTGCAGGTTAAGCAGCAAAATACTGAACTGCATCATAGAAATACAAGGGCAAATTGTTATTTGACTTTTTTTTTTTCTACAAAATGCATTCTCTAGTATTAATGTAATTTTTCATCAGTTAAGGATGTAATGTGTCAATGTTTGAACTACAAATTGCACTGCTCAAACATCACATTTGGATAATGGTCCCCATCATGCTTGATGTGACGATTATAAATTTCAGCTTTTATGCAGTAAAAAACACCCCCACGTGGAATCAAAAGATGACACTTCAATGCAATGAGAACTATCATTCTGTTTTGGTGCTTGTTTATTTCTTCTCTTGCATATTTAACCCAAGCTAATCAGCTAACAGAACATGCTGTTTTGAAACCTGTAACCTAGAAACTGGAGACACAGAGTTTGCAGAGTAAAAAAACCTTTTGAACACATAACCATAAATATATAGCCAAAACAGTTTTTTTCATAGGTTGGGGACACCAGTAATGCTGATGGTCTTGGGAGATATGTATTTTGTCGCACTAACAAAGGTAAATATGATCCATTTCTTTTGTCTTCAATAAACATTATTCACGGTATTAAATAACTAGTCTAAAAAGGTCCCCAGCATGAAGTTCATGTCATTATGCACACTTACAACTGCTCTGGCACTGCCATGGATAATTTAGTTAGAGAAAGCAAGAACAGAAAGCAGTTGAGTGAATCTGTTAAACAACCACCTTGCCACCAATGTTTAATCACAGGGTTGACTGTCTCTCAAAGTGGTCTTTCAGATCAGAAAAGCACAGACTAAAACATCCTCAGAGATTGAAAGCGAGGAAAGGAAAAAAAAAGTCTGAAATGTTTCAAAGAGATTACACTCTTGAGAATTAGTCATGCTCACAACTGCATTTGCCTAAAAGACCAGCACAGAAGCATGTCATGCAGAAAAGTCTATTGTGAAAATCCATTAGAAAGCTTTTCTTTGGATGTTGGGTTGAATAGTTGCATCACATAGCATTCAAAAAGGAGAGATATTAGATTGAGATTCTCATGGGACAGAACATATATTCCCATTTCAGAACAATGTCTTTTTTGTGTTTTTGCAAAGTATCTTCTTGAAGGCCTTACGGAAATCCTTGTTAAATATGGTGTAGATGACTGGATTGAGGGAACTGTTGCAGTAACCAATCCAGAAGAAGAAAGTAAACAGTGGTTCAGGGGTGCTGCAGGTTTTGGGGCAAATGGCTTGGAGACTGTAAGAGAAGAAAAAGGGGAACCAGCAAATGACAAACACACCAATGACCACCGCCAGCACGAAGGTAAATCGCTTTTCCCGATTGACCAGGGCCTTGCGCCGGGCCGCGTTGGGAGTCCCTACTGCTTTGGGTTTGATTGAGGCCAACTGTGTCCCCTTCGAGGTAATCACTAAGTTTCGGCCTTTCTGTGCCAGAGCTTTGGGGCCGGTGATGCTTGCACCCGTGCCGTTTGCCCCGTGCCTCTCCGCCGCCTCATTGTCAGACTCAGGGCTGGAGCTGTCGTCGTTGTAAGCCTCTGCTGGCTTCTCTGGGCTGCCGTGATGCTGCGGACCCCCCTGGGGCATAGGGGCGATGTCTGACTGGGGCTCTGAGGAGGCAGAGAGGGAAGTAAAGGATCCGGGGGAGGTTGTCGGAGCAGGGGCGGAGAGGGGTATGGGTAGTTGGGATTTCTGGCCAGTGGCTGGACCCTCCCACTGGACAGGGGATGAGGAAGAAGACGGCATGTTGAGGCCCGGAGGTCTGATCGCACCGTCTTTCTTGACCAAGCTCCCGGGGTCTGCCCCGTTCCGCTGCGCTGTGCCGAGTCCCAGCGGTGGAGAGGTGGCGCTCACGTCTCTCCTGGGCTCTCCGGGTGGGCAGCGCGTGTGCTGCTTGGCGATCTGGTAGATGCGCACGTAGACAAGGATCATGATGAGGCAGGGCACGAAGAACGAGCCGATGGTGGAGTAGAGGATGTACCAGGTGTCGTTGTTCAGCTCGCAGTGGGGCCCTCCCTGTTTCTCCTCCGGGCTCTTGTTCATGGAGAGCAGCGGCGGGAAGGAGATGACCGCCGCGATCAGCCACACCACCACGATGGCCGCCTTGATGCGGCCGGGCGTCCGCCGTGACGTGTAGCTGACCGGCCGCGAGATGGACAAGTAGCGGTCCAGGCTGATGGCGCACAGATGCACGATGGACGAGGTGCAGAAGAAGACGTCCAGTGCCAGGTAGACCTCGCACCAGACGGTGCGAAAGTACCAGTAGCCCATCAGCTCATTGGCCAGCGAGAAGGGGATGATGAGGGTGGCCACCAGGATGTCTGCTGCCGCCAAAGAGACCAAGAAAAGGTTCTGGGGGCCCCGCAGGGAGCGGCTGGTCAGAACCGCAATGATGACCAGGATGTTTCCAAAGATGGTGAAGAGCATCATGAGTGTGATGGTGATGGCAATGGCTGCAGTAGCCTCTGGAGAGTAAGGGGGTGATCTGGGAGCACTCTGGTTGACTACCTGCACCCAAAGGCTGCTGGTGTTAGTGCCCCCTCCATAGATAGCATCCGGAGCTGCCTCCATGCTAGAATTCATTGATCAAGGTGGTTTTGTATGAAGACAGGATTGTTTGATTTAGTCTACACTGTGGTTCAAGCAATTTATGTGCTAGCTTAGCCCTTTAAGAAAAATTCCATTTTTAGTTAGAGATCATTTAAGACAGGAACTGCTTAAGACAAACAATGACATTATCCACTTATATTCTATGAACTACAGATTCGATGTTCTAGTTAAAGGCTAAACAAACGTCATCAATATAATAAAGTGTAGCTATTAGTTTTAACAGATTTTGTATTAATACATTTTATAGGTTCACTTTAAAACAAAAAAGTTCCCAAAATAATTGCATGGAAACTTCAATATATTAAACGTTAAATTAATTTATAAATAATCAACGTCAATCCCATATTCTACATCTACATTAGCGGTCACCTGGAGAATGTTTCTAAGAGCTGATTATCTGTCTCCTAAAGTCACAAAACTGTTTAAATATAGAGGCGAAGCAAAAAGCAAGTTAGATACCGCGCTATCGCTGTTCTCCTGAAGTTTGGAATCTTTGCGCGCTGAGGCACGAACTTGTCGATCCTTGAGGGATCCCAAAAAAGCTGTTAAAATGCATAACAATCTTCAGCTTTACCTGCTTTTGACTAAATATATTCCCCAACTGGTGAAGAAGTTACAAATCCATAGAGAAAATGTAGCCTGATTCTTTGATCCGTGTCGGTGGGCGGTGTGTTATCTGTTTGGTAAGATTTGCTCAATGTTCCATTTTATAGTATTTATATTTTTAGTTGCAGAGACAGTGGCAACAGCTTCCGAACTCCACAGACTTCACGCTTCAAGAAAGTGAGTGAAAGATTGAAAGACTGCTCGGACTTGATGCAAGCGCATCGGTGCCTTGTGATGTCACGCGCAGCATCACCGGACCAAACCCAATCCGACTGCGAGCGCGCACGCACACACACTCGCTTTATTCTATTACCGCAGTTTTTTTAACCCCACCTACGCTCATCAGTCGTTATGTTGTAGTTTCTCTAACAGTTTAGTAGTGCAACTTGTATGGCTTATGCATGTTCCTGAATCTAGGGTATGTTGAAGAGTGATGTGAGTGATGAGTGAAACGTAATGACAAAAGTCGGATCCATCTGAAACTACATGATCGGGCATTAGGAATACATATTTTACACTTGATGCAGCAATTGTCACAGCAATAGACTCCATCAGATTAAATGTATAGGTTATGCATCTCCAAAGCTTAGGCTACCTACTGACTTCTAATAATGTGTGACCTAGAGCCTAAGTAAGGCACAGACAAATGTATAGGTTAAGGGGACTTGCTGCAATAAGGGTTCATGCCACAGCCAATAATCTGTGTTAGATATTTATGTTGAATGAACGAACAAACAATATGCAGTGGAGATATTTGTTTGAAATTGTTCAAAAGTTCAGACTAATCCCCTTTAAAATACAACAACCTGATTGACTACTTCAGCCTGATTTTAAATAGATGAATCTTGCTGTCTAGTTATCGACCAGACCACCTTGGTAGATGCTTCATGCCACAAGACTCCCTCGAATAACTAGTTCCCTGTGACCTCCAGTGGTGAAATAGTGCACTGGCAGTTGCCAATCTCAGCTGCATCCTCTATTCATTGCATTTCCTGTGTCTAATGGATTCAGATGATTAAAATGCTTTGATCATATACTTTTTGATACTTTTTTTTAATGGCACAGCATTACACGAGTCATTTCATACTGAACATATTAAATGCATACCAGTGTCCATGGCATAATCTTCCAAAAGGCACTTCTAACAAACATCCTCATACTGTGGTTTTCTCCTCCCTGGCTTCTTGGAAATATTTTAGACCCATGTGAGCTGATTGATATATATGGTCCTCAGTCATTTTAATCATGGTCTGTTATAAAGAAAGAGTTTAGTACAGCCGATTCTCTTATAATAAGAACATAGTGTGTGTCAAACTATAAATGGAAGCCAACTGAAACTCACCACATTTGTATAGTTTGTTAAGCCTTCGTACATCAAGTTCACTTAGGTGAGTCCTCTGGCCAATATCTTCATTAACCTTTTTTGGAATAACTGTGGCCTTTCCATTGGAGGAGAAGAACGACCTGAAAGAAATTGTGCTGGTCAGCGCTATTCACCCATCACCTCTAGACTTTAGATAGCCTAGCTCACATGCTTCAACAGCAACACACCTTCCGTAATGCAAAATGGAGCCAAGGTCATATGGTAAACCAAAAGTGTTTCCCACCACCTTGTTAAAATTCTTTTCTTTCCCTGCAAGAAATAAAGGTATTCACAGAAGTCACACAACACACTACTGCTCTCTACTCAATTACACAGGTAATGGATGACAAACATACCATGTTAACATCCCACTGCACTTAATTTCTTTTAGTTAAACAGTAAACTTGTCTGGTGATTCTTAAGTCACATCTTATTCTAATACGGGTTAATAATGTATTAGCTGATACCTTTAATCATGTTTTTAAAATTTATTTGGATGTGGTAGTCTCTATCCACTCGTGAATGCTCATGATAGAAGCCAAGGGAATGCATAAGCTCATGACAAATGTTGCCCACAGTACAGTAAGGGCTAACATAGACATCCTGTTCTCCGCCAGTGAACCCAACATAAGATGCACATCTGAAGAGACAAAAGTTGACATGTTTTTAAGCAAAAGCATCCATGTCTTGGCAACTCAGTTAGCCATTAGTTCAAAACAAAGAAATCTCCACAGAGATGCACAAATGAACAGTCGCTCCAGAACACATGTTAGTTTCACCGTTTTAAGAGCAAGAGTCTGAGATTAGTCTTTTGAAGTGTAAGACCATTCAGTAAACAAAAGTTTTATTTAGCAAGAGTATTACTCCATTAAGAGGTGAAGTCTGGGGCATAGTTTTTAAGGTCTGAAGATGATGTAGATCCAAGATAGTTCAAGCAAATTGCTAGCTCACCCTTGATGAGACTTAAATCTTAAGTAGTGATCCTCATTTTTACGTTGATGGAATGTGACACAGGATTTGTTTGAGATCATGTTCATAGCTTCTTGAATATCAGCAGTCCTGGAGGCTAGAAAAAAATGTGAGTGAAACTTGAATCAAATTAATTGAACCAATCAAACAAAGTACAAACACGAGGTATAGCTTCCGACACTGACCGAGGTCTGGGGCGATCACATAGGGCACAGTCACATTTCCATTTCCATCTTCACCTGGCCATCGCCCATCAACTGCATTTCTGTCAGACTGGGTGAAAAAAAAAAAAACAATGTGAGATTTTCAGAAGTGAAGAAAGTTTCAGAAGTGAAAATCAGTGTTGAAGTGAATGTGTATCCACTCACCTTTATAAACATATCACCTTCTGTTAGAAAATCCAGTGAACCCATTATACCTGTCCCACATGGAGAGAGAGAGAGAGAGAGGGCTACATTACATTCAAATTTCAGGAAAGTTTCCCAGATTAACTTTAAATAAGCCCATGCAAGGTCATCAGACATCAAGCAATAGACTAGCAATTGAGCAAGATTCTCCTTTACCCACATATAGGCCTAGCTGTGATTTAGGCTCACCATTTATGGTCTCTGGACTGATTTTCGTAAGGTCAAAACCCCACTCGTTCCTGTTGTGAGATGTAGGCCTAAGTCCATCTGAAGACAGAAAACATAGACGGTCACTGATTTTGATAACATGAGACAGCTCAAAAAATTATGCGAACGGACTCACAATTTCAACCTACCGAGTTGTTGGTTAAGTTTGACGGTGCTATGACCACCATGATGTTCAAATGCACCCGTTACTGGAGCACAGACCACTGCAAAACATTTTTAATTTATTTATATTAAATTAGTCTTTCCTGACAGAGTTAGTCGACAGCAATATTAACTCACCAGTGTTGTGATCTAAAAGGATTGTCAAACAATAAAATACTACTAAAGTTAAAAATATAAGTTTGATCTTTCTCAAGCCCATGACACAAAGCTCTTTCAGTCGGTCTTTCACGATAATGAAATTTACTACACGTGCGCAGGTGTAGCCTATAGGCATAATTTATAGGGGTGCTTTTTAGGCTAATGCAAAACATTGCGTTTGGTTCATAGCCTCTACTGTGACAAGCATAGTTTGTTCATATCGATTTATTTTTATTACAATGTAAGAGATACATGGGAAAACTTTATTCTGATGGATGACTATTTCCATTCATAGAACGTTGGAGAGATGAATGGAAATGAGTCTAATATAATAGAAAGGCCATTATTAAATATACTCAGTTTCAGATGATTATTAGGTAGATCTCTGCATCATTATTTGTCAGTCTAATAGAAAATGGATAATGTCCGACTCCGCGAAACCATTAGACATTCTCTGGCGAAACTAAGAAGTCTAACTTTATTGGGCGGAACTATGTCTGAATTTCATGTTACCATTCCGGAGCCGTTTTCTAAGAACACCCGGCAAAATACAGCGCTGACGGACGGACACGTGAAACTGTGTAGTGTAATGGTAATTACACCTTTAAAGTAAACATTTATAGGTAGTGTTGGACTTATTTAATGGTCGTTGGCGTTAGAGTAATTTGAGCACATTTTAAGGTTGCGGCTAAGCTTACAGTTTGATGTTAGCGTACTTCAATGTAACTTACTGATTTAGCCTACTGATTAGCTATCATAGATAACACAAAACAATGTTACAGTGCGATTTGGGGATATGACGTTAACAATAATAAGTTAGCTAATTTCAACAACAGCAAACAACGACAACACACACGTCTTCGAGAACAGTAACGTGAACTAAGTTAGCGGAACATTAGTTTGCTAACTGCCTGGATCAGTCATGACGCGCTGGGCAAGAGCCAACAATGTCCACAAACACAAACCTGCAGATGCCACTCCATGGAGCCAGTTAAGGACTGGTGCTGCTGGGTCAAATGCAGGCACGAGCTCCAGTGGTGACCGTCGAGGACCTTACAAACACCAGCCCAGCAAAGGGCCACTGAGGGGCACTCAGGCTGGCCAGGGAAATAAAAAGTCCAAGAAGAAGGATTTCTGCGCTGATGTTAATGGTTTCTTGGATTACCTGAAGCAGACAGGGCAGCCGTTGCCAGGCAGAGGCCAAGTGGCAGACCAGGAGTTCAGTGAAGAGCTGAATACTGCCCTCAAAAAGGACAAGAGGAGAGAAGACAGGAGACTCAAGAGACAGTCTTCTAAAAAGAGTAACATGGTAAAGAAGTGCTAAGTAGCTGATTGAATTTTGGCTGATAACATCACACATTCTAGCCCTACTTACATTTCTGCATTATGAAACTTTATTATTTACTTGAATGGGATTTCCCAACGTTCTACGGTAAAATATTTTCATGTATGTAGCAAAAGTCACGTCGAAACGGTAACAAACAGTGTTGGGAACGTTACTTTAAAAAAGTAATTAGTTATAGTTACTCACTACTTGTTCCAAAAAGTAACTGAATGATGAAGTAGCTATGATAAGAGTAACTCGTTACCAGGGAAAGTAACTATTTGCGTTACTGTTACAAAAAAAAAGTTGCTAGGCCTATATGTCAAAGAATTTGGATTTATTGAGCAGTTTTGAGCAGCCAGTTGAAATGAGTAGAACAGATAGATAGATAGATACTTTATTGATCCCCAAGGGGAAATTCAAGATATACCACATTGACAGACTTACAGTTGACTTCAGCCTGTGTCATAGGTTTTTGTTGTGAGGCAGAAAGATCTAGCTTTTGCTGCTTGGATGACTTTGCTCCGAGTCCTTCTTTGCTAGTGGATGGCGAGCTATCTGTGGTGGAGGTATCGGTGTTTTTGGCTTAGCTTTAGATGCGTGTGTGAGATGCTTCATTAAATTAGAGTTGCTTACAACGGATGTCGACAAAGTCTTTGCTCCTGGACATAATGTACACATTACATGCACGTTCTTGCCTTGATGAATTTGAAGTAGTGCTTATATCTCCGCCTTGAAAATGCCAACTTTTCGGATTGCTCCTGACCTCTGCTGTTTCGTCGCTAGCTGTTGCGTGTGCGTGTGTGTGCTGGCAAGTGTGTAAAAACACTGGCTCTGATTGGCTATCATGAAACATGACTCTGCCTTAGCCAATCATAATCGCTTACGTCGTTAACCCACCTCCTCACTAGCTGTGAGCCAGGGTGCGTTCGGATTACACAGTTTATTCCAGGGGTGCCCAACCTTTTTTGAACCAAGATCTACTTTTAAAGTTGACAGTGTCCCGAGATCTACCAAGCCAAATAGAAAACCATAGGCAGAACCGGTACTTACATAATATTTATTATGCACACAACAAACATACAAAATAATCCAGATAATATAATTTAGTAATGTAAACTCATGTACTGGGTTTGTTTACTTGTGGATCCATCCCCACAATGAATCCCTCCCTTAACATCCTTGTTCCATTTCATAGTACAGACTACAGAACATGAAACACATATCTCAATTGAAAGTGAAAACATAAATATGTCTGGGCAGCCCACAGTGGGCATATGCATTGTAACATGTGTAGCTGTGATACTTTAGTAGTCCAAAAAGTAGCTGGGTGGCTATAGTAAATGCTTAAGCTTACAGTAAGAATAGTAAAATAACATTGTAAAACATAAGATTTTCTTTTAATCATTCAGGTGTGATACTTCAGTAGTCCAACAAGTAGGGTGGCTATAGCAAATGCTTAAAGCTTACAGTAACAATAGTAAAATAACATTGTAAAACAGGAGAATTTTTTTTTTTTTTTTTTTTTTTTAAATCAGAGTCCTGTATCAGACTCTCTGTGTCTAGTGACAATAAAGGTATTTACGACTTAGTGGGACTTCTGGCACTGGGAGGAGGAAGCTAGTTTCTCGAAGTCCGGGCAGTAGGAGCTGGTTGCAATCCTCAAGCAGGCCAACAGGTGGTCATCTGTCATTGTGCATCTGTACTTTGTCTTGATGATTTTCATGTGAGAGAAAGCAGACTCACACATATAGGTTGATCCGAAAAGTGCTGTCAAACTCAGTGCACATCTTTTTAGGTTGTGATACTTCCCTTCCAGCAGTAGATTCCAGAACTCTCCATTCTTGAGACCATGAGTTGCCCTGGATTTGATTTCAATGTCATTTTGCAAAGTGAGAATCTCATTCTCAACAGCAGAGCTCTCCAGGTGAAACAGTGATACTAATTGGGAGGCAATACCATCCACATCGATATCTGAACTGAATGGATAAGACATATAGCTGGCAACAGGCTCGATGGATGCAAAGTCATTAAAGCGCCTCTCAAATTCTGACAAGATCGTCTGGACTTGCTCCTCATAACGTGCACTGTCGCTCTGCACAAAATCTTTGCCCTGACGCTGAAGTTCTGCCTGCATGTGAGGAAAGTTCCGCAGGTCACAGTGTTGCAGCCTACTTGACAGCAGTTGTAGCTTGCTTTTAAATGTGTTCACTGAACTGATCATATTGATTATAAGTTTGTCCTTACCCTGCAGCTCTAAATTAAGATCATTGAGCAGGTCAGTGAGATCTGTCAGGAACGCTAAATCCAAAAGCCACTGGTCGTCTTCTAGTTGCGCATATTCTGCATGTTTTGACAGCTTCAAAAAGTCTTTGATTTCAGGCAGCAATTCAGAGAACCTCGCAAGAAATTTACCTCTGCTTAGCCACCTAACATCTGTGTGCAGCAATAGGTCTGTATGTTCTGCACCGGTCTCCTCCAAATGTGCACGGAATAACCTTCTCTGCAGGCTCCTGGCCCGAACGGAGCACACAATCTTCATGGCAACATCCATCACTTCTTTCATGTTTAAAATCTTCGCACACAATGCTTGCTGGTGAATAATACAGTGGTAATTAAGGAAGTCGGGGAAAGATTCACTTTGCTTGCACAACGCGATAAACCCGCTAGTGCGGCCTACCATCGCTGGAGCGCCGTCAGTTGTGATAGAGACGAGTTTGAAGAGAGGCAGTTTGCTCTTGTTGACGAATTCCATGAAAGCTTGGAAAATATCTTCGCCTCTAGTGTGTCCTTTTAATGGCAAAATGGCTAGTAGGTCTTCCTTTGCTCCCATGTCTCCAAAAACCATTCTGATGAAGACACATAGCTGAGCCACATCCATAATGTCAGTCGACTCGTCAAATTGGAGTGAAAAACACTCACATTCGTCAATGTCCTTTCTCAACTGCTCTTCAACATCCTCTGCCATTCCTTCACATCGTGGAGTGTAACAGTGTTTCGGATAATTGTATGTCCTTAATTGAAGCCACAATATCACTTTTGTTCTTGAAGTCACAAAAGAGAGCATCTGCAGCCTCGATGAACGCCTCTTTCACAATCTCGCCGTCCTTGAAAGATTTCTTGTGTTTAGTTGCAGCCTTACCCTTAGTGTTGGGCCTGGTGAAAATCGACTGTTGTGCTGCTAACTGACCCTTCAATTCACGGACTTTTCGGGTGCGCAGAGCTGAATTAGCCGGGAAATCTGTATCGTAGCTTTTGTGCATCGTTTTGAAGTGCCGCTCCAAATTGCCCTTTTTCGGTAAAGCCACACTGGCATTGCAGATGAGACAGATGGACTTCGAATTTGAATAAACAAAAAAGTAATCCTCCACCCACTCTGAATGAAAATGATAGGTTTTTGATTTTTTTGTTTCTGCCATTGCTGTATTTCACCATATAACGTTAACTTGTCCACTGTGATAGAATCTTTGATACCTAGTAACGCAAGGCGTTACTTAGTAACGAAGAGTCCTTAGAAACAGTAAGTGCGCGTGCCATTAAAATGAGAGCATGACAGGGATTTTATTCTATTTTACTTAGGAATTGATACAATTCTACTAGTCTATTAGTCTATAGCAGTTCCTGTGATGAACATTGTATTATATTTTATTTAGGGAGTTTTATTTTATTTTATTTTACAAGTCTACACGATATTCAATACACAATACACAATATTCTCGCGATCGACTCGAACTCAGTGTGCGATCGACAGGTCGACCGCGATCGACTGGTTGGGCACCCATGGTTTATTCCATATGGTTTATTCAATCAATGCATAGTAACGCACCGCATTTAACGTCCAGTAACGTTAACGGCGTTGTAACGACGGGAAAAGTAATTAGTTAGATTACCCCGTTAGTGAAAACATAACGTCGTTCCAAACACTGGTAACAAATAAGTGTAAAGAGACATATCGTGGAGTTTATTTTTTCGTTTTGGCATGTAGCCGTATAATAAGCGGGATAATGTATAGAACGCCGGTCATTATTGGGAAAATAAGTCCCTTCAGGGCGAAGCAAGACCCCTCCGCTGGCGCGTCTGGGTCCGGTTCGCCCTGTCGGGACTTATTTTCCCAATAATGACCAGCGTTCTATATATTATTCCTTACATAATGTGGGCATGTAAGAGCTATGATTGTGTATAGGAGAAAGTGTAAATGAATGACACTTAGGCTTCCTATTTCACTGTCTGTGCTTGTGGTATGTAGGTGTGTTTCCACTGCAGGAAGCCGGGTCATGGCCTTGCAGACTGCCCAGATGCAGACAAGGATGTGGAGATGGGCCGTGATATCTGCTACCGCTGTGGTTCTTCCGAACACGAGATCCAAAGATGCAGAGCCAAAGTGGACCCTGCCCTTGGTTAGATTCCACTTGAACCTCTTACCTCTTTAATTGTTGTTCGTCTTATATATGCATAGCTTATGCTCATAATGTGATGTAGAAATTACCTCTGAAGTTAGGTTTCATGTAATGATTGCCATTGGGTGGTGGTAGGCTAGTAGTACAGATTTAGGCTTCCAAGTGGAACACCTGTAGGTTGTGTCCTATCCTAGGTGCTGCCTGAGCAAGACACTCAACCCTGAGTTGCTCCAGGAACACTCTCCCTGTAGTTAATTCTCTGAAAGTCACTCCTGATAAAAGCGTCTGATAAATTCCAAATAATGCCACGACTATTGGAATTAGCTTAACTATCTGCACTTTGTCTAAAATAGGCCAGATGTTGAGTTGATGATCTTTTGTAGAAGCGGTTGTGGCATTGCTCTGAAAATACAATCCTTTTCTCAGGTGAATACCCATATGCCAAGTGTTTCACATGTGGCCAGACTGGTCATCTCTCCAAATCATGCCCTGATAACCCCATAGGAATGTATGCTGCTGGTAAGGACATTTGTCTTGTCATAGTTTGGTTATTTGCATGTGTGCTGCATACGTATTTATATTTGTTTTGTTTTGTTGTAATTGTTAGACTGAGGAAATGTTTTGTTTATTCCTAGGGCGTTGCTGTCGATTGTGTGGCTCTGTTGAACACTTCCAAAAAGATTGTCCTGAGCACCAGAGTGCAAGTATGTATTTCTAATCTTATTTTATATTAATCTCTCCAGGTAAGAATGACTAAGGAGACAGAAGCAAATCTGTTTGTGTGGTCTCACATATTTAACATTGAAATGGATTTGGAATATTGTAGCAGGAGTTTGAATTTTGGAAACTATAGTACACGGCTTGGAAGAAAATCATGCTGTATGTAAGTTAAAATGTTAACAAACACCTCTGGATAACTTACTAATGACTGTTGCCTGTACAACTCTTTTCCTCCCCAGCAAACTCCATCACACTTAGACGCTGGTCCAATAATGTGAGTGCTGACCATGAGGATGTCCATGTTCCAGTGAAGAAAGTACAGGCCAAGGCTAAGCCTAAAGTGGTTGTATTCTAATACAATTGGAAGCTGCTGTTGTGATCAAAATGGAAAATATGGAGGACTTTCTTAAGTATTTTTTGGCTGTTTCACAAAACAACAATCAACAACCTCAGACATCAACCCATGAAATCGCTGGGGAATTATGAACTATTCATGTTGGTGGTTTAGACATGTTGGAAATGTTGACAGATATTTAAATGATGTGCATTTTTGCGGCATTGTGGTAAATGCTTTGAACAGAAAAAAACAGAATACATATAATAAATACTGTATATATTCAAACATTCAAACATGAGGTATGAATACAATAACATATTCATCTTCATGTATTAAATTGCAGTGACATCTATATACTCATAGAAGAAAAACAACATGTATAATGTATAAATACTATACAAAAATCTTTCTGTACAAGGAAAAGTTATTAGGAGTTGCTAAAAGGCAGTTGAGATTGTGTCAAGCTCTAGAAATGTTATGCAGGATCTAGCTGTTTCTTCCATGGACTTTGACCAGCCTGCCAGGTTGCCCTCTACAAAAGGTAGCACACCAGAAGACACCTGGTTGTAGTAAGACACCTGTTAAGACATGAACAACAAGGTTTAGAACATTGCTCCATCAGACATTGATCATTCATAACCATGAACAGTGTTGTTTCTGTAATATTAGGGATATTATTTCAAGCAAACCAGCTGAGTTGCCATGTGTAGACTCCATCCAAAGTGGGGAAATGTAAAAAACACAAAAAAAAAACAAACATAGCCCTGGTAGAATGTTATGGGTGAGGTTAGATGAGATACCTTGCTGGTGGAATGAGAGATTCTTTGTATGATGAAACCTGCACATTTGACTTCACTGCGAGTGCTGTTTTCAGCAGGGGGTAGCTTCTCCGTTGTTACAGAGCGCAGTGCAATCACATAAGGGTCTCTGCAGGAAAAGTAATGTGTGCTGAATTTCTCTCCCTAAACACCGGAAAAGCTTTCTATCAGATTTAGATAATCAATAGCGACCCCTTCAGTTGCCATGTGAAATATCTGACATTTACTGTATGTCTTCCTGTTCTTCATTTATTTAGATGTGTAGGCATATCATGCAATGCATATAAGCCAAAATGATCCACTGCAATCATGAAAGCTGGCCACATGGTGGCAGTGCACACTGTTGTTAGGGTCGGTAACTACTAACTACAGAGAAATTAATTTGAAAAATCACAGCTGGACCTCTGTATGCTGGAAAGTTTTAAAGTGGGATGACCTTTACATGGAAATGTTCACACAGGTTTTGGGCATAGATAGAATATTTGACCTTTGAATCAACTTCATTATAACATGCTTTGCAATAAAATCGAGAGGGATTTGACTCCTATCCAAACCACTGACATTCTGGGATTATGAACTCTGATCATTAACAAGGAAGGGTTATATAATGTAACTCCACTCCTTTGAATATTTTGGTAGCTTTGTTGCAAACGTACCTGTCTTTGCAAGGTTGCCTTTTAGACAGAAGAAGTACAAAATCAGAGATGAGGTTTCCATTTAAGGGGCTACATTTGATGTGGTACACAGTCTCCTCTTCATCAGCTTTATCCACTTCCTCACAACTCCTGTGGAAGGAATATAATATTTTGTGGTGGTTATCAGCAATATACAATACAATGTGTTGACATTATTGGTTACTTTTTAACAATGTAACTGCAATGTTTTACAAATGTTTATTTTCTTCAACCCTCTGTTAAGATGTTATGACCATTTGTCATTTTGAGACACTGACATTATCAAAAATGCTATATATCCATATTCAACATTTTCAAAACTACTTATTTCCTGTAACTATGAAAAAATTACATATTTATTTACAAGTATGTCATCCAGTATAGTTGCCAGTGCACCTACAGGTAGTGCTTGTCCCAGAGTGGCCTCAAGCGCAGGTCAGACAGCAAGGAGAAGGCATGGAAGGGTGACGTGTCCACCTCCATCTCCACCTTTATACAGATGGAGTCCAGCTCCTCCAACACAAACACACCTATCTGCAGCCAGGACACAGTGAGAAAACAATGTCATGCCAAATTGAAGTAACATAGCTGTTGATAGTAAACTACTGTTTCAATTTGATGTTTAGGGTTTTGACTGTGATTTGTGTTCATTATTCTAATGAAAGACACATTATTTGGAAGATACATGCCTTATTGTTGACACTGCTGGCCTCCCATGTTGGTTTTCCTGCCAATACTGTCAGGGCTGCTACATTGTTGTACCCCAAGTATACCTGAAGAGGGCAGTGGTGAGTTAACAATAATTCATTACTGCATGATCCAGAAGTGGAGGCATGACTCAGCAGAGTTATGATGACTGAAATGTTTGTAAAACTGTGAATGAAAGTGAAACAGAAGTTCAAGAAGTTGGGTCTATCAATACCTGATTACTTTTGTCCCAAGGGACTGACAGAGGTCCTTCATCTCTGGAGTATAGAATGTGCTTTCTAGGAAGAACAAACCAACAGATTCATCGGTCTCTCAAGATGAGATGATACCCAAGGTTTAAATAAGTAATACCCTATTTCTTCATATATCTATCCACCATAAGATTATTTAAGCATTTGTTACCTAGCCATGCGAATCCTCTTTCTCACAATGGCAGACAGATATCTTCTCTCTCCATCCTGAAGGATAAAAGATTGAAAATTGCTGAATAAACATATCAAGTTATGAATTAATCATTAAGCATGATAGAGGTCAGCTTTAAACTTTCAAACTGTTTGTTCATAATCCATCATGTTGTCTGAGTTATTTTAGAAAAAGTTCAGTGATGAATGTTTCAGAATATTCATAGCAAATATGAATATGTTACAGTACTTAAGGAGATGCTGATACAGTTTCTGAAATTATACAGTAACTACTTAAGGACCAGCTCACCTGCGTGGTAAAAATGACCTCTGGGAAGGTCAGCATGTGGCCCTCGTTGGTCCTCTGGTAGCGGAAGAAAGCGCTGTTAATGTGCCTTGGCGTTCCCTGGGTCCACTCCTCACAGTTGTAAGCTTCCACCCGCACCCCAACCTCCACACTGGCAGACAAAGAAAGGCTTTTTAATCTGTGGCTCTGCTGAACATCTTCAGCTCAGACAAGTTAAGACACCAAACTACAAACGGCTCCTTTTAACCTCTTTTGCTAACAATATAGAATATTAATGTCCATATTTAGTCATTATTGCATACACGTGTAATTGTTCCCTGCGTGTGGTCCCTGTAGAACCAGTGGTATTTGTAGTCTAGATAAGCCTGGGTTAATCTGTGCACATTAGGAATGGAAACACACTGCTCATGTTGTTGTTGCTTATGTATCTTTCAGGGACTTGTGACCCACCTGGACTGAAAAGAGTTGTTGACCATTGCCTTGAACACCAGTCTGTCCCCTACAGCAGACGGACCCCTAAACTGGAACATGTCCACAGCTTTCAGAGAGGGGTATGTTCCACATAGCCGACTATGGAAAGACAGAGGAGAACACAATTCAGTACAGAAGAGACTAAAACAGACATTTCTATACAGCTAACATGATCCACAGATCCAGTCTGTTCAGTGTTATTAGATAATAAAAAGATGAGTCATTTCAGTGTTATTCAGATGATAAAAAGATTAGCAACTTCAGTAGTCATAAATTGTTTATGTTGGTTGTTGCCATTATTGAATGTAATAACCCATGTGGATAAAAAGACTAGTGCATTTTGTCTAGTGGGGTGCAGTATCGTAAGAATGGCTAAATCTGGCACCTTGCCGCCACTGTAGCTACATTTTCCATCCAGGCCATAATCTGTCCTCCGAATGTGTTACCATGGTGATTGGCATGTGGAGGAAGGACGAGTTCAATGCTCTCAACTCGGGTGCACTCTGTTGATATTCTCTGGGTTGGACTGGAGTCTTTCCTTTGGCTCACACCTTCAACAGAAGCAGGCAATTCCAAAAATAGCAGTTATATTTTCAAAGGCTGCCAGTGACAAGCTGATTATTTATTAGAAGGTAGTGATTTAAAAACGTCAATTAGTATTTAACTGCGTGCTTATTTTCATTATGCCAATAATTCACATTCTAGTCCTGGATTGCAGCTAACAGAATTGCCACTGATACATGATTTATGATCTTTGACGAAAAGCAGAGGTAAAAATGACACTGTGTGCATGTTTTACAAAGCCATATACTCTCCAATTTGCTCCTGAATTGAACAGTGCTGTGTGTGTGTGGCCCACCGAGCAGGAACTATGAATAAACCAAATGTGAGAGTAAGTTACAGCACGTAGCCCGCTGGAGAAACAATGTTACTCTTGCATTTTGGCTGCTGCTGCTCTTGTCCATCTGAATGGCCGAATGTCTGTCTGGTGACTTGCCCTCTGGCTAACCATGGAATTGTTTCCAGTGGCCGGAGCCAGCATTGGGGCTGACTGAACTCTAGTGCCTTATGGGACTCAAACTCGGTGCCCCAGGGCTGTACTATGGCAAGCTCGGGGCTCTGGATATTTTTATTTGACCTTCTAACTTGGTGATATCACAGTGTATCTCTCTCTCTCCCTCCCTCTCTGTAATCTGTCATTATACATTTATTTCTCCTTTCCATGATGCTTATCACCCTCTCATAAATCTGAGATAAGGGAAGATGAGCTTGACTGACCCTTGTCTTTGAGGGCGTAGTAGTCCACCATGAGGTTGTTGAAAGCCTCCTCGTTGTAAAGGCGGAGGCGCCGTCTTTCGGAGGCCAATGAATGTTCTAGTCGCTCCTCTGCCGAGTTCAGGAAGTCAACTGGCCTTAGGCGCACCTGGAGAATGAAGGAGGATAAAACCTTATCAGACGATGTCAACATCAGTAGGATATGGCCAGCAAAACGCCTGCCTGAAAAAAGGCTACAGCTCGAGCTCACTTAAGTTGTTTGACCTAAATGAGTAATTCCAGTATCATTCCTATCACTGAACATGCAAGGTATGAAAAGTACATGTTGCAAGAAGGAACCAAAGTCATGATGATAATCAGCATGCTATATGAAAATACCTGCATGCACTCTTCTACTAATACCACATGTGAAGAAGTCTAACATGTAGCTATGCCAAAGTACCTGGAGCACGTAGCAGTGCGGACAAGCTTGACAAGAGACAGAACCATGTAAACAAAACAGACTGATTGTGTTTGGCTCTCCACAGAGTGGAAACACAATCCCATAACTGTGAAATACAGAGCACTCCATGGAGGCATGTTGTGTGAAACATTGATGCACCACTGATGCATTACGATCCATCATCACCTGGCAGTTATCTCCATTCAGAGGACCTTATATTGCACTGAATGCACATAATTGCCAGTGTTCCATTGTACAAGCTGACATATGAACTATGCATTTGTATGCTTGTGAGTAGGTGGGAAACAGTTGTTAATAGACTCATATAGTAGCATCAGAGTAATACAGGAAGAGTGAGACATTTAAAATGCCAGTGATATGACGTATATGTTTACAGCTCCGTCCTGTAGTGGAGCTTGGTGAAGTTGAATGGCCCACTGACATGATCCACTCACTCACTCACTCACTCACTCACTCCCTCCCTCACACTCAGTCACCCACTCATTCACTCACTCACTCACCCACCCATCCACCCACTCACTCACTCACTCACCCACCCACCCACCCACCCACTCACTCACTCACTCACTCACCCACCCACCCACTCACTCACTCACTTACCTTTCGTTCTCCCACTGGCTTGCCAACGAAGGTGGAGAAGGCAACGCACACCCGCTTCAAAACGCCACTCATCACATCCTGTACTGAGACACAGATGCCCACCTAAACACACACACACACACACACACACACACACACGCACACATACACAATAAATAATCATTAGTGGTGTTGACCTGTATGTCATCAGCTATTACACAATTGTTGATAGTTAGAGCGGTGAGGTACCTCCATACTCGTGTTGAACGCTCTGTTTACTCTGGCTTTGATGTTGATGATTTGACCAACCCTTCAAAGGACCGTTTACAGTACTTTAGTAAACCTTTAGAAGGTACTATTTTATACACTTTATTGTTTAGAGTTACCAGGCATATATGAACAATAGGCACGCATTACCTTACTGTCTCTTCAAATCGGATGTCATCCATGGAGGCTGTGACACATGGCATCCCTGCATGCCTCTCGGCTTCAAGGGACAGAGAAGGAGAAGAGGGTAAATGAAACTTCAGTGGGGTTTCATATGTTTGGTGTTGTAGTTTGTGATAACCTCATTCACGACCTGAAGGACTCCTCATGATTACTGATATCATCAATCAGTTATTTGCAAATCGTTCAGCTGAGAAACGAATGGAGACTTTGAAAAGCAGGCCAGCCGTGAATTTGACACAAACCGTTGCCTCAGACAGATGTTTTCACAAACATAGAGGTTCTGAATAATTCACCTCACCCCTTCCATCTTTTTCAAATTACTGATTCTATCCTTGTCTTTCTGTTCCCTCCCCCCTCTCTCACACACATACATACACCTACACAACCCACCCACACACATACACACACACCCACGCCACGCACTAAGAGGAAGTCTTTGCCCTCTTTTTCCTGATGCATCCTGCCTGTTTGTCAACAGCCATCTTCCTCGGCGCTATCTATATTTCATATCCCTAAAAGCCAAGAGCTACTGACAGCAGGTGGGACTTGAATGGATGGCTTTAAAGGACACTTTTAAATCATTAATAATCTGTCTTCACAGTCAAATACAGAATCTCTTCCCTTCAGGGGTTTTGTCAGACGGGGCGAGAGTGGTCTGCTAACCGGTCAGCGGCGCTGGAATGTGGGACGAGCGCGCAAGCAGGTGAAAGGTGAGTGCTCTCTCGTTACCCCCGCCACGCTCAAAGTCCCTGTGAAGGTGAGGAGCGTCTGTGTTGCGAAGCGCTTCATCTATTCCAGGTGTCTCGCTGATAGCTGATAGCGGCCAGATAGCCGTGCGAGGGTCGTGAGGCCGGGATGTGTTCAAGAAGACAAGGCACATTGTGTCCTGTTTGTTGCTTGCCAGATAGTCCTGAGAGTGCTGGCATGCAGGGGGTGTGTCTTGGGGGTGTGAAGGGGCGGCTCAGTGTTATATGTTATGCTTCAGGGGCCATGACCAGGAATAAACTCAGCTAATTTAGAGTCAGTTGCCTCATCAGTTCTGTCTGAGCCAAAGAGATGTCACTGGATGGCCATATTGTGACAACATTGGTTTGTTAGTGCAATTAGTGATAATTACAATTGTTCACCTGAGGTTTGTAAAGGGAACACTTCATTTCACCTGTAGCATGCACTGTGCAACACAGCTGACATAAAAAAAACTCTTGGATTGGTGGAACACACACACTTATTATGGAGGAAAGACACATGCATACCATGTATGTGATGTCCCTACGTGAGAAATGTCCCTTAGTTCTACACCCTAGTGTCTTGGATTGTCTGTGTGTGTGTGTGTGTGTGTGTGTGTGTATGTATGCACCAGGCGTCCTCACCAACCTGCCAGACATGCAATGGTGTCCATCCACTTCAGTAGCTGCCCGGCACCCAGTTCTCCCAGGTGGTTGGCGTGGCATGGCAGGATGGACTGGCACATCTGCACCTCGGCCATCCCATGTCCGCGTTTCGGTGCCCCCTCGGAGGGTCCATTCCTGGCCACAACGTCCTGGTTCATCAGCTCCATGCCACAGCGAGAGTGCTAACGTTAGTCCTGGCTTTAGTCTGATACCTCTGACCGCTCACCTGAGCCTGTGAAGCCTGTGCCCTCCACCTGGTGTGTGCGAGTGTCTCACACTGACTGCCCCAGCTGGTCGCCGCTGCTGTTATCAGCATTGTTTGGGCTCTTGCCTTTGGTTCCAAACCTGCCGTGCGGCAGTAACCTCACCTCTGGCCAACTTGGACAACAGCATCAGCCATGTGACATGACCCGCACTGCTGGAGACAAGGAGCCAAGCCAGTGTGCTAAAGCACCGCTGAGGAATGTATAAAAGACGTAACAGGAGGCTCACTCAGTTAAAGACATTCCAGTGATATTGACAGTGTGGTGCACCGCACAGTGAAGTCAAACAATGTGGAGAATGACAACCTCTGGCAGGAGATAATCCCCGCAACACTGGAAAGCAGATCAGTGGCTTAAATCAATAAAGCAAGCAGAATGAAATTCCACTGTAAATAAACAGTCTTTGGCTGAGTGGTGACACAGTGGGCCATACCATGCAAACAGGGGCTGGCTGAGCCTATTGGTGATGCTATTCAAAGTTTGTATTTGGATAACTTCAGAGATACAAGGATGCTTTCATGGTTTCTTAACCTTCTAACACTGTTCCGGTCAAGAATGACCGATTTACACATTCCCTATACCATAAATATGGCATTTTTCATCAGATCGCCTCAAGACCTTATGATATCCTTCACAAAAGGCATTTGAACACATACAATTCATTGTGACTAATTTCTTTGAATTTTGAGTGATTTATTCAACTTGGTCACACTTTTTTTGTTTACGGTCAGAAATGACCGTCATAGGAAATGAATGGGAAAGAGTATAATTTTCATCAAGGAGATGAAAGATCCTATCTCCATACATGCACTTGTAAGTAAACTGGCAAATGTATTGTCTGCATTTGTTAGAAACAGAGTTATACATATGTAATAGGGTACTTTACTTTTTAATTATGGCATATATCTGTTTCTTTCCACACTTGCAACTGCCTGTACACTTTATGTGTGCCTCCTAATTTATTATTTCATTCTTCTTTCTTCTTACTTTTGATGACTTTTGATGATAAAGCGCACTACAAATAAAATGCAGAGTGCAGGTTTTGTACTGGAGTTTGAGGACAGGTTGGGTGACTGCTTTCTCCTGTTGCTACCAACCAACGTTGCTACATAATACCAGAAGTGAAAGGGCTTGCTCTGATGCTAAAGGAAGTGTGCTCAAAGTAAGAGCTGTATGAGGGACTCTTAGGTCAGGTTGACCCCTGTATGAGAGCCCCCATTGAAAGGCGATGCATTAGTGAGGCACCCTGTGTCTGTGATGAACAGTGGATGGAAGGATATACAAGGGGCACCTGTATGTGTGAAGTGCATGAGTGTATTTCATGAAGTTTTAAAGAATGCCAGCACAATGGTTGAGTATGTGCCCTGACTACCATACCAACATTCATTGAGGCAACAAATCTTAAAATTATAGTCTCTGTGGTGTCCTAGGAGTGTGCACTTGATACTACTACACAAGCTTTAGCCAATCAGTGCATGGAACTACCTGTATAGAATCAAATAGACAGGTGAATTATAATACTTTACTGTCTTAATGGTAACCTCCATCAACTGGTTATGTAAGTGCATCAGGAACCCAAGTAGACCATTGATGTAATACATAATTGTGCTTTTTATGTAGTTATAACAATACTGAACGGAAGAAATAGTACTACTCAAATTACACTTACTCAGAAATCTGTACACACAGAGACACAGTGACAATCGACTCTGTTAAACAGGGATGAGAAGCTTTATATCAGTACAGTGTATTCAAAACTTCCCAGTGTATTTACAAAAGTCAACACAAGGTAGAAAATAAACACTTCACAAATTAAGCTGAACCATTAAACAATTCAATTATTCAAATGAAAAAGGAAACATGAATTACATCTACGAAGAATTTTCAAAATTGTCAGGCAACATTTTGGGGAGAAAAATAAACAAAACAAAACCAAAATGACACACGTTACACACTAGTTGTGTGGCAATAGAAGTAACATGACCAAAGGCAGATGTTATTACAAATAACACTAAAAACATTGCATCATTTGTACAGTATAATCTTTAAATAATTCACAGAAACACAGATAAGTTGAATTCCCAGGCTATAAAATTACACTTTGCTGTGTAAAAAGGTTTAGTAAATATATCATAATAATAGCAACAATGGTAATCATGATCATTATTATGGTTCAACTTAAACAAGACCCAGATAAAAAAATCGCATTGAAAGGAAATCACAGTATTTCCGGGTAACACAACTATAAATTAGGAAAAAAAAAAGAGAAAGAGATGTAGAGAGGAGCATTTTATCGTTTCACGTGGGCCCATGAAAAACAAGCTCATCAACATCTCCAAACATTCTCTTATGTGTCACCTGTTACTCTCGCCTGTAAACCCTTCAGCCATGTTTGCCCTTGTATGAAATTATTTGAAATGTTTCACAATATTCTGGCAAGAGGCCTGACTAATTTTGTGGCAGACATACATAGTGCTACAGTTATCTGTCTACATGCTGCTGAATCATCTTTCTGGTTAGGTAACAGGAACAGACCAGGCAAGCAAGGGCATCATCACTAGAACTCCGTAGAGTGAACCATGACTCAGCACAATCCTTTGCCACAACAACAGGGGGATGGCTGGTGAAGCGTTTAGTATGAAAACAAGGGGTTGTTTGTTTTAGAAAAACTATTTGTTTCATGATCTGTTTTTATCAATAATTATTATATGACCAACACCATCTCTATGATTATCGACATGACAGTGTCACTTAGGTTATATCAATGCAGTGCTGTTTTAGCTTGTTTATTAGACAGGAATCAGCCCTTACTCTGATGATCATGTGTACTATTAGTTGTTTTGGGACCCAGACAATTATTTTTGTGCCCTTCCTTTGTACTTCACACATTTTTTATATATACAAAAACATCAGGGAGAGACATCATTGAGTAATAAGAAATGTTATGATTGGATTTAGTTGAAAATGATAAGGAAAAAAAAGACACCACTGAAGTTCAAACTCAATATATACAGTTTTCGTTTGTCTGCTTGTCCGTCAATACACGGATCAAGTAATATACTTCCATTTGTATACACATGCACATGTAGCTTCTGATTGTACACCCACATATATACACAAAAGATACAAATATTAACAATGTTAACTTGTTGTAGTCTTCCCTCTGTGTGATTGGTTAGAGTTCAGCTCTTAGTCCTCTGTAGCTGAAGAAGTGAAACAACATTACAAAAGAGAGCGATGTAGGGAAGGGAGGGGAGGATGGGGAGGAGAGGCTTGGACCCACTTCCTTACGAGTGTAAAAGAAGGCTGGCTACAGCGCGTCTGCACTAGTTAATTCCCTTGTCTCCTTGCTGACTCCTCAGGATCTCAAAAAACGATGCTCACACGCTCATGGTCATATTTGGAGAGTACTATAATGGCAGAAAAAACAAATGCACAAATTACACGCAAACAATAAACAAAACCTTAACATCAAAACACAAATGTCATGTATTACTTTAAAAGATGTCTTAATTGGTCTGAATTTGGTATTAATATTACATATCAGCAAAAACATCTCCTCCTGTTCATTAGTTAAAAAAATCTAAACACAACCACAGTAAGGATGGCAATGACACTGTGGGACAACCCATCCACTAACATATTCAGTATGCTACATAATGGGATCACAGTTTAGAAGGTGTTGTTGTAGAACACTATCACCACACTGAACTGCAGGAGTAGGAGGGCACGTACGCTCTCGTTCTGAAAGGGGTTGAGGAAGCTGCCTCCCATCTCTCCATCATCTCGTGGGGTGCCGGGCTGGTTACTCATGCTGAGGTTGCCGGGGGAATTCTGGTCAAGGCAGAACATGCACAGTGGTCACAATCATGTCTTTAGATACACACATTGTTCATTTACATTGTGTGAATGACATTTTAGGGGAGTTTACATAGATGGGACATAGATGGTAGTTTTTGCAGTTGCAAAAAAATGTAATGCTTTGAAACAACAGGGGAACCATGAAAAAACT
The DNA here is from genome assembly GCF_017589495.1 of Alosa alosa. NCBI lineage: Eukaryota > Metazoa > Chordata > Actinopteri > Clupeiformes > Clupeidae > Alosa > Alosa alosa. The sequence continues at coordinate 25,303,841 of NC_063200.1, read as the reverse complement.
AACCTTGGGGATACTGTCCATATCAGCTGAACCTGGATGGTGGACAAGAGAGGCAATTCCTTGAAGTTAGTCTGCCTAGCCACAGCTTGAAACAGTCCAATACATTTGTAACTAATAACATCAGTATAACAGAGTGAAATGTCAGTGCGATGGTGATATTGATCTTCAGTGTCCTAGTCACTTTGAGCCGTGTTTAGAATTTGGTTTTATGTCCTCAAACTGACCAGTTCATAATTCCCTTTTGAACTTGAATACAGAGAATCATCATCAAAGACTTCTTCACCATATATGTACCATTTTGTACCCTATATAGTGTGTAATGATGACATTTTGTGAGATATAATGACTATTTACTTCCTCAATTACCCCCACTAGAGGGTACATGAATGTTGATGTAATCAACACAGAAAAAGTAAACAGTGACCCTACAGGTTGTTTACAGTATGATCTCTAACCATTTTTCAAAAGAATGACTACAGCCACAGGGCCAATGTCTCATAGACATTTCAAACACAGAGTGGGTAAGGGGTTAGGGGTCAGGAGCGGGTTGCACCAACTAGTCTTTGCTACGCCTGTTATAAGTGCTAAGTTTGTCTTTCTTAAGACTGGTCTTAGGCCCATATCTAACGCCTGTTGCACCAACGTTGAGTTACGGCAGTCTTAGCTTAAGACTGGTCCTAAGTCCTGTTGGTGCAACCTGCTCCAGATCTCTGGAGGACTCTGAGGATGGGTGGAGGACCAGTGGAGTGCCATCAGGGAGGCCAGTGCCTGGCGGTCTCACCTAGTGATCCGTTCATGTGGTGGGGCTCCATACCGGCCATCCCGCCCATCGGGCCGTCTCCCCCTGGGCCCATGGGGAACTGAGGGGACAAACAGACATGCAGATGTGTGGATGAACACAAAGGCAGGTTCGCAAACTTCGCATCGAATGCACACTCAAGCACACACAGCACCAGACCAGCACAAAAGGAGGCAATGATGAACCCCATAGCCCCATTCAGACTTGCTTGTTGCCAAAAAATTAGTTTTGTGTTGCCAATTGTTATTTTGCTTGTCATCACTACACGTCACTGAATTCAAAGTTCTATCATCGCAACATTGCTGCTAGCCTCTTTCTGTCTAAATGTGGCTTAAGCTACTATATACTGTAATCTCCTGCCTACATGTATATATAGCACCTATTTTGACACAAGCATCAGCAATTGTTTTGATCTATATTGTTGTATTTGTCAATATTATAATACATACTAACATTTGTTTGACATTTTTCAGTCACCTCAGGTAACACCAGCATGACAAATCAAGATGAATGATCTGCTTAGGGACAGAGTGAATAACAGTTGGAGCTAATGTCCCTGCTAAATGAATGGCAGCTTGTACATTGCTCCAGACCCAAGGACTGTGACTTTGAGTTCTCACCCACAGACCTCTTCAATCAGCCACCAGCTGCCTTGGCATGAACAGGAACTGACCGAGAGAAGGAGAGAGGGAGAGAGAGAGAGAGAGAGAGAGAGAGAGAGAAAAAGGGAAGGGAATGGAAAGACGCCGTGTGGACGACAGGAGTCCTGAAGGGGTCAGCGAGATCACAGTCCCAGAACAGAGCGCCCACTGTGAGTCAGGGGCGGGTGCTAAATCACGACGTGCGGGGTCAGGACAGTGAGCCTGGGCCCAGCACTCAAGGATTAATCTGGCCGCGGGCACTGGCCCCTCCGCCTTTGCCAAGAGCTGCATTAGCAAGATTTAAAGGAGAGATGAGGGCCTAGGGTGGAGGGCTAGAGTAATGTATACCCGCCGAGCTATCTGCTGCTCTTAATTTATTTGTTTTGTAATTTATGGCCTCTTTCCTCCGTGCGATTCATCATGAAAATAACCCCGCAGCGTGATGCTTACGTTTTGCCGACTCACTCCTGGTGGGACTGCATTTATCATGGTGTACATGTTCTCGCCGGAGTTGGTGGAGTCTGGAAAATAAGTGTACTGCTTGTTCAAAGAGCCAGACAGGGGTCTAATGTTAAGTTACAATTACAAGATGAAATATGGTGATAAGGTGTATTTAATCCTTAACCAGCGACTTTTCATATTTTATAATTGGCCCATAAGGAGCACGGAGGACTATAAAGCTCTACCTGCTGGGCTTGGCATGATGGGCGTTCCTGGGGGGCCGCCGCCTCCCGGGGGACCCTGACAAAGACAAACAAGTAAACAAACAAACAAATAAGAAAAGCCTGACGACGACAGCTGTGGGCATGGCTGTTTTTAAACGTCTCTCTGCAGGGTCCCAAATAAACAGTCTCCTGGTTCACTTGGACCAGCATGGTGGGTGTATCAGACAACTGTAGGCATCAGGTGCATCAGGCAAAACACTCTGATTATGGAACACATATTGGGTGGTAGTCATGACATCAACTGAAGGCTTCACATAATAACCAGTATTCACTCAAATGTGGTACTAAGATGAGAGATATGTGGCCCTTGTAAAATAGAATCATACTTTCACTACACTCGTTATTATTTGGAAAACTGATAGAAATTGCACAGATTTTTCCATTGAAATTAACCTGGGATGAACAACTATAACTGCCTAATGATGAACTTATAAAACATAAATAATCTCTTAGAACATAATTAATCTCTTTCTTATTTCTAGAGTTATCACACATAGACCATTCAAAAACAAAACTGTTCACTGCATGGATCATATAATCCATGTCCTCATTGGACACTGCCAGGGAGGTTTGCTGTGCTACTGCCCCACTACCTTATGATTCCCTTCCATCACTGGCTTTTACGAGGAGCGCCATAACAGTTTGTGTGCAGTGATCCTCGGTGCTCGGGTCTGTCGCTGTGGTCAGCACTCTGCATATCTTCCTCCTCCACACAGAACAACAACCGACCCCCCCCCCCTCCTCCACCCACCCCTCCTATGCCTTACCAAATTTAATTAGGTCTCCCTCTCCCACTCCCTCCCTCTCTTTCTCTCTCTCCCTCTCTCTTCCCTCTCTCTCTCTGCTGACTCGGCCCAGGCTTCCCGAGCCCCTGTCGTGGCGGAGCTGCTTTCCGTAAACACCATGGGGCGACGCAGCACACCGTGGCCCTAATAGAATGTCGAGAAGAGAAGCCGTTAACAGGGACACGGACATCCACGAGCAGCGTTACAGTAACAGCTGAACTAGTACATAACGATGTCGTGTATCAGCACAATTTGGGATGTGTGTATAACATTAGGGACAACACACTACAAAACACAACAGACAACCACTATCAGCTATCTGGTCAGGCTTGTTTGATCAGTAAATACACACACATGTTGTGTGTTTAGTATATGCAAACACATTAGTAAACAGTAAACAATGCGGCAAATTCCGACCGTAAAATTAAGTAGTTCATGCATTCCAAAAACGCTGTGGGAAACGATGTGGCTCACGAGAAGCACTGGACAGAAAGCAATTACGGCGTGGGGGGGACCAAGGTGAGCAGAGCAGGGGGGTTGGTGCCAGCAGCCGAGGGGCCCGGAGCTGGTGGCCTTCTCAGCACTTTCTCTCTCCGTGTGTGTCTGAATAAAGATGGATGTGTTACCTACCACATAGCTCCCCGGAGATGCCGAGGAGTAGGGGATCTAAATGCCAGCAATGCAGTGGGAGAGAGAGAGAGAGAGAGAGAGAGAGAGAGAGAGAGAGGGAAAAAGAAAGAGAGGGGAGAAGAGAAACAACCCGGAGAAAAAAAAATGTCAGCAAAAAGATGCGGATAAGGAGTTTTGTTTTTGCTTTGTCTTGTAGCGAGCACTAAAATAGAATGGTAAAGACTGCATTCCTTGAGACTGAAATAAATACGTAAAAGACAATAATCTGTCACAGAGTTTTGGTGTATCTTATGCGGACTCACCGAGTTAGAGTTGGGTGGGTTCGGCCACGGTCTTCCTCCAGGTCCCCTTTACAAACACAGATGGAGACAAACGTATTCATTTTACTTCCTATTATAAACTAAGTAATATTCTTATTATTACATAACATGAGTCTTCATTCTGTTGACTTTCTAAGGAGATGTAGACATGCTGACAGAGGATGTCAGAGGAGCTGCTGAATTCTTACATATTCATCCCTGGCATCCCTGGACCACCTAAGGCATTCAGTGGAGGCCTCATCCCTCCACCATAACCCTGCAGAGAAACAGATGTGGTCACTAGCTAGAAACGTTACACCACCACCTCTTTAAGTCGCTTCTACATACTTTTACGAGGTTATCAAGAGACCTGGGGGGTATTTTAAGTACGTGGTTTAGTGACAAATCTGAATAAGTTAACTCATAGTAAGTGGTAAACCTCCTATTAGAAAAGTGTGGCTTCATTATCGTAACAAAACAATGCCATAGGGCTCTAGTTGTAGGAGGTTTACCACTTACTTTGAGTTAACCTACCCAGGTTTGTCACTAAACCACATACTTCCCACATGTGCTAACATGGTGTCTATCCAACATAAGAACTCCCATTACAAAAGACCTTTTTGTCTGTAACTCAGATGACCGCTGATTGAGGTCAGTGTTCTACCTGTGGCCCGAGAGGCACCATTCCTCTGGGCGGTGTCATTCTCTGCATTCCACCCATGTTTGGATGACCTGATAAAAACACACACAAAAAGAAGGGGGATAAAACACATGACTCAGAACAACACTCAAATGTTACGGAGTTTAAGACGATCCTGCCAAAAGACAGACCTTGCTGTCGCGTGGGATCCATTCCGCTGGGTAGTAAGGCCTGGTTACCGGGGACTCCTCCTAGTGCCTGAGCAAATAAACAGCAGTACGGAGAACCGAGTGTGTCAAACAACAGCACTTAGAACAGCAGCTAGATTGCCTGGAGAGAGTGGAGATGTGTGGGAGTCTGGGAAGGTGCAGTACCTGACTGGGTATTCTGAGTGGAGGCCTGGGACCACCTGGGTAGCGTGGTGACATGAAGGGCTGCGGAGACAAAAACGACAGAAAGCATTCAGAGAGAGAGAGAGAGAGAGAGAGAGAGAGACTGAGGGAAATCTTCGTGTTGGGTGGATCTTTAGGAGAGAGAGCTGCTCATTGATCTCCGCACGTGCTCAAAGGAGCCATCAAGCACCTCAGATCAGAAACATAAAAAGGAGCTAAAAGGGGCCTCTTGAAGATTAATAAAAGAGGCAGGCAATGCAAAGCTCCTCTCAGCCTGGTTTACATGCAGCACTTCCACAGTGAACAAGCGCTGGAACAGCCTGCACAGTGTACCAGAGCGCTACAGGCTCCACTGCCATCGTGGACAAAGTCATACAGAACAGATTGGTCACCTGCATCTCTTGTCAAAATCCCATGCAACTCATTCATTAATTCATTTAGCAGACACTTTTATGCAAACCGACTTACAAAATGAGGAATAGCGTTACATTGCAAAGGAGACCTTAGGTGACAAATACGACTACGAGAGGATGAGGATGTTAAGTGTGTGGCTCCGACAAAGCAAGTCTGACTAGCTGACCGGAGACAGCTTAAGCACCCAAACTGTTCTCCTTTGGCAAACAGTCCTGACCTCAGTAATGTTCTGATATTCATGCAGCCATATCTCTACCTGCTCAAGGGATCAAGGCTGGGGGGACTGTTGCTGGCACTTCTGTCAGGCCTGAATTAGCTTCCTCAGTCCCTTTCAAGAGGTATCTGAGCTCATCTGAATCCTTTTAAACATGTACCCCGGCCTGGCGTGGGTAGCCATGTAGTTTTTCATGACGGCTATCGGTATATCTGACTGTGTGTAAACTGATTCAAGATTGTGTTCCCTACTGGCTGCATACACATAGGTCAATTGACATTTGCGTTATTGTTATGGTAAAAACTGGCCCATAGTCCACATTCATGGCTGAATAAATAAAGGCAACATTCCGGTGAAAAGGGAAAAGGCTCTGAAGATGAATCGTCATTTTATTCTTAGTCTCTCGCAGTCTCCCTTTTACTTTCTCGTTGTTCATCTCGTTGTGTCTGCCCACGTCTGTTCTCGCTGTCTTCTTCCCGCTCTCTTGTCTCTCTTTGTTTACCGACGTGCAATACTCTAGCACTTCGTCAGCATAAACCATCTTGTTCTTTGTATAATGATCAGACTGCCATTTAAAAGCAGCCCTTAAAAGGTCATTTCAATCATGGGAATCCAGGCAGGAATTTCCAGCAGTGGTCACCTCACACAACACACACACACACACACACACACACACTGGTACAACCCCCTCACCCCACCCCCTCAGCGTTCTCACACTGTGGCGACGTTCTCAGGGTCACCTGAGATTGAGGCGCCTCTGGGCATTTAGGCGGGAGAGTGGCCACTGATTAATTATGGACCGAGGTGACAGGGCCGAATTTGTCAGCCTCAATAATTAATGACTTCGAACAGTGGACCTCGCCGAGGTGAGCGTAGTAGCCTAGGAGAGAGGAGGTCTCCTTACAGCACTGGGTCCAAGGCAAATGTTCCGTATGTATACAGAGGGAGGATTCCCTCCCTCCCTCCTCCCCTCCTCTCTCTGCCTCACAGGAGCAGTGCGTCGGGGCAGGGTGGGGGGGAGAAGAAGAGAAAGATCCAGAAGCTGAGACCCAAACAGAGCGCGCGTTCCTTTCCACATGGAAACCCTCTGCATTATTCATGGGCCGAAGCCGTCTAAAAATAATGCACTGAGCACACTCATTCATCACCGTAAAGAGCTCAGGCTATACACCGCTGCAGTGTGTGTGTGTGTGTGTGTGTGTGTGTGTGTGTGTGTGTGTGTGTGTGCATGTGCATGGGTGTGTGTGTGTGTGTGTAAGTGTGTGCATGTGCATGCAGGCATGTGCATGTGTGTGTGCGGTGCGTGTGTGCGGCGCGCGCGTTTATGCAGGTGTGTGTGTGTGTGTGTGTGTGTGTGTGTGTGCATGTGTGGCATGTCGGTGTGTGTGTGTGTGTGTGTGTGTGTGCATGTGCATGCATGCATGCATGTGCGGTGTGTGTGTGTGTGGCATGCAAGCGCGGCGCAAGCGCATACGCATGCATGGCGGCGCCTTGGCTTCATGTGTGTGTGTGTGTATGTGTGCATGTGTGCATGTGTGTGTGGGGTCTCTTAAGCCACCACTACTCTTCCTCATTTTCCTATGTCTCCTTTCCTCTTGCTAGTTCATTCTTTGCAAGTAGCAAATCAATATGTCGCACGTGTACTTTATATACACATTCACACATTCATACTCCAGACTCCCATTTGTAGTCACTGTGGCCATTCAGCACAGTGGTACACATGTAATACAAATGAAGTCTATGCCAAATATCTAATACAGAAAACTCAAAGATGCAGAGCATGGGTTGGTCTTGATGGGTTGGAAACCAGATGAACCACATCCAGCTTCTGACTTCTAGTCATCTGTCGTCCACTAGTTACTTAAAGCCAGGAGAGAGCAGAGGCAGTGGCAGTGAGAGAGAGAGAGAGAGAGAGAGAGAGAGAGGAAGCCTGGACTAGGATCTTGAGTTCTGGGTGTGGGCACTTGCCTGACCCCCGGCCGCCTCTGGAGGATCCATTAAACCAGCGGAAAGGCAGCATCTCTGGGAGTGGGGGGAGAGGCTGGAGTGGACGCTTAGCTTCAGCATCTATCCACTAATGACAATGAGCCTCATCAAGGCTTTCCTGAGACACTGGACTCGACCGCCTCTCACAATTCCCTCCGCATAAATGGAGTTATCAGATTACACTGAAGTAATTCTGATGAAATATTAAAGGTCCAGCCACTCCTTCAACTCTCAATGCCCTACACAAAGCTTCCATGGGCTCTGAGCGGGCCCCGTAACTGCAGGCTGGCTTCCGTCTTGATGACCATCATAATGAAGGAAGCCCAACCAACTCGGTGTAAAATTAAAAATTTAAAGAGCATGATTTAAAATGGACTCAAAGACTCAAGATTGACTTAAGATATCAACAAGAAATCAAAAATAGAATGTGATCAAGACATGTGTATTAAACATCTTGATTAGTCAGCAACACATATTACAGTCTAACCTGAAGATCTTGTCAGTAAAAATGAAAGCCACAACACAACATGCAAGAGCATGTCCCAATATATTCCTGCTCTGGTGGCAAAGACAGCAGGAAAATCAGGGCTCTGTATGCAGCACACATTTTGATTGCAGTCACTACAATGCACAATGAATCATTCTGGCAGTGTTCTCCATTTCAACTCTAGGGGGCACTGTTGAACAAACCATTTCCTGCTCTCTTTCAGCAGACTTACAATGGCTCTCCAGTTACAAGCTTGATGCATGTATGTGTGTGTGTGTGTGTATGTGTGTGTGTGTCACACATTAAGGTCTACATTCAGTGAAAAGGCAAACATACATTGGCACTAGCCAACATACATCAGAAAAAACAGGTGTTGGCCATGTCCTTGTATTTGTCATTACAAAGTGTCTCCTTTCAGTTCATCCACAATTGAATCCATTTTGTTCAGTCTGTCCTCTCACAATAGTACTGGTGCTGTGAACAAGCCATCTATTCGGAATCTCACAAGAGTGCAAGGTGACTGATAGACCAACACACTAACAGCATGTGAATACAACACTTCAACACATATGCAGACAAAGGAACAGGAAGGTGACTGGTACAAGCCACCACAAAGCTGCTCTGCAAAGGAGGAGGCATACGAGGGCACATAGCCTTTGCTAATTCCTTAGTCAGGAATGGCCAAAAATACCCATGGTCAATGACCATAAAATCTCAAAGGTTTGTAACACAACCTGTTAGCCAGACCGGTCATTTTTTAAGGAAAGGCAGTGTAGTTCAACACATATAGAGACCATTTTTGTGACCTCATATGTGCCAGGAGTCTTATCACTCTACTGTGAATGCCTCTTTGTTAACAAGACACGGGGAGGACATGGAGTTACTGTGACTGACTAACTGACTAAAATGGAGTCTGAAATGGAGTCTTTGGAACACACACACCAGCGTCCCTGCCTCAGCTTGACGAAGTGAGGAAGAAATAAAGGGAGAGAAAGGGGGGGCAGACAGAGAGAGAGAGAGAGAGAGTTGGAGGGGAAAAAAACACGCCAGAGCCCCAAATGAAACAGTTCCTATTTTTATAAATATCGGCATGGCGTATAGATAAGTTCAGGCGGTGCGTGCCATGGACCAAAAATAACCGCATCACATCGGCACATCTCGCGCCGTGTCTGCTGCCAGAATATCGACAGCCTGACACAGAGCTGGGGGGAGAACAAAAACAGTTGTCAGAGGAAAGGCAGAGGAAGGGGAGACAGAGAGAGAGAGAGAGAGAGAGAGAGAGAGAGAAAAGAGAGAAAGAGAGAGAGTCCAGCTCAGAGGCATGGGCTGCAGGAGAGTGGTCACTGTGGTCATGTAATGCGGATAAATAAATAAATAGCTGGTCAGCTCGATAGCCGGCTGCAGGGTGGAAAATAATCTTCAGGTGTAGCCGCACGCCAAACTCAGGTCAGGGGCCGGAACAGGTCGATCCCAGGCTCAATGGGCGGGGTGAGCCTGAAGCGATCTAGACATCTATCAGTGCATCCTGGGAGGAGAGAGGGAGCAAGGGAGAGCGAGGGAGTACTGCTGGGGGTGGTTGGGGATGGGGGGAGGTAGGAGAGATTGAGGGAGAGAGAGAAGAGACAGAGGGAGATGCTGAAGTCAAATGTGAAAGAGAAAGGGAGGACGTGAGGAGAGAGAGAAGAATGCTGAGAAGAGAGAGAGAGAGAGAGAGAAAGAGAGAGAGAAGAGCAAGAGAGAGAGAGAGAGAGTAAGAGGAGACTTGATGAAGGGGGGGAGAGGAGGAAAAGAGAAAGACAGAGAGGAGGAGGAGGAGAAAAGACAACAAGAGGAAGGTAGGAAGGGATGAAGTGAGTGAAAGGAGAGAGAAGTAGACGCTCAGAGAGACGAGAGAGAAATCAGAAAGTGAGAGAGAAGTCAGGTGGGGAGGGGGGTGGAAAACAGGTGAGAAGAAACGAAGGAGAAAAACTGAAGAAGAGTGCGACTACGAGAGAGGTAGAACTGAGAAGAGAGGTGGAGGGAGAGAGAGAGAGAGAAAAAAAAGGAAAGACGGTAGAGGGTGGGGGTGAAGAGAGAATGCAAATGCCCTGGCCAGGAGATAAAAAAGCCTTCAATAATGCATCTGCTGCTTTTACACTTTCCCTCGAAGCAGCAGCAGCAGCAGCAGCAGCAGCAGCAGCATCAGTGTTGTCTCTGGCTACCTCGGGCGTCATCTATTTCAACTCATGTATAGTGTGGCGCGGTGTGGTGTAAGGTAGTGTGTGTGGTGTTAATGGCGTGGTGTAGTGTAAGCATGGAGCGGCGCGGTTAGTGGTGCGGCGATGGTGTGGTATTGCGTGTTGTGGCGTGGTGTGGTGTGGCATGGAGTGGCGTGGTGTGGTGTGGTGTGGTGTGGTGTGGCATGGAGTGGCATGGTGTGGTGTGGTGTGGTGTGGCATGTTGTGATGTGGCATGGTGTGGTGTAGCGTGGCGTGGCGTGGCGTGGCGTGGCGTGGCGTGGCGTGGCGTGGCGTGGCGTGGCGTGGCGTGGCGTGGTGTGGCGTAGCATGGTGTGATGTGGCGTGGTGTGGTGTGGTGTGGTGTGGGGGCACTATTGACCCACCGCAACACTGTTCTGCCACACCACTGCAAGGACAAATGAGCCCTTTACAAAGAGCGGAGATCGGGGATATCTACCTCCGCACTAACAAAAAGCTGTTATGTTTGAGAATGAAAATACGGCGAGTGAACTCAGATGGGGTGTATTGTAACTGTATTTTAAATGGTGGGTGGAGGTGGAGTGGGTGGGTTCGTTGATCTACTTAATGTGAGGGACTGGATCTTCTTTCGATTTGAGCCGAGATCAGGAGAGCCCTAGGGGCTTTTCTACTACAGGCTTTTCCCAGCACCCCAAAATCCCCCAAATCCCCAAATCAGACTCCCATGATCCCATATGTGTTGTGTGTCAGAGGACAGCTCAGGTGAACACAGCTCTGGCATCTGATGGGTGTCCTTACTTTAGACATTTTACATAAGCTCATTTGCCTCCTAAGGACACTTCCTTGCAACCCGAAAGTCCAAATGGGAAAGGGTCTGTTGTGTTAACCAAATGACCGGTCGTCTATAAATACCACGGCACCACGCTTCCGTTTTCCCTGGTCCGGGCCGGCCGCAGGTCCGCGCCTTGCCGCGATTGATTCCTCCGTCACGTCTTTTTTTCCTGCGCCGCCACTGCGAGTGATAATGTGACCCTGGAGGACACGAAATCAGTGACGCCGGACTGATAAAAGAGATGTGAACACATGTTCAGCCAGAGACGGCATGAATCACAATGAGGTGGATAAAGAGAGAGAAAGAGAGAGAGATGAAGTGTGT